>NC_048576.1:79323222-79648580 GCF_013265735.2 Oncorhynchus mykiss | reverse complement strand
AGAGGAATACCTATGTAAGAATGCTGTTCATCGACTACAGCTCAGCATTTAACACCATAGTACCCACCAAACCCGCCATTAAGCTAGAGACCCTGGGTCTTAACCCCGCCCTGTGCAACCGGGTCCTGGACCTCCTGACGGGCTGCCCCCAGGAGGTGAGGGTAGGTAACAACATATCCACCCCGCTGATCCTCAACACTGGGGCCCCACAAGGTTGCGTTCTCAGCGTTCTCCTGTACTCCCTGTTCATAACTGCGTGGCCATGCACGCCACTAACTCAATCATCAAGTTTGCAGACGACACTACAGTGGTAGGCTTGATTACCAACAATGATGAGACGGCCTACTGGGAGGAGGTGAGGGCCCTCAGAGTGTGGTGTCAGGAAAATAACCTCACACTCAATGTCAACAAAACAAAGGAGATGATCGTGGACTTCAGGAAACAGCAGAGGGAGCAGCCCGCTATCCACATCGACAAGACAGTAGTGGAGAGGGTGGAAAGTTTTAAGTTCCTCGGTGTACACATTACGGACAAACTGAAATGGTCCACCCACACAGACAGCATGGTGAAGAAGGCGCAACTGCACCTCTTCAACCTCGGGAGGCTGAAGAAATTTGGCTTGTCACCAAAAACACTCACATACTTTTACAGATGCACAATCGAGAGCATCCTGTCGGGCGGTATCACCGCCTGGTACGGCAACTGCTCCACCCATAACAGTAAGGCGCTCCAGAGGTTAGTGAGGTCTGCACAACGCATCACCGGGGGCAAACTACTTGCCCCCCAGGACACCTACACCACCCGATGTCACAGGAAGGCCAAAAAGATCATCAAGGACAACAACCACCAGAGCCACTGCCTGTTCACCCCGCTATCATCCAGAAGGCGAGGTCAGTACAGGTGCATCAAAGCGGGGACCGAGAGACTGAAAAATAGCTTTTATCTCAAGGCCATCAGACTGTTAAACAGCCATCACTAACATTGAGTGGCTGCTGCCAACATCCTGACTCAACTCTAGCCACTTTAATAATTGAAAAATTGATGTAATAAATGTATCACTAGCCACTTTAAACAATGCCACTTTATATAATATTTACAAACCCTACATTACTCATCTCATATGTATATACTGTACTCTATACCATCTACTGCATCTTGCCATCTTGATGTAATAAATGTATCACTAGCCACTTTAAACAATGCAACTTTATATAATGTTTACATACCCTACATTACTCATCTCATATGTATATACTGTACTCTATACCATCTACTGCGTCTTGCCTATGCCGTTCGGCCATCACTCATTCATATAATTGTATGTACATATTCTTATTCATTCCTTTACACTTGTGTTAATAAGGTAGTTGTGAAATTGGTAGGTTAGATTACTTGTTAGATATTACTGCATGGTCGGAACTAGAAGCACAAGCATTTCGCTACACTCGCATTAACATCTGCTAACCATGTGTATGTGACAAATAAAATTTGATTTGTTTTGATTTGATCTGACCCCGATTCAACCCCTTTGTAAACCATTCAGCTGCTAGTCTGTAACTCACAAAGCACTCAAGCAAAGAGCCAGTTGGCTAATATAAAACATACAATTAGGGAGAAGACATGAGATATGTGTTTTTGTTACAGTATACAAAGACACATCACTCTATCTTGTTGTTTGTAAGCAGATTACAGAAGACAACTGACCACTGACCAGACTCCATAGTTTGGGACTAAGGTTCTATCTGCATTTCTGCAGATAGTACTCTAAATACCCCAAATCATGGTGTTCAGTTCAAAAGAATACTATAAATAAATTGCTGACACCATTCAAACCAATAAGGGGATTGAACTTTAAAGCCAGTTATCTCAGAATCATATTTTTGCAGATAGAACCTTGTAGTCCTAAATTCTCACAGTGCCAGTGGAAGCTAAGCTGTTAACTAGATGCCTTTTAATATTCTTTATGAAATGTACACACTTACAGAACAGAGGCACAATGGGACATCAGTCTATAGTCACAACCCTTTCATGGAAACAACAACACCATATACGAATCACCATCAACATAAAGAAACAAACATCTGGCAAACATCTGTCCCTACACCTATAGGAGAACGTAGTATTGGTAATGGACACCTGTTTCCAACCAGAAGATCTTAAATCCCCCCAAGCCATGTGATTCGGACAGTATTATCTAACAGAATGTATCATCAGATATGGGTTGTGTCCTGATGCATCATGGTTAAGTGCTCCCAAGTGGCACAGCAGTCTAAGGCACTGTATATCAGTGCTCGAGGTGTCACTACAGACCCTGGTTTGATTCCAGGCTGTATCACAACTGGCTGTGATTGGGAGTCCCATAGGGAGGTGCACAATTGGCCCAGTGTTGTCCGGGGTAGGCTGTCATTGTAAATAAGAATTTGTTCTTAACTGACTTGCCTAGTTATATGAATAAAACGAGCTTAGGCATGCTGGGTATGCTGGGTATGGCTGTATCCGCTGTCCATGCTCAGGGCTCATTTGGACTACAGTACAGTTCTAATTGAGTGGTTGCTACCACACTTCTCTAGATAGAACCTTAAAGTGTTTTTGGCTGAGAGTCACAGTGTGATCGTGTACACATACTACACACAGGCACATATACACACAAACACACACACATGGCCTGGAGCAAATTGATTTTACGCTCTGCCAGATGAATTCTCGTGGCATACAAGTGGTGGAAAAAGGCTGCACGCACAGAAAGAAGGCAGTGACTTTAACAGATTTCCTGTGGGACACTGAGAGGAGTTAGAACATTTGTAGATTTATTGGCAACCTGCTCCTCTACTAATCTGCATAACACCCTTGCTCTTGCTAAGCTAATGTTGCAAGATGTTTTATTGTCCCTTCTACTGTATCACATCTACAGTACCTCCAAGGTAATATAGGAGGAGGTATTTTGTATATGGAAAAGGGTAGAACACAAATTGCTAAATGTAAACAGATTGCTAAATAGAAACAGAGAGGATGTGATATTCAGAGCAATGAGAACGGTCAGTGGAGACACTGGAATAGACCAGTATGATGTCTGACATCAGGAGACACACAGATGGTTCTAACCTACTTTAGACTTCTCTGAAGGACAACAAGGAGACAGAATGAAACAGCAGAACAAGAGAACAGAGTAGTCCTGGTCTCTGGATACCTGGCTTTCTGCAACCCCAAACCTCAACAAGCTTCATGACCATGACATAGACAGGGCACAGTCCCCTAGAGAAGGAAAGGGACAGGTAAGGTCCAGCTTGAGTGAAGCAGTGACTTCTGGGTACTTCTCTGATAGCATCAAGGAAAAATGGCACACTGTGCCTTCAGAAAGTATTCACACCTCTTGACTTTCTTCCATATTTTGTTGTGTTACAAAGTGGGATTAAAATGGATTTAACTGTAATTTGTTTGTCAACAATCTACACAAAAAAACATATATATAAATATGTATGTTAGAATCACCTTTGACAGCGATTACAGCTGTGAGTTTCTAAAAGTCTCTAAAAGTGTTCCACTCCTGGATTGTGCAACATTTTCCATTATTCTTTTCAAAATTATTCAAGTTCTGTCAAGTTGGTGGTTGATCATTGCTAGACAACCATTTTCAGGTCTTGTCATAAATGTTCAAGTAGATTTAAGTCAAAACTGTAACTCGGAACATTCACGCCTTCTTGGTTAGCAACTCCAGTGTATTTTTTTTTGCCTTATGTGTAAGGTTATTGTCCTGCTGAATGGTGAATTAATCTCCCAGTGTCTGGTGGAAAGCAGACTGCACCATGACTTCCTATAGGATTTTGCCTGTGCTTAGCTCCATTCAGCTTATCCTGAAAAACTCCCCATATGGAGAGTGGTACTCAGTAATGTGTTATATTGGATTTTCCCCAAACATAACACTTTGTATTCAGGACAAAAGTTAATTGCTTTGCCACATTTTCTTGAAGTATTATTTTAGTGCCTTGTTGCAAACAAGATGCATGTTTTGGAATATTTTTATTCGGTAAAGGCTTACTTTTTTCACTCTGTCAATTAGGTTAGTATTATGGAGTAACTAAAATTACTAATACTGAAAGTTTTCTCCTATCACAGCCATTAAACTCTGTAAATGTTTTTCTTTTCTTTCCTTCCTTCTTTTCTTTCCAAAACACTTGATAACTTTCTCGTTATCTCTATCAAAATTATTTTCCAGACCCTAATCAGTCAGGCGTCAAGATGGGTCCCTCAACCGAGACTGCTCTTTTCTGCGTCACGGAGACTCTTCGCACTGCCAAAGCTGACTCTCTCTCCTCTGTTCTCATCCTCCTAGATCTATACGCTGTCTTTGACACCTTGAACCATCAGATCCTCCACTCCACCCTCTCAGGGCTGGGCGTCTCAAGTTCTGCATTTTCTTGGATTGCATCCTTCCTGGCAGGCTGCTCCTACCAGGTGACATAGAGAGGATCTGTCTGCACAACTTACTCTCACCACTGGTGTCCCATAGGGCTTGGTTTTAGGCCCTCTCCTCTTCTCTCTATACACCAAGTCACTCGGCTCCATCATATCATCACATATCATCTCCTATCATTGCTATGCGGATGACATTCAACTACTTTTCTCCTTCCCCCCTTCTGACACCCAGGTGGCGACGCGCATCTCTGCGTGCCTGGCAGATATCTGAACATCGGCCCACCACCTCAAGCTTAACCTCGACAAGAGGGAGCTGCTCTTCCTTTCGGGGAAGGCCTGCCACTCAAAGACCTCTCCATCACAGTTGACAACTCTAGTGTTGCCCTCCCAGAGCGCAACGAACCTTGGTGTGACCCTGGACAACACCCTGTCGTTCTCTGCAAACATCAAAGCAGCGACTCACTCTTGAGGTCTACAACATCCGTAGAGTACGACCCTACCTCACGCAGGAAGCGCTGCAGGTCTACAACATCCATAGAGTACGACCCTAACTCACGCAGGAAGCGCTGCAGGTCTACAACATCCGTAGAGTCCGACCCTACCTCACGCAGGAAGCGCTGCAGGTCTAC
Source organism: Oncorhynchus mykiss (assembly GCF_013265735.2). Classification (NCBI taxonomy): domain Eukaryota; kingdom Metazoa; phylum Chordata; class Actinopteri; order Salmoniformes; family Salmonidae; genus Oncorhynchus; species Oncorhynchus mykiss. The sequence goes on along the minus strand of NC_048576.1, from coordinate 79,643,538 downwards.
AACATCCGTAGAGTACGACCCTACCTAAAGCAGGAAGCGCTGCAGGTCTACAACATCCGTAGAGTACGACCCTACCTCATGCAGGAAGCGCTGCAGGTCTACAACATCTGTAGAGTACGACCCTACCTCATGCAGGAAGCGCTGCAGGTCTACAACATCCGTAGAGTACGACCTTACCTCACGCAGAAAGCGCTGCAGGTCCTAATCCAGGCACATGGCAACTCGCTATTGGCTGGGCTCCCCGCTTGTGCCATCAAACCACTGCAACTTATCCAGAACGCTGCAGCTCGCCTGGTTTTCAACCTTCCCAAGTTCTCCCATGTCACCCCGCTCCTCCGCACACTCCACTGGCTTCCAGTTGAAGCTTTCATCCACTACAAGACCATGGTGCTTTCCAACGGAACAGCAAGGGGAACTGCAACTCCCTACCGTCAGGCTATGCTCAAACCCTACACCCCAACCCGAGCACTCCGTTCTGCCACCCCAGGTCTCTTGGCCCTCCCACCCCACCCCTGCCCAGTCCAAGCTCTTCTCTGTCCTGACACCCCAATGGAGGAACCAGCTTCCCCCTGAGTCCCTGCCCATCTTCCAAAAACATCTGAAACCCTACCTCTTCAAACAGATCTTAAATAATCATCCTCCTCCCCCTCCCCCTCCTTTACCCATTTACCAAAAGGTGCCCTTCATTGCGAGGCATTGGAAATCCTCCCTGGTCTTTGTGGTTGAATCTGTGTTTGAAATTCACTGCTCGACTGAGGAACCTTAAAGATAATTGTATGTGTGGGGTACAGAGATGAGGTAGTCATTCAAAAGTCATGTTAAACACTATTTTGCACACAGAGTGAATCCATGAAACTTATTATGTGACTTGTTAAGCACATTTTTACTCCTGAACTTATTTAGGCTAGCCATAACAAAGGGGTTGAATAATTGACATGTTTTATTCATTTGTAAACATTTCAAAAAACATAATTCCACTTTGACATTATGGGGTATTGTGTATACAGTACATCAGTGACCAAAAAAACTCAATGGAATCCATTTTAAATTCAGGCTCCAACATAATAAAATGTGGAACAAGTCAAACGGTGTGAACACTTTCTGAAGGAACTGCATGTGTAAATGGCATAATAGCAAGAAACTGAGCCTCACCAAAATCATTCTCACTTAGAAGTACATTTTTTTTATCAGCAAATCTACTTTATAGATTTATTTGGAGTGATAAAGAAAATTATACACTTTTTATTTATTATAAAGTTGCCTTTTATACAACGTCATTTAAAAGGTGAAAGTCTTAATGATCAACCCAGATATGCAACCAGTGAAACAGTCAAATCTCTGTAATTGATGTAACTTTTTATTACACTTTGTTTATCATTACAATTCACTGGGGTTGCACATGATTAACGATGCTATTTGTTTTACAAAGCAATTATGGTGCAATGATTTCTATGAGCAGCGTGCTTAATTCAAAACCAATAAACAATCATTACCTTCTCTTAGAGTCAAGACACATCAATGGCATCCAACCCGAAAATGTACTGTATGGGTCATAAGCAGTTTTAAAAACAATGATTCTGTTATTTTCTAGTATGAAACACAAAAATAAAACCCTGCCCTGTGTCAGCCCATAGCCTTCCCAGGATGCAGAAACATGTTATGCCAAGACCATTACTGAAATAAATATTTCAACAAGATTGATGGAAAAAAACATATATTATTCTGTTCCCTGAACATACTAAAACAAGATAAACGCTCTGACAAACACACACAGACAAGAAACCGCTCTGATCTTCCAGAAAATTCCTGGATCACTTTAGTTAACACAACACAGCATTTTCATACTCCTTTCTCCAAGGTCAAAGAGGAGAGACATCTTGAGAAAAGTGAGATAAAAAGAGAAAACAGGGGCTGGGCTCAGTGACAGTGAGCTCAGTGATAGTGCCAAGTATATATGAGGCCCAATGTTGCTGTGGCAAGTGGGAGACACATGGGTTAAAGTGATGAATGGTGCCTGGGCTACAGGGAGAGCAACACCAAACAGAATCACTTACTGCAGAGTACTGCCTCTCAGCCCAGAGACTACACACCGCTTCTGGGTGGGCTGGCTGGTGGTCAGGAGCTGGATGGTGTGGACGGAGCACACAGACACACTGTCAAGCTACCCTCAGGATTCTACTGTCATTTCTTGATTATTGTTTTATTTTTTTCATATGACTGGCTGAATTACATAAAACACAATCATATAATTGCCACTAAGCAGGCTATTAAGAAAGTCATTGCATTAGATCATTAGGTTTTAATTGTGCTTGTTAGATAAATTGAGCAAATTGATTGAGCTTAAATTAACTATCCAAAAAGGGCTGTTATTTGTTCTCACTCTGCTGTCTGTGTCTCTCTGCAGGGCGACGGCTCCACGTTCCTCCAGCTGGGCTCCTCCATCGAGCAGCAGATAAACGGCATGTTCAAGGTGATGGAGGAGTACAACTGGGACAGCTTCGTGGTCATCACCAGCCTGTACCCGGGCTACGAGGTCTACGTGGACTATGTCAAGACCTTCACTGACACCAGCTACTTCATGTGGGAACTGCAGGACGTGCTGACCTTCGACATGTCCGCCGACGGCATGAACGACATCCGGGCACGGCGCCTGCTGCAGCAGATCGACGCCCAGGTACTGCTGGTATACTGCTCCCACGAGGAGGCCCAGTACCTGTTCAGAATGGCCGGAGAGGTTGGCCTGCTGGGGCCTGGCTACATCTGGATCCTCCCCAGCCTTGCCGTGGGGAACCCAGACATGCCCCCACCAAACAGCTTCCCTGTGGGCCTCATCAGCATCATCACCGACCGCTGGCGGATGAGCCTGAGGAAAAGGGTGCGGGATGGGGTGGCCATCGTGGTCAAAGGGGTGCAGAGCTTCCACAAACAGAGGGGCTTCATCCCCGAGGGCCACAACGACTGCCACAGCCCTGTTAGGGCATCTTCTAATGATACACTGTTCAGGTGAGTGGAGGTGGAGGGATGGAAGGGGGGCATACTGACATACTGTAGGTTGGAGATTGTTCATTGCAATAAAAGAAGCCAACCAAATTGGAGCGATTAGAGTTACAGTTGAAGTCAGAAGATTACATACAACTTAGCCAAGTACATTTAAACTCAGTTTTTCACAATTCCTGACATTTAATCCTAGTAAAAAAGTGTCTGTCTTAGGTCAGTTAGGATCACCACCTTATTTTAATTAAGAATGTGAAATGTCAGAATAATAGTAGAGAGAATTATTTATTTCAGCTTTTATTTCTTTCATCACATTCCCAGTGGGTCAGACATTTACATACACTCAATTAGTATTTGGTAGCGGTGCCTTTAAATTGTTTAACTTGGTTCAAACGTATCGGGTAGCCTTCCACAAACTTCCCACAATAAGTTGGGTGAATTTTGGCCCATTCCTCCTGACAGAGCTGTTGTAACTGAGTCAGGTTTGTAGGCCTCCTTGCTCACACACACTTTTTCAGTTCTGCCCACTCCAATACCTTGACTTTGTTGTACTTAAGCCATTTTGCCACAACTTTGGAAGTATGCGTGGGGTCATTGTCCATTTGGCTGTCTTCAAATGTTGCTTCTATATATCCACATAATTTTCCGTTCTCATGATGCCATCTATTTTGTGAAATGCACCAGTCCCTCCTGCAGCAAAGCACCCCCACAACATTATGCTGCCACCCCTGTGCTTCACAGTTGGGATGGTGTTCTTCGGCTTGCAAGCCTCCCCCTTTTTCCTCCAAACATAACGATGGTCATTATGGCCAAACAGTCCTATTTTTGTTTCATCAGACAAGAGGATATTTCTCCAAAAAGTACGATCTTTGTCCCCAAGTGCAGTTGCAAACCGTTGTCTGACTTTTTTATGGTGGTTTTGAAGCAGTGGCTTCTTCCTTGCTGAGCGGCCTTTCAGGTTATGTCGGTATAGGACTCGTTTTACTGTGGACACAGATACTTTTGTACCCGTTTCCTCCAGCATCTTCACAAGGTCCTTTGCTGTTATTCTGGGATTCATTTGCACTTTTTGCACCAAAGTACGTTAATCTCTAGGAGACAGAACGCGTCTCCCTCCTGAGCGGTATGACGGCTGCGTGGTCCCATGGTGTTTATACTTGCGTACTATTGTTTGTACAGATGAACGTGGTACCTTCAGGCATTTGGAAATTGCTCCCAAGGATGAACCAGACTTGTGGAGGTCTACAATTTTTTTTCTGAGGTCTTGGCTGATTTCTTTTGATTTTCCCATGAAGTCTTGCAAAGAGGCACTGAATTTGAAATATTGAATGACTCCAACCCAAGTGTATATAAACTTTCGACATCAACTGTAACTCTAGCAGATTGAGAAGGACTGACTTGACAACATCAGTCAACAGTTGCTCAACAGTCATTTAGCTGTGGCTTTTCATCAGCTTAATGTTGTGGTGGGGGGCAACATGGTACTCTCCCTGTCACTCTCTTAACCCCTGCCTGCCAACTCATCCATCCTACCTCTGTCCCATCACCTCACTGTTGGAAGCACTGGCATCACAGAGAGATGATGTGGCCTGTCATACCTGCCCAGCCCAGCCCAAAAGAGCAATCTTGCGCCATCTGTGCCAGGGAACATGGAGCAAATCCTATTTGGTTCCAGAACATTTTTAATCAGCCAAAGGGATGCTCGGCTTCTTTAGGGACAACAGATTTAGCGTCAGCATTTGGCACTAGCCAAGGTCATTGAGACTGGACTGGGAGGATTGGAGAGTTTCCAGGCAGGGTACAGGGTGGTATTCTTTATACATTTTTGTGGACCAGGATCGTAATATGAAATCTGACACAGTTCAGTGGTATTAAAACATCACTTTCTCCTCAGAAGTAATTGTCTCTTTTCTGAAAGTGACTAGCATGAGGGAAAGATAACTTCTATTTTTGTAAATCGAAATCCTTCATGAAAAAGGAGAACCGTCTGGGAAGCTGCATTTCAGCCTTTGATTTGAGTCATGCTGCTGTTTCCAACCCCTACGATTTTCCACTTTAAAGACAAAAACAATCCTGAGTGGAATAGCAATGACCAAAGTTGGTAATATGAGGGTCCTGCAGGCAGAAAAAAGCCTGGTATAGCACTCTCCGTCTGCTCTCCACTCTTTTATTTCCCTCCCTGGCACAATATTGTTCTTTCTCTCAGACCTCCCTATTCAAAGGGAGCAGTGCCTCGCTCGCTCCTCAGCGGTCAATAGACTCAACACCTCATTTAATTAGGTCTCTGTTTAATGAGCTTTTGATTATAAATCACTCCGCCTGTTAATAAGATTATCACAGATTACCAGATTAAACAAGCCTTTCACATGGACTAGACAGAGGGCCCGTTCATTACCCAGCATGCTTTCATCACCTCTGCTGGACTGAGAGAGAGAGGGAGGAGAGGTGAGAGAGCAGCCTCACAGTGCGTGATGACAGGGAGTTCACAACATGTCGATAGCTATGTGCAAAACAATCAGCAGGTAGTGCTTTAGAAATAGGATGAAACCATTGGAAGATTGCATTAATGGACATTAACAAGTATTAGTATAATGTTGTAATGAGTATTTAACTCTTTGATTGATTTCCCTTGTTTTCAGGCACATGTTAAACGTAACATGGGAACACAACGACTTCTCGTTCAACCCTGAAGGGTACCTGATCAACCCGGCTATGGTCATCATCACCTTAGATCGAGAGAGACAGTGGGATAAAGTGAGACATTACACTTCATTATATTCCTCCCAATCAGTAAAACTAGGGTTAGTCTTTGTGTTATCTGACTACAAGTTAATAAGGCTATATAACCTGCTCATTACGAAAAGGAAAAACTCCAAAAAGTGTTTTTAACAACACATGAATTACTGCCTCATTCACTGTGTATTTTCATGAACTATCACTGACAGGCATTGACTTGGGCATATTGTGGGCTGTTACAGTTCCTTTGTATCACCTGTTACAAAATACAGACTGTCCACTATATAGGCTAGCATTTTGCTCTAACTGCCTCCTACCAATCACAGTGTCCTAACCGGCCACCCGGTGTCTCTCCATACCACAGGCCTAGTGTGATTACACGTCTGACAATCTCCCTATAAACACCAGCGATTCAAATGAGCCTGCCTTGCATTCCACTACCTCAGAGCCACCGACTCTTAGCGAACAGAACCGTGTCTCACATATTCATCCCACCTTCACAACACACCTTCCCTCTACCTGTAATGCCCAGTAGGGAGTAGTGTGGTTGGTCAGAGAGAGAGGGAGAGTAGTAGTCTATTGACAGCTTGTGCCAATGGAAAGGTTGCAGTTAAAAATACAACAGAAAATGAATGCGCTGTTGCTGCTGCAGTGTAGTGAGTCCACTTTGAGGATGAGAATTCAACAAGCTTACTGCTGGACGTAATCTAAAAGGCTCATCTTTAAACTCTGTTACTGGACATTTCTGAGCTACTCAAAACATTACCTGAAGTGATACTTCAAAAGAATAACAAGAACTTACACTGAGTGCACAAGACATTAGGAACACTACTCTTTCCATGACATAGACTGACCAGGTGAATCCGGGTGAAAGCTATGATCCCTTATTGATGTCACTTCAATCAGTGTAGATGAAGGGGAGGAGACAGGTTAAAGAATACTTTTTTACCCTTGAGACAATTGAGACATGGATTGTGTATGTGTGCCATTCACAAGGGTGAATGGGCAAGACAAAATATTGCATGTGCCTTTGAACAGGGTATGGTAGTAGGTGCCAGGCGCACTGGTTTGAGTGTGGCAAGAACTGCAACACTGCTGGGTTTTTCACACTCAACAGTTTCCCATGTATATCAGGATGATCCACCACCCAAAGGACATCCAGCTAACTAAGCATCAGAGTCAACAAGGGCCAGAATTCCTATGGAACGCTTCCGACACCTAGTAAAGTCCATGCCCCAACGAATTGAGGCTCAAAGAAGAAGAGAAGGAGAAGTAGAGAAGAGAAGAAGAAGAGGAAGAAGAAGAAGAAGAAGAAGAAGAAGAAGAAAATGAGAAGAAAGAGGGGAGAAGAAGAGGAGAAGAGAAGGAGAAGAGGAGGAGAATAAGAAAAGAAGAGAAGAGGAAGATAAGGAGAAGAGAAGAAGATGAGGAGAAGAGGAGGAGAAGAAGAAGAGGAGAAGAAGAGAAGGAGAAGAAGAAGAGAAGAAGAAGAAGAGAAGGAGAAGAGAAGGGGAAGAAAAGAAGGAGAAGAAGAGAAGAAGAAGAAGAGAAAGAGAAGAAGAGGAGGAGAAGAGAAGAAGTATAGAAGAAGAAGAAGAGGAGAAGAAGAAAAAGAGAAGGAGAAGAAGAAGAGTGGGAGATGAAGAGAAGAATAAGAAGGAGAAGAGGAGGAGAAGAGAAGAAGAAGAAGAAGTGAAGGAGAAGAGAATGAGAAAAAGAGGAGGAGAAGAAGAGAAGGAGAGCAAGAGGAGAAGAAGAGAAGAAGAAGAGGAGAAGGAGAAGAAGAGGAGAAGAAGAGAAGAAGTAGAACAAGAGGAGAAGAAGAGGATAAGGATAAGAAGAAGGAGAAGAAGACAAGCAGAAGAAGTCTGAGGATCCAGGCAGGCTATAGGTATTTGAGATCTTGGCTTCCTCTCTCATCTCCAACATGTTACAAAGGCAAACTGACAAGTCTGTTCTTTGACACAAACAAAGAGGTTTGGCTCTGTAAAGCCATTAAAAAGAGTGAGGGGACACTCTTATGCTCTCTTTTACCATTGTGATCCATTGACAAGGCCCATAAACTAGGGGAAAGGAAGACAAGAGGATTAATCAATAGTCCGGCAGGAGAGACAGGAATAACTAAGCATACCAGTAAAACAGAGGATATTCTAATAGTTGTATTTTGTTGTCCTTTGTGACATCTGACAATAATGACTGCAATAATCAGATAACTTTCAGTATTAGTAGGAGAGATTATTATGATGCAAAGGCATTTGTCAGGGTTGGCCCCTGATAAAACGTTTAGAACAGCCAATCCAAAGTAAGCAGAATTATGCAGTCTTTGACTGCTGTAAAATAATGTATTTTTTATTACATGTAACCTTTATTTAACTAGGCAATTCAGTTAAGAACAAATTCTTATTTTCAATGTTGGCCTACACCGGCCAAATCTGGACAATGCTGGGCCAATTGTACGCTGCCCTGTGGGACTCCCAAGCACAGCCGGTTGTGATACAGCTTGGATTTGAACCAGGGTGTCTGTAGTGAAGCCTCTAGCACTGACATGCAGTGCCTTAGACCGCTGTGATACAGCCTGGATTCGAACCAGGGTGTCTGTAGTGACCCCTCTAACACTGAGATGCAGTGTCTTAGACCTCTGTGATACAGCCTGGATTTGAACCAGGGTGTCTGTAGTGACTCCTCTAACACTGATATGCAGTGCCTTAGACCGCTGTGATACAGCCTGGATTTGAACCAGGGTGTCTGTAGTGACCCCTCTAACACTGAGATGTAGTGCCTTAGACCGCTGCCCCACTCGGCAGCCGGGATATGTCAAATATTATTATTGTTATTGTAAGGTTGTAACTTTCAATGCTCACTTTATTGCATCTTAGATGCCTCGGAGTTGGCCAAGCATCATTTTAGTGACCCCTGACATGAATTAAAGATGGCAGTGCAATCCATACATTCTAAAAAGGTATTGACCAGTATTCTGCCATTGTATAGGTAGTTGATTGAACACAAACATGTTGTTAAATGTTGTTAATGTGAACAATGAAATGGTTTTACCCTGCAGTCTTTTGTTGCTGATACGTGTGACAATCCGCCAATATATTGACAGAAACATAAAAGTTGGTCAATATGCTCTATGTGCAAACACAGTAACAATGAATACAATTATCAACACAGTAACAATGAATACAATTATCAACACAGTAACAATGAATACAATTATCAACACAGTAACAATGAATACAATTATCAACACAGTAACAATGAATACAATTATCAACACAGTTCACGATCCATTTTAATGTTGCTCCGTAATAATTAGGAGGCATAAAAAACAATGAACACAAAAACATTCTGGAGAGAATACTTATTAAACTCTTTGTTTAACCTTAAACAACTCTTAATTATGGAACTTCACTGATTAAAAGCACAATATGTGTGCCATTAAGAACGGTTAAATCATCATCACTATGTAAAAGTTTACAACCTCATTCTCAACACATAAAACCATAGAGAACAATAATAGAAGTGTTACTGCTTTGGGCTCTGTGAAAGCCACAGTTTAATTACTGTGTGTGATCACTTCTCTGCAATGAAGCAGAGAAGTGCTGTTCAGCATACTGAACTACTTCCTCACCAACTGTGTTTGGTAATGGAGGAAAGAACAGATAAAGAGTTTGGTCCTCTGTGACCGGCTGATCCTCACAACTTAAGTACAGATGTTCAGAGTGAGACAAGACTCTAACTTAGTGCAAGGAGACAGGTGGGTCACAGGTCACAGGTGGTGCAACTACACAGTGTGTGCCTCGGGATTGTTGAGGTCTATTTAAAATGGGCAAAGATCTTGTCTTTCTGCATCCTGATATATATTTGATTGACTGTATGTTTTCCTTGTGGAAATGAGAGAATCCATCACTTAGCATTCAACAGTAAAATGTATTTCCTTTTTTTCTATAATAGAATACACAGGAAAATCTATAACAAAAAATGCAGACCTGGAAATAACATTTCCTCGACTTAATCTATCCTGGCATTTCCCACACGGCTGCATGGAAATCTCTGAGGAGTAGTTTGAGATGTGATTGTATTGCAGGTTTGAATACCGATAAGCTAAAGTATGACTCATGCCTGTTATTTTCCCTTCTCTCTCTCCTCTTCCAGGTGGGGAACTATGAGATGGGGATCCTGCAGATGAGATACCCGGTGTGGCCTCGCTACGGCACCTATCTGGAGCCCGTATCAGATAACAGACACTTGACTGTGGCCACACTGGAGGAACGTCCCTTTGTCATAGTGGAGGCTGTCGACCCCATGACTGGGACCTGTGTCAGCAACACCGTGCCCTGCCGCCGCCAGTCCAACAAGACAGAGACGTGAGTGGAACAGTATTCCTCTCTGATATTAATGATGGCAAACTTTTTCTGATGAGAAGAATGAAACAGAGCATAAAAGTGTAGCGTACTACTATGGTGATGTACATCCATTATCCTGTTTCACCATTACCTGTTGTCAGGGGTGATTTAAGCATGTACATCCATTATCCTGTTTCACCATTACCTGTTGTCAGGGGTGATTTAAGCATGTACATCCATTATCCTGTTTCACCATTACCTGTTGTCAGGGGTGATTTAAGCATGTACAGTATATCTTGGTGGGGCAAACTCCCCAAAACATTTTTAGATGCATGCCAGCAAAGCCACTACACAACACAAAACAACACTAAATAATACATGAATTGCACTATAACGGTGACAAACAGTGCCCACAAACTGTTCAAATCAAATCAAATTTTATTGGTCACATACAGATGGTTAGCAGATGTTAATGTGAGGGTAGCAAAATGCTTGTGCGAGTTCCAACAGTGCAGTAATATCTAACAAGTAATCTAACAATTCCCCAACAACTACCTAATACACACAAATCTAAAGGGGTGAATGAGAATATGTACATGTAAGTATATGGATGAGCGATGGCCGAGCGGCATAGGCAAGTAGCAGTAGATGGAATAAAATACAGTATATACATGTGATATGAGTAATGTAAGATATGTAAACATTATTAGTTGCATTATTTAAAGTGACTAGTGATCCATTTATTAAAGTGTCCAGTGATTGGGTCTCAATACAGTATATACACATGATATGAGTAATGTAAGATATGTAGACATTATTAAAGTGCCATTATTTAGAGTGGCATTGAGGCCTACATGGACCTGTTCAGCACCATTGAGTGAATCCTTAACACTGCTACACCTGGCTTTCAGCGGAGCTTTGTCTGGCAGCGAAACAGTTAATTCAGCCTCGTTTACTGCCTTAAAAAAAAACATAGCTGATATGGCTGACTTGCTTAAAACAAAAATGTGGTTCTACTGACAATTGAGATGTACGAACTATGGCATAAGCGGACAACAAGTGGATAAGAGGCAATCCATAATTTCGATTAAGAGAATAATGAGCGATCTAGGATGGACATAGTCAATATAACTATTTGTTCACCACTTTTGAAATGTACAGTGACAGAATTCAGAATATGGGTCGTTCTTACAGTATTCTCCCTGTATACCAAGTCAGAACCATAGGATAAATAAAGGGGGCATATAAACAGACAATGAAAGCTCTTACAAAATTCAAGTATTATATTTCTCTAAAACACTATAGGCTACATGTGCATCACCAAGTCAGAACAGTAGGCTAAATTATGTGGGGAAAGGGACCAAATTATTATGGTGAGGCACATGGGCTACTAACAGATTTCTTCACAACATAGACTAGTAGTACTTTCTTAGCTACAGTATACATATCTCCCTGGCATATTACATCACTTATGCAGCAGCATACAATACATTTTGGACTCAACTTCTTGTGCTGTGCTCACTTTAACAAGCGAGGTGAAGCTGCAATCTTTGTGGGCAAAGTTTGTAATCCAACTTTGTCATCAAAGTCAGGCATTCTCTGGATTTATGGTCCTTTCAAGACAATTGGGAACTCTGAAATAAACAAGGTTGAATCATGAAGTCAATGATCTTCAGGTCAGAGCTCTAGAAAGAGTCCGGAGTTCCGAGTTGGATGACCGTTCAAAACGTATTTTCCCAGTCAGAGCTCATTTTTTTCCCAGTTCCCAGTTGCTTCAGAGTTCCCAGCATGACCAATGTATTCAACCTTTTCTGGCTCATGGCATGTGAGTGTTTATCCTTTTAAGCTTGGAAAAGAGACCCTTAAACCCAGACTTGGACCACACACCCACTCCACTGAATAGCAGGCTCGTGATTGCTTTGCAATGCTTGCAGTTATCCACTGATTTCTTCCAAACCCCTCATTGTTGAATTTGTGATTACCAAATTGTTGTGTAATGTTTATGTCCAATGGCCGATGAGCACCAATACATTTTATCTATAATTTTTCTTCATATGACAAGGATTGAAAATAATTTGCCAGTAGACTGTTGACATAATTCACGATGATGACTGCTTGTCTAGCTTGCTAGCTAAGATTTTGAAAGTATGATGTTGACATGATCAAGCTATGGTAGATATAATGTGATTTGACATCATTTTATCTGTGGCCAATGACATTGAGCCTTCTTGGATGGGCCCTTCTAATGTAACTATATTGTAGCACCCAGTGAGGTTTGAATTTTTGAGCTCTCCCTGTAGATGTTGCGGTAACGTAGTGTCCCCATGAGTGACAGAACACTGAGCCAATCACAGCGCAACTAAAGAACATCAACAACTCTCCGTATTTTCCACTGGCTGCCCCACCACCACATAAAGCACTGAGCTAGGCTGAAACACCTGCATTTTGGAGCTGCCTTACTAAAGAAATAAAAAAAGAGACCATGTTTGTAAGCATCTTTATTAACAATTTGTTTTGATTTTTATTGTTTGCAAACTGATAATTGACACATATTAATCCCAAAATAACATGCAAAACAGGCAACACATTATTTAGCTGAATAGGTGGGGCTCAAATCAGGTGTGGCTCTCCCCCACCTTCCCTGAATGACGGGTTGCCACTACTTGTTAAACGTAAACTGAGCTAAGAACTACCACAGACACCATATTAATGACAGCTCCAACATGTAGAACATGCTGTGGTTGATTCATTTGGACTGTAACTTGGAGAGTGCCATTAGGTGTGAATAGGATGAACAGTCTCTTCCCCTACCGTTAGCCCAGCCATGAGTCCTTATCATACAATGGGGTGAGATCTTCATTAAAGCAGACAGCCAGAGTGAGACATCACAGTAATCACAGTGTGACCCAATAAGGGAAATATATGTGCTGCTTGCTGGGATATCAATTAGATGGGCTGATTAGGCCGCCTCATCAATCCTGGACACCTAGAGACTGATAGTGATGTTCATTAGTGAATGGATATGGGGAAAGGAAACATTATCCATTACTGACAATGGTTGTTAATGAGAAGAGGGGATGAGCTCAATTCAGTGAAAATCTGCTTGGGAAGCAGACCAGATCTTTTTTTAGCTTGCACTGACCAAAACACCCCATTATTATAATCTGCATAGTTGTAGTGTGTTTTGTCTTGACTTAGAGTGCAGTTTGCCATGTTGAACAAGGATTTTTTTTTCTTGAGTTCATATGGGAGAAATTGGCTAAACCAAGTAAGCAACTAAATGATGCAGTTAGTGGGTTGAGATAGAGGCCCAAAAAGACCAGCCCTGGGGGCTGATGATAATAATGGACCCCAGGGCTGTGGTGTTTTTTTTATCCTGGCCGCCAGTCATATTTCCTGGCCGGCAGAACAGGGAGCTAGAGGACCTGGCATTCTCATTTATTAAGGGCCATCAGCGACCTCTCTCAGAAACCGCTTTCATGCCCCAAGACTCCCGCCGAGGCCCGTATCGCCCATAACTCACACCTACACGACTCGTCCGAGCTGGGTGCCAGCACCACGAGCCATCCGTCAGGCGGGAGTATTTCTGGGCCCTCTGTTCCAATCCCTCAAGCCCTCAGCAGACGAGAGAAACGAGGAAGCCTGCACCTGGACCATCTGTGCGGCTTCGCATGGAGACACGCTTATTCCTCCTTGAAGAGACAAAACAAACAGTCACTCTGTTCACTCTGCTCCAATGTGGTCAGACTGATAAAACTTATGTGTCAGGTTGTCCAGAGAGACAAGTCCTATTCTTCTGTAAAGCTCTTTGTAACGTTTTTCACTTCACTAGCTTGTTACGGACCCTTACAGTGACCACACGTCAGCGCATTAGCCTCTTGCCATTGCTGGTGATCCCTAGGTGAAAAGTAGCGTTGACGTTAGACGATGATGTCATCATATAACAATTTTGCCTAATGAGAGCGAGATGATAATAGGTTGATTTGATTAAAACTGAGACTGGGTTCAGCAGTGGGTGAGCCCCCCCGAGCCACACATTGGCAGGAACAATGGACAGCACCGTGGTCCAATTAAGTTTGTTTCAAAGGTGAATGTTTCAAGGGATTGCTGCTGGATATAGGGACCCAAAACAACTGTGCCTTTGGATTTCCTTCAGACAACAAGCAGATACCCATTTACACAAATAATTGTTTTTGTGGTGACAACAACACACACACATTTGTAGCAAACACACAAACACGTGAACACACATGTGCACACACACACCACAAGCACACAAACACACACCACACACCACAAACAGACACACAAACACACACATATTCTCTTATATTCCCAAACCTGTTTGGATGCAATCAGAAGACCACTTAACCTCCCAGCAGTGATCCCTGGCAGCTGGTGAGACAGGGGATGTTGGGACCTGTCTGTTTACTCTGCGATGTCTCACACCACCCGCTCGTTTCCTCCAAACACTTCAGTTGTTTCCTTTTGTTGCGGCTGCAGCTCTGCGCCTCCATCGGCTGTCTGCGCGTCTCATTGCCCCTCGCCCTCCTCCTCTTCCCTGTGTCTGAGGGCTGAGGGCACACTCCATTAGTCTGAAGGTCTGAGGGAGGTTAAGGGTGATGTGTCATTAGTGCTCTCTGCATCTCATCATGGTTCACTTGGTCCCCCACACCGCCCCTCCCTAGGTGCCACTGTCGGTGAGCTATGGAATGAGCCCCTCCCCTCTCTGACTGTCTGTTTTCTCCTTCGCTCTATATTAGAGGTTTCTAACATCCTCGAACTGCTGCAACATCAATGTGGTCCCTTGAAAAAAGTCAAATATGTCAACGTTGTGCGCCTCCAAGAGACATTGTGTGCCCCTAAGAGACGCTGGGGACCCCCAAGAGTCAATGTTTAATTTGAACCCTGTTCAAGTCTCCAACACACTGTTAATGACGTCACTATGTTTTCCACCCACATATTCCAACGACGCTCCCATAATCCAGTTAGTGTGAAACTGGAGGACATTTTCCTGATCACGTTCCTGGTAATCCTGTTGATAATTTAGAGGAATGGATTATACGAGCGTCAACTTCCTCCACTTGATATGCACAGCTAGTGCTGTCCATTTAGTTCCCCTGGATTCCCCCTCTCTCTCTCTCTCTCTCTCTCTCTCTCTGTCTGTCTCTGTCTCTGTCTGTCTGTCTGTCTCTCTCTCTCTCTCTCTCTCTCTCTCTCTCTCTCTCTCTCTCTCTCTGTAGATCAGTTCAGTGGTTGTGTATACAGGTAAAGCTCACTTTGTCAGGGTCAGTCCAGCCTCTCCACATGTAGTGGGCCCCATGCTGGTGTACACTTCGTTACCATGGCTTAGCATAAGGATGTGTGTATTGCATTGAGGTTTAGGTCAAATCATTTCGCCCAGGGTAGGGAACGGGGGGGGGGGGGGTCGAAATAAAGAGACAGAGCAATGCCTGAAGAGGAAGTATTGCTTTAAGCCCCAAAGACATTGGTAATGGGGCAAGGTCTACAGGATTGAGTATGTAGGCTGGTTATCTGCCGTGGACGAGTCCGCCATTAGCCAGGCAGCAAATAATCCAGCATTGTGTTTCACTCCTGCCTTTGTTTGTTTGTGATTAATTTGTGTCAGATTTGTTTTGGTCAGCCCCAGCTGTCCGTCCATCTGTCGCAGCCATGACATAGTGCGCAGGCCTGTGGAGCCGCCCAGTCCCTCCAGTTCTCCCTGCAACCCCACTCCTGACGTCAGCTCCTGGGCACACATCAAGGAGGTCTTTTTATACCATTCTGTTTCTCTCTGTCACTCTCCCTCCTCCACCTTCTTCTGGTATGTTTCTTCCTGCTACATCTCCTTTAGGAAATCATGCTAATGAGATGTTTGCCATATAAGATGAAGCCTCTTGCTCTAATAGATGTCTTTACAACAATGTTATTACTGTTTGTAACCTGATGGGTGGAATTGGTGCATCGACTCTCTTGATTGAAAATAGCCACATTAGCTGAGTTCCTAATTCATCCCCATGTATTATCGAAACATTACGACATGCCATTGGTCACTCATCTCTTCCATTCACATCCAATCCATGTACAGGAGCAGTAGTCGTCATTCAATAAGAACATGAATCAGGTGAAGACTTGTGAATATCCCCAAAAACTCTCAGCCAATAACATTTATAACCCTGGATGAGCGACAAATGGCCACCTTTATATTAATCAACTCACACCTGTCTGTCTCAATCAATAACAAGCTGCAATGGTAACAAACAAACCAATATTCATATACAGAAAACCGATAGCTGTGAGCAGATTAATTACATTTCACAACAATATTTTTGTTGTCTGCATTCTTGATTTAAGCATAGCTGTTCCTTTCAGATCTAGGAAATAATTGGACTGCCTTTGTATTGGCCTTAACACTAGAAACCCTGGCCTGGAGGGAACCCCTTCAAGCCAAACCTAGTCATTTTGACTCCAACATTCTAACAGTACACTATATAACAAATTGTAGACCTTACAATGAAATGCTGACTTACAAGCCCTTAACCAACAATGCAGTTTTAAGAAAAATAAGTGTTAAAAACCTCTTTGGGATCGGTGTCCCGTCCACGGGACGGTTGAGCTAACGTTGGCTAATGTGATTAGCATGAGGTTGTAAGTAACAACAACATTTCCCAGACAGAAAGCTTAAATTCCTGTTAATCTAACTGCTCTGTCCAATTTACAGTAGCATTTACAGTGAAAGAATACCATGCTATTGTTTGAGAAAAGTGCACAATTTTGAACATGAAAACGTATTAATAAACAAATTAAGCACATTTGGGCAGTCTTGATACAAATTTTTTAACAGAAATGCCATGGTTCATTGGATCAGTCTAAAACTGTGCACATACACTGTTGCCATCTAGTGACCAAAATCTAAATTGCACCTGGGCTGGAATATTACATTATGGCCTTTCTCTTGCATTTCAAAGATGATGTTTTTTTTTTACAAAATAACGGTTGTTTTTTTCTTTTACCAGATCTATTGTGTTATATTCTCCTACATTCCTTTCACATTTCCACAAACTTCAAAGTGTTTCCTTTGAAATGGTACCAAGAATATGCATATCCTTGCTTCAGGGCAAGGTCAGGCAGTTAGATTTGGGTACGTCATTTTCGGCTAAAAAATTTAAAAAGGGGCGGATCCTTAAGAGAGTTGAAGTAAAAAATAGATAAGTAAAAAATAAAAATAACAAATAATTAAAGAGCAACAGTAAAATAACAGTAGCGAGGCTATATACAGGGGGTACCAGTACAGAATCAATGTGCTGGGGCACAGGTTAGTTAAGGTAATTGAGGTAATGTGGTAGATGTAGGTAGAGTTAAAGTGACTATGCATACAGTGCCTTGCGAAAGTATTCGGCCCCCTTGAACTTTGCGACCTTTTGCCACATTTCAGGCTTCAAACATAAAGATATAAAACTGTATTTTTTTGTGAAGAATCAACAACAAGTGGGACACAATCATGAAGTGGAACGACATTTATTGGATATTTCAAACTTTTTTAACAAGTCAAAAACTGAAAAATTGGGCGTGCAAAATTATTCAGCCCCCTTAAGTTAATACTTTGTAGCGCCACCTTTTGCTGCGATTACAGCAGTAAGTCGCTTGGGGTATGTCTCTATCAGTTTTGCACATCGAGAGACTGACATTTTTTCCCATTCCTCCTTGCAAAACAGCTCGAGCGCAGTGAGGTTGGATGGAGAGCATTTGTGAACAGCAGTTTTCAGTTCTTTCCACAGATTCTCGATTGGATTCAGGTCTGGACTTTGACTTGGCCATTCTAACACCTGGATATGTTTATTTTTGAACCATTCAATTGTAGATTTTGCTTTATGTTTTGGATCATTGTCTTGTTGGAAGACAAATCTCCGTCCCAGTCTCAGGTCTTTTGCAGACTCCATCAGGTTCTCTTCCAGAATGGTCCTGTATTTGGCTCCATCCATCTTCCCATCAATTTTAACCATCTTCCCTGTCCCTGCTGAAGAAAAGCAGGCCCAAACCATGATGCTGCCACCACCATGTTTGACAGTGGGGATGGTGTGTTCAGCTGTGTTGCTTTTACGCCAAACATAACGTTTTGCATTGTTGCCAAAAAGTTCAATTTTGGTTTCATCTGACCAGAGCACCTTCTTCCACATGTTTGGTGTGTCTCCCAAGTGGCTTGTGGCAAACTTTAAACAACACTTTTTATGGATATCTTTAAAAAATGGCTTTCTTCTTGCCACTCTTCCATAAAGGCCACATTTGTGCAATATACGACTGATTGTTGTCCTATGGACAGAGTCTCCCACCTCAGCTGTAGATCTCTGCAGTTCATCCAGAGTGATCATGGGCCTCTTGGCTGCATCTCTGATCAGTCTTCTCCTTGTATGAGCTGAAAGTTTAGAGGGACGGCCAGGTCTTGGTAGATTTGCAGTGGTCTGATACTCCTTCCATTTCAATATTATTGCTTGCACAGTGCTCCTTGGGATGTTTAAAGCTTGGGAAATCTTTTTGTATCCAAATCCAGCTTTAAACTTCTTCACAACAGTATCTCGGACCTGCCTGGTGTGTTCCTTGTTCTTCATGATGCTCTCTGCGCTTTTAACGGACCTCTGAGACTATCACAGTGCAGGTGCATTTATACGGAGACTTGATTACACACAGGTGGATTGTATTTATCATCATTAGCAATTTAGGTCAACATTGGATCATTCAGAGATCCTCACTGAACTTCTGGAGAGAGTGTGGCAAAAGGTCGCAAAGTTCAAGGGGGCCGAATACTTTCGCAAGTAGATACAGTGCCTTGCGAAAGTATTCGGCCCCCTTGAACTTTGCGACCTTTTGCCACATTTCAGGCTTCAAACATAAAGATATAAAACTGTATTTTTTTGTGAAGAATCAACAACAAGTTGGACACAATCATGAAGTGGAACGACATTTATTGGATATTTCAAACTTTTTTAACAAATCAAAAACTGAAAAGAGATGCTCTCTGCAGAGATCTACAGCTGAGGTGGGAGACTCTGTCCATAGGACAACAATCAGTCGTATATTGCACAAATCTGGCCTTTATGGAAGAGTGGCAAAAAGAAAGCCATTTCTTAAAGATATCCATAAAAAGTGTTGTTTAAAGTTTGCCACAAGCCACCTGGGAGACATACCAAACATGTGGAAGAAGGTGCTCTGGTCAGATGAAACCAAAATTGAACTTTTTGGCAACAATGCAAAACGTTATGTTTGGCGTAAAAGCAACACAGCTGAACACACCATCCCCACTGTCAAACATGGTGGTGGCAGCATCATGGTTTGGGCCTGCTTTTCTTCAGCAGGGACAGGGAAGATGGTTAAAATTGATGGGAAGATGGATGGAGCCAAATACAGGACCATTCTGGAAGAAAACCTGATGGAGTCTGCAAAAGACCTGAGACTGGGACGGAGATTTGTCTTCCAACAAGACAATGATCCAAAACATAAAGCAAAATCTACAATGGAATGGTTCAAAAATAAACATATCCAGGTGTTAGAATGGCCAAGTCAAAGTCCAGACCTGAATCCAATCGAGAATCTGTGGAAAGAACTGAAAACTGCTGTTCACAAATGCTCTCCATCCAACCTCACTGCGCTTGAGCTGTTTTGCAAGAAGGAATGGGAAAAAATGTCAGTCTCTCGATGTGCAAAACTGATAGAGACATACCCCAAGCGACTTACAGCTGTAATCGCAGCAAAAGGTGGCGCTACAAAGTATTAACTTAAGGGGGCTGAATAATTTTGCACACCCAATTTTTCAGTTTTTGATTTGTTAAAAAAGTTTGAAATATCCAATAAATGTCGTTCCACTTCATGATTGTGTCCCACTTGTTGTTGATTCTTCACAAAAAAATACAGTTTTATATCTTTATGTTTGAAGCCTGAAATGTGGCAAAAGGTCGCAAAGTTCAAGGGGGCCGAATACTTTCGCAAGGCACTGTAATTAACAGAGAGTAGCAGCAGGATAAAATACAAATAGTCTGTGGAGCCATTTGATTAGCTGTTCAGGAGTCTTATGGCTTGGGGGTAGGACCTAGACTTTGTGCTCCGGTACCACTTGCCGTGCAGTAGCAGAGAGAACAATCTATGACTAGGGTGTGGTGCCTTGCGGGTGTAGTGCCTTGCGGTAGTGCCTTGCCTCTGTAGTGCCTTGCGGTCAGCGGCTGAGCAGTTGCTGTACCAGGCAGTGCAGCTGTAGAACTTTTCGAGCTTATTGAACTTTTTCTGAGGACCCATGCCAAATCTGTTCAGTCTCCTGAGGGGGAATTTGTTGTACCCTCTTCACAACTGTCTTGGTGTGTTTGGACCATAATAGTTTGTTGGTGATGTGGACATCAAGGAACATGAAGATCTCATCCACTACAGATGAGAATGGGGGGCGTGCTTGGTCCTCCTTTTCCTGTAGTCCACAATCATCTCCTTTGTCTTGATCATATTGAGGGAGATATGATCATACATTTCATATATGCTATCGGGAAAAAAATATTTGGATGAAGGCCTTGGATGATGAAAAAAGTATTATTTCAAAGAAAAAAGTATATAATTTTCATTAGTTTATGTTACTGTATGTCATGCCCTGACCTGAGACATCTCTGTTTTCTTTATATTTTGGTTAGGTCAGGGTGTGACTAGGGTGGATACGCTAGTTTTTGTATTGTCTAGGGTTTTTGTATTGTCTAGGGTTTTTGTATGTCTAGGATTTTGTAGGTCTAGGTGTTTGTATGTTTATGGTGGCCTGATATGGTTCCCAATCAGAGGCAGCTGTTTATCGTTGTCTCTGATTGGGGATCATATTTAGGTATCCATTTCCCCTTTGGTGTTTGTGGGTTCTTATTCTATGTTTAGTTGCCTGTCTGCACTATCAGTATTAGCTTCACGTTTAGTTCGTTTTGTTGTTTTGTTAGTTTGTTCAGTGTTCATTCTTTTAATAAAAGAAGAATGTACGCATACCACGCTGCACCTTGGTCCGATCCTTAAAAAGTACATGACACTGTAGGATATCTGTTGCCTCATGCTCAAGTGTGGAGCTCCTGGAACAGTGGTTATTCTTGGAAAAAGTGATATTTTGAAATAGAGCTCATGTCTCCAAACGCTTAACTTTTTACCTGCATGTAACTCTTAAGGTCAAGTACGGAGTGGGGGATAACTTCAAAAATGATAAGATATTTCAATTTTAAATTCATATTGAGTCAAAATGACTCACTTCCAAGCAAACGGGGAACATTTCCAGAACATTAGCGAGGATTTCCTTTAAGTTCCAGTTATGTTTGATAACATTCAAAAAATAATTGAATTAATGTTTTTTTTATATTTATACAATTTTATGTTTTAAATTAAATATCCTTGTAATGTTCTCCTAACATTCACAAAAATGTTGTGAACAACCACCACAGGACATTCCCCAAAAGTTCTCATTACATTTCCAGGTAATGTAATAACACAATGTACCAGTAATGTTTTCCCAGCAAACCAAAATTGGTTCGTTGAAATTACCCAGAATATTTGCTAGGTTACGGTTATCAAATCAAATCAAATCAAATTGTATTTGTCACATACACATGGTTAGCAGATGTTAATGCGAGTGTAGCGAAATGCTTGTGCTTCTAGTTCCGACAATGCAGTAATAACCAACAAGTAATCTAACTAACAATTCCAAAACTACTGTCTTGTACACAGTGTAAGGGGATAAAGAATATGTACATAAGGATATATGAATGAGTGATGGTACAGAGCAGCATAGGCAAGATACAGTAGATGGTATCGAGTACAGTATATACATATGAGATGAGTATGTAAACAAAGTGGCATAGTTAAAGTGGCTAGTGATACATGTATTACATAAGGATACAGTCGATGATATAGAGTACAGTATATACGTATGCATATGAGATGAATAATGTAGGGTAAGTAACATTATATAAGGTAGCATTGTTTAAAGTGGCTAGTGATATATTTACATCATTTCCCATCAATTACCATTATTAAAGTGGCTGGAGTTGAGTCAGTGTCAGTGTGTTGGCAGCAGCCACTCAATGTTAGTGGTGGCTGTTTAACAGTCTGATGGCCTTGAGATAGAAGCTGTTTTTCAGTCTCTCGGTCCCAGCTTTGATGCACCTGTACTGACCTCGCCTTCTGGATGATAGCGGGGTGAACAGGCAGTGGCTCGGGTGGTTGATGTCCTTGATGATCTTTATAGCCTTTCTGTAACATCGGGTGGTGTAGGTGTCCTGGAGGGCAGGTAGTTTGCCCCCAGTGATGCGTTGTGCAGACCTCACTACCCTCTGGAGAGCCTTACGGTTGAGGGCGGAGCAGTTGCCGTACCAGGCGGTGATACAGCCCGCCAGGATGCTATCGATTGTGCATCTGTAGAAGTTTGTGAGTGCTTTTGGTGACAAGCCGAATTTCTTCTGCCTCCTGAGGTTGAAGAGGCGCTGCTGCGCCTTCTTCACAATGCTGTCTGTGTGAGTGGACCAATTCAGTTTGTCTGTGATATGTATGTCAAGGAACTTAAAACTTGCTACCCTCTCCACTACTGTTCCATCGATGTGGATAGGGGGATGTTCCCTCTGCTGTTTCTTGAAGTCCACAATCATCTCCTTAGTTTTGTTGACGTTGAGTGTGAGGTTATTTTCCTGACACCACACTCCGAGGGCCCTCACCTCCTCCCTGTAGGCCGTCTCGTCGTTGTTGGTAATCAAGCCTACCACTGTTGTGTCGTCCGCAAACTTGATGATTGAGTTGGAGGCGTGCGTGGCCACGCAGTCGTGGGTGAACAGGGAGTACAGGAGAGGGCTCAGAACGCACCCTTGTGGGGCCCCAGTGTTGAGGATCAGCGGGGAGGAGATGTTGTTGCCTACCCTCACCACCTGGGGGCGGCCCATCAGGAAGTCCAGTACCCAGTTGTACAGGGCGGGGTCGAGACCCAGGGTCTCGAGCTTGATGACGAGCTTGGAGGGTACTATGGTGTTGAATGCCGAGCTGTAGTCAATGAACAGCATTCTCACATACTTATTCCTCTTGTCCAGATGGGTTAGGGCAGTGTGCAGTGTGGTTGAGATTGCATCGTCTGTGGACCTATTTGGGCGGTAAGCAAATTGGAGTGGGTCTAGGGTGTCAGGTAGGGTGGAGGTGATATGGTCCTTGACTAGTCTCTCAAAGCACTTCATGATGACGGAAGTGAGTGCTACGGGGCGGTAGTCGTTTAGCTCAGTTACCTTAGCTTTCTTGGGAACAGGAACAATGGTGGCCCTCTTGAAGCATGTGGGAACAGCAGACTGGTATAGGGATTGATTGAATATGTCCGTAAACACATCGGCCAGCTGGTCTGCGCATGCTCTGAGGACGCGGCTGGGGATGCCGTCTGGGCCTGCAGCCTTGCGAGGGTTAACACGTTTAAATGTCTTACTCACCTCGGCTGCAGTGAAGGAGAGACCGCATGTTTTCGTTGCAGGCCGTGTCAGTGGCACTGTATTGTCCTCAAAGCGGGCAAAAAAGTTATTTAGTCTGCCTGGGAGCAAGACATCCTGGTCCGTGACTGGGCTGGATTTCTTCCTGTAGTCCGTGATTGACTGTAGACCCTGCCACACGCCTCTTGCGTCTGAGCCGTTGAATTGAGATTCTACTTTGTCTCTGTACTGACGCTTAGCTTGTTTGATAGCCTTGCGGAGGGAATAGCTGCACTGTTTGTATTCGGTCATGTTACCAGACACCTTGCCCTGATTAAAAGCAGTGGTTCGCGCTTTCAGTTTCACGCGAATCCTGCCATCAATCCACGGTTTCTGGTTAGGGAATGTTTTAATTGTTGCTATGGGAACGACATCTTCAACGCACGTTCTAATGAACTCGCACACCGAATCAGCGTATTCGTCAATATTGTTATCTGACGCAATATGAAACATGTCCCAGTCCACGTGATGGAAGCAGTCTTGGAGTGTGGAGTCAGCTTGGTCGGACCAGCGTTGGACAGACCTCAGCGTGGGAGCCTCTTGTTTTAGTTTCTGTCTGTAGGCAGGGATCAACAAAATGGAGTCGTGGTCAGCTTTTCCGAAAGGGGGGCGGGGCAGGGCCTTATATGCATCGCGGAAGTTAGAGTAACAATGATCCAAGGTCTTTCCACCCCTGGTTGCGCAATCGATATGCTGATAAAAGTTAGGGAGTCTTGTTTTCAGATTAGCCTTGTTAAAATCCCCAGCTACAATGAATGCAGCCTCCGGATAAATGGTTTCCAGTTTGCAAAGAGTTAAATAAAGTTCGTTCAGAGCCATCGATGTGTCTGCTTGGGGGGGGGATATATATGGCTGTGATTATAATCGAAGAGAATTCTCTTGGTAGATAATGCGGTCTACATTTGATTGTGAGGAATTCTAAATCAGGTGAACAGAAGGATTTGAGTTCCTGTATGTTTCTTTCATCACACCATGTCACGTTAGCCATAAGGCATACGCCCCCGCCCCTCTTCTTACCAGAAAGTTGTTTGTTTCTGTCTGCGCGATGCGTGGAGAAACCCGTTGGCTGCACCGCCTCGGATAGCGTCTCTCCAGTGAGCCACGTTTCCGTGAAGCAAAGAACGTTACAGTCTCTGATGTCCCTCTGGAATGATACCCTTGCTCGGATTTCATCAACCTTGTTGTCAAGAGACTGGACATTGGCAAGAAGAATGCTAGGGAGTGGTGCACGGTGTGCCCGTCTCCGGAGTCTGACCAGAAGACCGCCTCGCATGGGATCCACTCCGTTGTCCTGTTTGTAAGGCAGAACACAGGATCCGTGTCGCGAAAAACATATTCTTGGTCGTACTGATGGTGAGTTGACGCTGATCTTATATTCAGTAGTTCTTCTCGACTGTATGTAATGAAACCTAAGATGACCTGGGGTACTAATGTAAGAAATAACACGTAAAAAAACAAAAAACTGCATAGTTTCCTAGGAACGCGAAGCGAGGCGGCCATCTCTGTCGGCGCCGGAAGTTAAGCTAATCAGGTAAATGAAAGTCGGGGCACCACGAAGGAATGTTTATAAAGCTCTTAAAGACCTACTAATCCTTTAGATCAGTAGCAGTCAATATTTAATCGTCACCTTATCTAGTCTCATCTGAAAGTTGTAAATTCTTGGTTATCTTTACGAACCCTGGCTAACAAGTTGAATCAGCAATACAACATTTGGTTTAATTATTTATTTACGAAATACCTAAATAATCACACAGAATTACATCTACACAGAATGGATCATTACAAATTATGTCATAAAGGAAAACGTCCCTAGCGGACGGAACAGATATGACGGCTGGTTACACAAAGAAAGGGGGTTGGGTTTTGAAGACTGAGGAACAAAAAGACTGTGTCTCTATCGGGCCGTAGGCAGCTATGCTATCGTAAATACAGAATCTTATGCATTCTAAATAACCTCCAATTTGGAAAAGGAAAATGCCACAAATATTTACTCTGAGCTGCGCTTCGATCGGTTGGTCGTAGATGGAAGGCCGGGTTGTCCTTTGAAGAATGTCTGGTGGTAGAACGGTTTCTTGGTAGTACCGTTGTCGTGTGGTAGAACAGATACTCTGTCCGTCCTCTCCTAGCCCACATTGCACTAACGCAACGGCTAGTAGGTATCACTTCTTTAGTAAATAAGAGTTCAAAGTTCATACCAAGTTGCCATACTTTAAACTCATGCTATATTCTGGCTGGTATAGTCGAAATTCATCCTTCCGGCGTGTAGGTTGTCACCTTTACATTGAAATTCGATGCTAATTTCGTTAGGTTCTTGCTGAGGTTGGCTTAGTTCTGTAGGTGGTCTTTGTCCTTTCAAAGTGGGGACCGCAAGTCCTCACGTCCTTGGAACAGGAAATTACATTTTCGTAACAGGGCTTATATAGTGGTGAAAGAAGGGCGTGTTTCATAGTTTACAATTTCATGTCTGTTCACTTGGGCGGGGCCTCTGAGTGAGCAGAGTGGTGTGACAAACCGTTCTCTCATTAAGAAGCTAAAATTACATTTAATCTTTTCACAAATAGTTTCATATTTAAACATTTAAATTGCACAACAATTCCATGTGAATCTGATAACTAGAATGTGTCAACTTTCCAAGATACAGTTTATGTCGTCCTATCATCAGTAAGTATGTCTCAGACGCCAGCTGAACTGACATATTTTCAACTGGTTGGATTACCGAAATATGGTTCTGTTTCCCACCTTTTGATGTCCCCAGAATCTCTGTGTTAAAAAAGGGCTTTTCCAGAGTCAACTCTATAGAGTAGAGAGAGAGAAATGGGGGCCAACGTCATGACAGTATAAAAGATTCACCTGATGTTGCTTGAATATTCCCAGAAAACATTTTGGCTGTTCTTTAAAGGTTCCAATGTATGTTCCATTAGGTTGGTGGTAACATTGTGGGGATATGACAAGAGATAGGTTCCCAAAACACTAAAACTGCCCAGTTGTGCCACATTCAGATAATGTTTGTATCCGGGTGCACAAAACATTCCTTTGATGTTGCAACAATGTCGACAGAATAGCCTTTCTGAGCTCTTTAAAGGTTACCATAACATTGAATTCAGTTGTTGGAACAGTGTGGGATACATTACAAGAAACAGGTTCCCAAAACACAAAATATGCTCAGTTGTGATGACATTCATACAATGTTTAAGTTAGGTTTCACAGGAAATTCACTTAATGTTGCAAGAAAATGTTTGTGATATATTCATGAAGGTTTCACGGAACATTTCCACAATGTTGCATAATGGTCCACGATTTTCAAATAAGTAAGTTATGTTCACGCAAAATATATACTGTACCAGTCAAAAGTTGACACACCAACTCATTCAAGGGTTTATCTTTATTTCTACATTGTAGAATAATATTGAACACATCAAAACTATGAAATAGCACATATGGAATCATGTAGTAACCAAAAGAGTGTTAAACAAATCCAAATATATTTTATAGTTGAGATTCTTCAAAGTAGCCACCCTTTGCCTTGAAGACAGCTTTGCACACTCTTGGCATTCTCCCATCCAGTTTCATGAGGTAGTCACCTGGAAAGGTGTGCCTTGTTAAAAGTTAATTTGTGGAATTTCTTTCCTTCTTAATGTATTTGAGCCAATCAGTTGTGTTGTGACAAAGTAGGGGTGGTATTCAAAAGATAGCCCTATTTGGTAAAATACCAAGTCCATATTATGGCAAGAACAGCTCAAAGAAGCAAAGAGAAACGACCATCCATCATTACTTTAAGACATGAAGGTCAGTCAATCCGGAACATTTCAAGAACGTTTCTTCAAGTGCAGTCGCAAAAACCATCAAGCGCTGTGATGAAACTAGCTCTCATGAGGACCGCCACAGGAAAGGAAGACCCAGAGTTACAGAGTTCAAGTAACAGAGACATCTCTATATCAACTGTTCAGAGGAGACTGTGTGAATCAGGTCTTCAAGGTCGAATTGCTGCAAAGATAACACTACTAAAGAACACTACTAAAGGACACCAATAATAAGAAGAGACTTGCTTGGGCCAAGAAACACAAGCAATGGACATTAGACCAGTTGAAATCTGTCCTTTGGTCTGATGAGTCCAAATTTGAGACTGTATTTATCAAGGCACAAGGCGAGACCCAAATGCAGACACAGGAGCCAGATGGTTGGAGTCTTACAAATTGTGTTAATCCAAAGGGGTAGGCAAGAGAATGGTCGTGGCCAGGCAAAAAAGTCAAAACCAGATCAGAATCCAGGAAGTATAGAGTGGCAGACAGGCTCGTGGTCAAGGCAGGCAGAATGGTCAGGCAGGCGGGTACAGTCCAGAAACAGGCAAGAGTCAAAACCGGAAGGACTATAAAAAGGAGAATGCAAAAAGCAGGAGAATGGGAAAGCGCTGGTTGACTTGGAAACATACAAGACGAACTGGCACAGAGAGACTAAAAACACTGGGGAAAATAAGGGACACCTGGAGGGTGTGGAGACAATCACAAGGACAGGTGAAACAGATCAGGGCGTGATAGTATTGTAGGCCCACTACAAGGTAATACATGGCATTTTAATTGATTCATAGGACATTTAAACAGTGTTTATCATACAAAAACCATATTTCTTACACTTCATATGTTGACAAAATGCACATTATTTAATTTGAACAACATTTAATCATACAAATACAACCATATTTTACAAGTACTATGAAGAGGATGGGAACATTTTTAATAACTCAGAAATTGTGTTCTGTGTCCTGATTGACCATATTAGACTGAAAACCCCCACAATGCCACAGCTATCTCCTGGTGGCACATGGTTAATGATTTGGCTGCAGGATTGAGGTTCAATCCCACAATTTTCTTTAAACCATGTTTCTTTAAAAAACAATGTTGAAATTGAGGCTCAGATATAATCTACTAAAAGATGTTGTCTTTATTTCAAATGTATAAATCCAACAGGAATGCAGAATTTAGACTAACGTAAAAAATGTAACGTTGTGTAAAAATTGACTGTTCAACTTTTCAAAAACACATCCGATATAATTCCTATTTTGAGACGCTTCCCATGGTCCCCCTGCCCTATTTTTCACGATCTGAATATCATCTGATCCTATATCAGCACTCATAGTCTTGGATACTTTGTAAATTTGGGCCCCCAAGTACGCAGCATATGAAGTGTAAAAAATATGGTTGTCTTTGTATGATAAACACTGTTTAAATGTCCTATGAATCAATTAAAATGCCATGTATTACCTTGTAGTGGGCCTACAATACTATCACGCCCTGATCTGTTTCACGTGTCCTTGTGATTGTCTCCACACCCTCCAGGTGTCCCTTATGGGTGATGTGATGGTGTATAACGCAGCCACCAGTATGTCCCTGGCTTAGTCACGTCTAAGAAGACTAAAAAGGAAGAATGGAATTCCTGACTGACCACACTGCCATGGCTATATGCTGAAAAAGGAAAATGTAAGAGAGCTTTCCTGGTGTTGCAGAGGATAAAAGACCTGGCTTGAGAACCGAACATTGCAGATTCATAACCCACATATGCAGATTGTCAACATATGAAATGTCCTATGATCAAATTAAAATTGTACTTGTCACATGCACTGAATAAAACAGGTGTAGACTTTACTGTGAAATGCTTACTTACCGTCTATGATTTGGGTGGCTGGAGTCTTTGACAACTTCCTCTGACACCGCCTGGTATAGAAGTCCTGGATGGCAGGGAGCTCGGCCCCAGTGAGGTACTGGGCCATACGCACTATACTCTGTAGCGCCTTGCGGTCGGATGCCAAACAGTTGCCATACCAAGCGGTGATCAGGCAGTCAAATGCTCTCAATGGTGCAGCTGTATAACTTTTTGAGGATCTGAGGGCCCATGCCAAATCTTTTCAGCCTCCTGAGGGGGAAGAGGCGTTGTCGTGCCCTCTTCACAACTGTGTTCAAATCAAATCAAATCAAATGTATTTATATAGCCCTTCGTACACCAGTTGATATCTCAAAGTGCTGTACAGAAACCCAGCCTAAAACCACAAACAGCAAGCAATGCAGGTGTAGAAGCACGGTGGCTAGGAAAAACCTAGGAAGAAACCTAGAGAGGAACCGGGCTATGTGGGGTGGCCAGTCCTCTTCTGGCTGTGCCGGGTGGAGATTATAACAGAACACGGCCAAGATGTTCAAATGTTCATAAATGACCAGCATGGTCAAATAATAATAATCACAGGCAGAACAGTTGAAACTGGAGCAGCAGCACGGCCAGGTGGACTGGGGACAGCAAGGAGTCATCATGTCAGGTAGTCCTGGGGCATGGTCCTAGGGCTCAGGTCCTCCGAGAGAGAGAAAGAATGAGAGAAAGAGAGAGAGAATTAGAGAGAGCATACTAAAATTCACACAGGACACCGGATAGGACAGGAGAAGTACTCCAGATATAACAAACTGACCCTAGCCCCCGACACATAAACTACTGCAGCATAAATACTGGAGGCTGAGACAGGAGGGGTCAGGAGACACTGTGGCCCCATCCGATGACACCCCCGGACAGGGCCAAACAGGAAGGATATAACCCCACCCACTTTGCCAAAGCAGCCCCCACACCACATCGTCAACCACCAACTTACCATCCTGAGACAAGGCCGAGTATAGCCCACAAAGATCTCCGCCACGGCACAACCCAAGGGGGTTGGTGTGTTTGGACCATGATAGGTTCTTAGTGATGTGGACACCGAGGAACTTGAAGCTCTCGACCCGGTCCACTACAGCCCCGTCGATGTGAATGGGGGTGTGCTCGGCTCTTTGTTTCCTGTAGTCCACGATCAGCTCTTTTGTCTTGCTGACGTTGAGGGAGAAGTTGTAGTGCTAGCACCACACTGTCAGGTCTCTGACTTCCTACCTGTGGCTGTCTCATCGTCACACGACCATGACCATATGCAAACTTAATGATGGTGTTGGAGTCGTGTGCGACTGAATTAAATAATGTGTAAATGTTCAAATGTCCTTTGAAAGAAATTAAAATGCCATGTGTCTCTAGATCACCTTCAAATGCAAATTGTAATTAAATCAGAAGAGAAACACAATGGGGATGTATTCCAATCTGCTTTATCATGCTTTAAGGAGCTACATATTCCCGTGCTGAGAATGTTGTGGTAATATTAGGTCAAACTTAAATATAACATTTTGGAACATTTCTTGAACATTTCCTTCAGACAAGGTCAAATGTATATTGTGTGAACCTCAATGGAATAGTACGTTAAACCTAAAATAAATATGCTATGAACGTCATAAAAACGGACTTATTTGGAAATTGTGCAACACTGTGGGAATGTTTTTTGCATCCTGTGTGAATATCACAAGAATATTCTTGCAACATCCCAGACAACTCCCATAACTTAATTAAATGTTCTGGGAACCTTTAAAGAACTTAGACCAGGTGTTCTGTCAACATTCTTACAACATTATAGGAATGTGCTGTGCAACCTAACTTAAACATTGTATGCATGTTATCACAACTGAGCATACTTTGTATTTTTTTTACCCTAAAAAACAGAATTACCTGCACAACTGGACAGATTTTGTGGTTTGGGAACATGTATTTTCTTATGGCCCCACAATGTTCTCACCAAATTGTTCCCACAACCTAAAAAATTCTGAGAACCTTTAAAGAAGAGATTAAATGCGTTCTAGGAATGTTCTTGCAACATCAGGCAAATGTTTTATACAAACATTCTTGAATCATCAGCACGACTGGACAGTTTTTGTCTTATGAGAACATTTGCCGTGACCTAATGTTCTGGTAACTTTCACAGAACCAATTTTGGTTTGCTGGGTTAGCTCCTATAGTGTTAACTAACCCAGGTCACAGTGTTGAAGTATTTGGAAATCTTTACTATTCTAGTGTACTATATTGTCCTCTGTCTCCCCAGTATTGTAGGTCATACTGAGCCCTACACCAAACTGTGCTGTAAGGGTTTCTGCATAGACATCCTGAAGAAGCTGTCCCGCACCACCAAATTCTCATACGACCTCTACCTGGTCACCAACGGGAAGCACGGCAAGCTGGTCAGAGGCAGTTGGAATGGCATGATCGGAGAGGTAAGGAGATGATGGTTATTCTAACAAGCATTATAATTAGTCACCTGCCTAAAAGTTAGCATATTAAATACATTAAATGTGATCAATTTAGCCCCATTTCATATAGCTGATGACAGAGCATTTTCTGCCTCCTCTGAGCTCAGAGACACCATTCAAATTGGTTGTGTTTCAATTCTTGACATTGGTGATTTAGGTTTATGTTTATCAGACCTCATGATAAAACCCAGATGCAGACAGTTCGAAATAACAAAAGTTTATTGTAAAAACAGGGGGCAGGCAAATGATGGGTCAAGGGCAGGCAGAGGTCAGTAATCTAGAGCAGAGTCCGAAAGGTACAGAACGGCAGGCAGGCTCAGGCTCAGGGTCAGGGCAGGCAGAATGGTCAAAACCGGGAAAACAAGAAAACAGGGACTAGAGAGAAAACAGAAGTACGAGAAAACGCTGGTAGGCTTGACCAGACAAGACAAACTGGCAACAGACAAACACAGAACACAGGTATAAATACACATAATTGGGCAAATGGGCGACACCTGGAGGGGGTGGAGACAAGCACAAAGACAGGTGAAACAGATCAGGGTGTGACAATGTTGGCACTGAGTTCAGATAAATATTAAAAAGAAAAAGTAATGAATAACGATTAATTAATTGCCCTTAATAAAAACAAATAGGTATTATGGTCTAAATCCAAATAAAGGGAAACTAGAGTGTAGGGTTGCAACATTTCAATAAATTCCCTGGTTTTCCCGAAATCCCATTGGTGGGCAAAAGCAGGAGATCTGGAATCCAACCATACTTTCTGGAAAACCAGGGAAGTTTTCCAGGAAGGAAGTTGTTGGAAGTTAATTCTCCTTGCTGACCGTGTTCGGGAAGAGTTTGAGGTTACAACATTAGTTTTCAGGGAAGCTATTGTTCTTACTGAGGCATTGGCAGTAGCACCGGTAACAGCTGACACAATGCCAGGCAGAGTGCCTGGACTGTAAACCCACTGGCGAGTCCATCAGCATGTTAAACATTACAGTTGTGTAGGGGAAAACGTCAGTAGAGGTTATTAAGAGGAGATATCATACTGCAGGGAAGGGAGGGAGGATCTGCCAGGGGTAGAACAACAGGACTGACTAGACTAGCAACAACCTTTATATAGGGTTATCAGCTTCACAACCACTGGCATGACGCAGTTTCTCTGGATCTCCGCAAGGTCTATGCAGCTGCATGCCTATCAAATCAATGATAGGCTTTCTCTGGTGCCAGGGTTTAGCTTTGCATTAGCTAATGGATAAATGTTTATTGGTAGGCCTATTTTTTCATCATTTTCTCATGTTAAGCTTAACATTTCACAAAGCTACACACAGAGTCGCAATGCTGTAATATTTATACTGCTGGCTCGTGGCAATAATGTATTTACAGAAATTAAAGTTGGAAATTCAACCATTGCAGATTGTAAAATAAATATTAGATGCAACAGCATACTAATCAGCTAGCAATAGATTTATTTTTAAATATACACCTGTCTTGTATAGGTTACCTTAACCTGCATGACATGAGACGTCCTCGCGCTCTCTCCCAGATTGGATAGAAAGTTGTGCATGAAACCAGACTATTAATGCCAAACAATACTGTCTGTCCTCCCTGAAAACACTTACTAAGCTTACTAGGGATTGTTTCATTATGCAGTGTACTATCCATAGCTATATACCGTCTTTAGCTGCTATTTATAAACGTTTTAAAAATGACACATCAAATAGCCTAACAATGGGACAAAAGTTGTCGGCTTGAGGATAAATTCAGTCACTCTTTATTGTTGAACTCAGCGGGTTTTGTCTGGCTAATAGCCTACACAAAATCAATTAAATGTACCTTAATTCTGTCCTGAACCTGGTGTTCTGAAGTCCTCCTTTTTTGTCTGTAAATGTTTTCACCACAGCCTGTAGGTCCAGGTTTGGGGCACGACTGTTTTTCTGTACTGAGTATTGCCAACCCAGACAGTCTTTCCTGAGACTGTTAAAGTTAAAGATGTTACAGAACTGGCACAACTCCCTTCTGCCCAGCTTCCTTTCCCTTGATGTTGCTATAGCAATCAAGCTGTTTTTACCATCTCTGTAACTGTTGCTTCTGCAGAGAGATTGTTTTTTATGAACTAAAACTCATGCTGAACGACCTAACAAGCATTAGGCTCTCGGTCTGATATGTGCTTTTGAACGCCTGAGTAAGTGCCACTCGTTGCAATGGTGCCGTCGTAGCCTTGACCCCAACATTTGTTCACTGAAATCACTTTATACCTTTAACCGTTTATTTTATTTTTTTCACTTTTTCAGTCACATTCCTGAAAAATGTAAAAGGTTTATGAATTACTTTTTGGAAGGTTACTGTCAAAATGATGACATCAATGACAGGCGCATGGACCCCCAGAGCTCGTGGGGCCCCCATGGCTCGTGGGCCCCCTGCCTTGCGGGGGTGTCTGGTATGCCAGTGTTTACAATGCCCAATTGCTGCTGGTAACACTTTGTCAGCCGGGGCCAGGGACTTACGTAACAGGTATTAGGTCTATGCTATATGCAGCAATATCTAATGGATTAGGAATTAGGATTGATATTGCATGATGGATGACATTGCATGAATGGGTGGGTAGATACCATGGGCTGTTATCTGCATCTGTCTGGATGGGTTGTGTAGTGTATCAGGGACAATACTGTACACACTGTATATCACCTACAGGGATTTAAGTCTTGCATATCAATAGATAAAATGAATCAAACAGGTCAATAGGGGGCATCACTAATCCCACCTACTACAGTGTTCGATTTATTATACATATATATTATACATATAGACTGTAGACTTTCTATGTCATAAAAATGTCCTCTTCCGTTCTCCCTAGGTGGTATACAAGCGGGCGGACATGGCCATTGGCTCGCTGACCATAAACGAAGAGCGCTCAGAAATTATCGACTTCTCCGTGCCGTTTGTGGAGACGGGGATCAGTGTGATGGTCGCCAGGAGCAATGGGACCGTCTCACCCTCTGCCTTTCTTGGTGAGCATGTTTAACCTGCTCATGTAAACAAACAAAACGTTTCTCTACAGAGATAACAAATGACTTGGCTTAAAAAAGCTTGTTTTACCATCTGAAAACAGAGATGGCAAATAGTACTTTCTCTGGACAGAGTTTAGAACTCACAACTGAATATATCGTACAACAAGGTGCCTCACGCTACAGAAACAGGAGAAAGGCTTCTTCTAGTATGAGTGGGTCGATTCGCAAAAGGCAAGGCTCGTTCAAGACTACGCTACTTACTTTAATACTTCATAAAGAGCATCCCTTTCAGAAGCTGCTGACAGTGTGCTACTATGGTAATACAATACCACGTTGTCCTTGCCATTATCTAGCAAGCAGCTGTCAGAGCACATGGTTTCAACATTTGCCAGAAAGATGTTCTGATTCTTCTATAGGTGTTCTGATTCCTCTCTCCCTCCTCCTCTATAGAGCCCTACAGTCCGGCGGTGTGGGTGATGATGTTTGTGATGTGCTTAACGGTGGTAGCTGTCACAGTGTTTATCTTTGAGTACTGCAGCCCTGTGGGGTACAACCGGAGTCTGGTGAGCGCCAAGGGTGAGTGTCAGCTCCGACCACCTTTCCCTCTACCTCTACCCTCCCGTATCAGCAAAGGTAGAAAGTCACGGAAAAGTAGGTTTAAAGAACTATATTATATCACAGAAAATATTAAATTACATTGAAATGGAATGCAAACGCATGTTATATACGCCCTCTCTGAATCCCTTCTGTCTTTACCACAACCACCATCCTGCCTTCTCCAGATCCCGGAGGCCCCACCTTCACTATTGGGAAGTCTGTGTGGCTGCTGTGGGGCATCGTCTTCAACAACTCTGTTCCAATTGAGAACCCCAAGGGCACCACCAGCAAGGTCATGGTCCTGGTATGGGCCTTCTTCGCTGTCATCTTCCTGGCCTCCTACACTGCCAACCTGGCAGCCTTCATGATCCAGGAGCAATACACTGACACAGTCTCTGGACTGAGTGACAAAAAGGTAGGAGGATTCATCAGTCATTGGTAATTCTGTCTGTGTTCAGTCTTTGAAAGGGGGAAAGAATTATGGACATATTGTAGTGTTTGATGTTAGGCTTAGGCAAAATATAGAGTGGCCTATTTCTGATGAGCAAACAGTGCCTGGCTGCGAACGGTTTGAGAGAATACAAATAACCATGGGCAGAGTCTCAATGTCATGACTGTGACTTTTTACACTCATACTAACAACATAATAGGATTCCCAGCGTCTGTGGTGAAATTAAATTAGATCCCTGAAGTCTTTAGGTATGATGTCTGTGAAAATCCCCTGAATTGTATTACACCAGTGGATTTGCCAAGCTGCCAGTGATTATATATTCTAGTAGTAATTTATGCATATTTGTGTGGCCTGTGGAGGTGCTCTACACCAGTATTGACAAGGAAATCCATGTTAAAACTTCAGTGCTAGAAATGATTTGTGGACTCTCTGCTTTAAGGCACTGAGGGATTAGAGAGGCATTTGAGGGAAAAGACCAAGCTGTCCACTGCTCATTAGAATTCCGGGAACTCATTTAATATTCTTCCCACATAATCCATTAGCTCTACTTTGTGAAAAAAAGAAGAGAACCCATGAAGTGTCTTTTGATAGTGAGTCTACAGATCAACCAGGGCAGAATCCACAGAAGCTTAGAGAGAATAGACAGACTGGACACTGCAGGTGGGACATTTAAATTGAGCTGTATGATCTCTAAAAAGGAACGTTCTCCGAAAGAGTTTCAAACAAGAGGCTTGTGAGGAATACAAACTGGTTAAAGGACAGTAACTGGTGTTTATGTAGTGACAGATGATTGTTTCTCCTCCTGGGACTGTTCACTTCAGAGGCATGGAGTCATGCATGGACAAGACCTTGCCATTTCCTCAGAGTGACATCATGTACAGACAGGCACCTCCCTCTTTAGACCCTGTCTGTGCTAGTCTCTCCTTTCTGTACAAGCTGTCAGATGTTAACAGATGTTTGTAAGAATCCTATACACTTAACTTTGGCCAGCTAGACTCAAGCTCTATGGGTCAACCATCATCCATGCTTTTAGTCAGGGTTTTCATTGCTTCCCAACAGGCATTTACAACACAGAGCATTGTATGACATCCTGTGTCTGGGGGCACTATCACACTGCTACAGCATTCCCTCATTCACATAGCAGCGGAGTAACCTTGGTCTGTTGGGTGAGATGAGGAACACAGGCTGAGTATCCTAATGCAGCCAGTGTATAGGATACAGGACAAATGGGAACGAGGACAACACTCTGTCATCTCTCCAGCTACCCCACCAGAGAGCAGTGAGATGTGGGATGCATAAGACTGGCACCAAAGGTCTCATTAATTCATGTGAAATGTCTCAGAGGACATTTCTCTCATTCTGACAAGACAAGGTTGCTAGGAATTATCGCTCATGGAAGTATTTGCATTAATGAACAAGTACAATTTATTTCCAGTATATTGCACAGTCAGGGTATTTAAATGAACATGGTCCACTCTGCGTCAAAGGGGCATGGCAAAATAAAGAGAAATTAGGAGTTTTTATTACAGTCAAGGGGGAAGAAGTCATTTTCTAATTCTCTGGAAAGTATGGCCTGGACTTAATTTCTGTTCATTGTGCCCTCTAATCGTCGAATTGAGAGAGGAATTATAGAGGGTAACCTTAGCTGACCACTTAATTGAGTGAACAGCACTTGAGGGTACAGGCAGATATCAAAGAAACAGTGGTCTAGTGTAGTCAAGGACAAGGTGATCAGTGTCATTGTGTTAGTTTCTTTGAGGTTTATATTCATGCCTCTGGGTTTGCCTGGCATATCATATACTCTTAGAAATAAAGTGCTATCTAGAACCTAAAAGGGTTGAGACATCAGATCTTAGGAGAGGGTGGAAGAAAAACATATTAAATGTTATTAATTAATATTCAAGTATGTCAATGTATTTTATTTTATTTATTTTTATGGATTTAATGAATAGTGCATGTATTCTTCCTAGACATGTCGGGTATCCTGTTCAAAATGTTTCTTGTTTGTGCATTTATAATTCAAACTTCTACATTTCCCAAACAGTTCCAGAAGCCACAGGAGCAGTATCCACCGTTTCGCTTTGGTACGGTCCCAAATGGAAGCACAGAGAGGAACATCCGGAGCAACTACCCTGAGATGCATGCCCACATGGTCAAATACAACCAGAAGGGTGTGGAGGACGCCCTCAACAGCCTCAAATCAGGGTAACACTCATTCACATTCTCACTCACATTCTAAAATGCCTAAGCAAATATTTTATGTTTGATGAAATTATAATTCATTAGATAAGTTATTAAATGGTAATTAAATAGTAATTAAAAATACAATTGTCTATCATTGCATTTTCCCACAAGATAAATCCCTATTGTTATTATCTATAGGAAACTGGATGCCTTCATCTATGACGCTGCTGTGCTGAACTACATGGCAGGTAAAGACGAGGGCTGTAAGCTGGTGACCATCGGCAGTGGGAAGGTCTTTGCCACCACTGGCTACGGCATCGCCTTGCAGAAGGAGTCCCGATGGAAACGTCCTATAGACCTGGCCCTGCTCCAGTTCCTAGCGGATGGTAAATTACAATTAACCCCGTGTGGAGTGGGATGGGCGGCCAACTGTAAATCTTAGCTGTACTTATCCTTTTAGGTCCCAAATACTCCCAAGTTTGCTAAACTGGCAAACTGCACATTAATGGTAAAAAAGCGTAACTCACAAAAGTAAGCTAGTATAGACCCGAAGAGCCTCGAGATTAGAAAAAACTCAACTTTAATGAAAATACTGGCGTACATTGCACCATGGACCACTCAGAGGTACTGTAACAGAGTTTTGACTGTGATCCAGGGAACAACAAGTGTAAAATGCTGAGTCAGGGTTTGTCGAGGGGAGTGATGAGGGTGTGAGATTGGCATTGACACACAATGGCAACAACTGGCGCAAGAGTGTTTTAATGAACACCTTCAAGCCTCTCTGTGTTCTGTTCTTCCTGCTCGCTGCAGGTGACACGCAGAAGCTGCAGACGGTGTGGCTCACAGGGATCTGTCGTAATGAGAAGAAGGAGGTGATGAGCAGTAAGCTGGACATAGATAACATGGCGGGCGTCTTCTACATGCTGCTGGTGGCCATGGGGCTCAGTCTCCTGGTGTTCAGCTGGGAACATCTGCTCTACTGGAAGCTGAGACACTCAGTACGCAAGTCTGAACGCCTCGACTTCCTGCTCGCCATCAGCAGGGTAGGTGTGGCTGACCCTTCTTCCGAGGGACAGGGGTGGAAAGGGTACATAGGCCTAATCTATAGAGATACACACTGAGGCATGTCTTAGATTGCAAAGGCCTTGGGTTCTGCAGAGAGAATGTGGTCCAATCACCATGGGAAAGTTGATCTGTTAATCTAAGACACAAAACCGAATTCCATAAAGAAATGACATAAAATGTAAGCAACAATTCAATGAAAGCAGCAACAACGGCATAATTTTGCAGTCTAAGAAACCATAAAATGTGTTTTCACAAACACAGCAGAACAATTTTTTGGACTTCCTGACCATAAAGTTCTGTCTTTCTTAGATTTTTGCCTCACAGTAACACTTGGGAAATATTTTTAATGCACTAAGTCAAAGATGTACACGATCAGGATATTTCAAGGGCACTAAAATAAAAATTATGCAAAAATAAAATGAGTAAAAATACATAAAATGACTTTATGGAGACCGTGCAATACTGTTACGGTCCTGATCCATCTGAAATGGAATTTAAATAGGCCCATTAACAATCCATCTCAGTGTTGACAGTGGTGAGGTGAGATTAAGCATTCTAGACTGAGACCCAATTTGAAAGTAAAATAAAGCCGGCCGAATAAAAATTGGAAAACTAATTCAGCAAGTGCATGGTCAGCTGCTGCTTTTTCAGTTACTGTCTTGCGCAATTTTTTGTGTGTTTAACATCAACCTGAATGCATACAAGCTTTCAAAACAGCACAAATAGTCTATAAACTATTTTGGACAATCCTGAATCTAATTTGGCTTTCACACTTCTCTTCACTTCATTGGTCAGACAGGTTGATAGAAATTGTATTTGCTCAAAGTGAATGTTATCAACACAAGCAATATTGTTTTCTAAAGTCATGATTAGAAACAATGGCCAAAGATAATTAACACCTGTGGGATTTAATCTTGTCAAACTTTGTGTAGGGTGAGAAATGTAGATCTGTTCCAAAACCTGACAAGGCTTTTTGATGGATGCTAATCTCCTCCTCCTTCGCTATCTCTGCAGGGAATCTACAGCTGCTTCAACGGCGTGGAGGACTCTGACCGCAACGGAAACCTGCAGAACCCTGACGTCACCACCAACTACACCCAGGCCAACATGCTGAAGATGCTGCAGACAGCCAAGGACATCGTGACCTCGACCAGAGTGGAGAACTCCCTGGACAATGCCACCAAGACCATAGAGAACTGGAGCCGGCGAGGAGCCGACAATGTGCGGGTTGGCCTGCCGCCTCGTGTGGCAACCACTATAGACATGGGCCACAGCCGCCTGCCCTATATCTCCAGCATCACGGACAACCACTCGCCCTACCCCCAGAGGGCGCTCGCTTCCACATTCCCCATCCACTACTCGGACAGCACCACCCAGCCCTTGCTGGACAAATCCAGGGTGGTGACGCGGCCTACCCCACTCCGCTACACCCTTCCAGCCCGTGGCAGCCACCACTTCTACGAGAGGACCCTACCCATCTCCAGCCTTAGCAGCCCCCACATCGCCATGAGGGACCCTGCTCCCCCTAGCACCTCCAGTCACAACCCACACCCCCACCACAGCAGCAGGCTGTATGTTGAGACCCAGCCCCGGCACCCTACCTCCCCGTTTGTCCCTTACAGAGAGTTCCAGGTGCCTGACATCTATGTGGAACACCACAAGGGGCCCCTGGGACGGAAGTTCAGCTACCCCCCTGACCACATGGGCAGGAAGAAGAGGTCCCACAGCTACGTGTTTTCCGAGGCCCAAGACACCAGGGGGAGGAACGACTATGATGAGCCAACCTCCTGTCTGGCTGAGCTGAGGGCCAACCACCTCCTGAACAACCACGCCCCTTCTGCATCAACCATGGCCTGCATGGGGGGCCACTACCCCAGCGGTAGCGCCAGCTGCAACTCCTGCATGAAGCCCTACCTGGAGCCTGAAATGGAGGATGTGCCCTTGCTGGGGAAGGACAAGGTCAACCGCCGGGCCTCTTTTCTCAAGACCACCTGGAGCAGTGACAGGATCCGCCAGCTGGGCGAGAAGCCCTCCACCTCCACTATGCCTGACCTGTTCCCCCGCGTAGTGGTGGCCAACCCCAAGCCCCACAAGCTGTATGGCAGCCAGGGGAACAACCTGTGCTACCCCCTGGCCGCTGAGCCTGCCTACCTAGACCCGGCTCATATGCGTTCCTACCCCTAC
Source organism: Oncorhynchus mykiss (assembly GCF_013265735.2). Lineage (NCBI taxonomy): Eukaryota > Metazoa > Chordata > Actinopteri > Salmoniformes > Salmonidae > Oncorhynchus > Oncorhynchus mykiss. The sequence goes on along the minus strand of NC_048576.1, from coordinate 79,602,363 downwards.
AAGCAGCATAAGCTCAAGTGCTCCCAGTCCACCCGGCTACCATCCTACAGGGAGGCTATCCTGCAGAACGCAGCCGCCTTGCGGCGCTCCTCCTCCACTGTGGTGCACAGACACTACTCCACCTACCTGAACTCCTACACAGACCTGCCTGTATACGTGGGGCCGCTGCCCCAGGAGCCCGGGCAGTTCTACGACAAGGACATGTGCCACTTGTTCCCCTGTGCAAGCCACTGCCCTAACAACAATGCCCTGGTGCCCCGTATGGGGGACCGGCAGGTGGTGTACCAGAACAATATGTTTGGGGGCTACGAGGGCGCGGTGGGGCGGTCGCGAGAGGAGCCCCCCCTGCCCGGGTCTGGGAGCAGGGATCGGAGGGAGGTCCTGGTGGCCAGAAGAGTCAACAGTCCCTATGTGCCAAAGACCTGGGGCAGGGTATCCAGTCTGGAGTCTGAGGTCTGAGCTCCAAGCCCCTCCATACCTTCAGGCTGATGGACTATCCCTCCCACTGGGGAGGGGAAAGCCTACCTGGGGCCTCCCCCTCAGCCTTTGGTTTAGGCAAAAATTAATGAATTAGCTACCAATAATATCCTTGGCTGATGGAAGGAAGTAGAGGACATTGAAAGGCTGTTACTGCTGGGACATTGTCAAGTAAACATTAAGCGATAAGAAAAGAAAAGACAATGTTGAATAGTATTTAATACCTTCAAATTTAACCTGTTGATTGTTATTTAAAATATTTTTAAATGCTGTCTTGCTGTGAGAGAGAGAGAGAGAGAGAGTGAGAGAGAGAGAGAGAGAGAGAGAGAGAGAGAGAGAGAGAGAGAGAGAGAGAGAGAGAGAGAGAGAGAGAGAGAGACCTGGATGACAATACACTGTAGCCGCTCATTCAGTTTAGACACATTTAACTTTTCTCTTCAATCATTTTGGTATCCTTCCATTTAAATTTAGACACATATAAAAAGAGAATAATAATTTTGTTATCAAACCACAGAAATGTCTTCCACGACTTTTGTAAGTCTAAGAGCTCTAGGGAAAGCTGTCTAAGGCTTTTTGGCTCCGGTGGTCACTGATGTAATTTGACTTGGATTTTAAAAGGGAACATTTTTAATTAGCATCTGTATTTCCATTGTTACTCTACTCTTTAATAAATGACAAGGCCACTTCAAGGCCCTTTTGGAAATGTCTATATTTTCCTATTCTGAGTGAAACTCCACATATGATCTGTAATGCCAGCAGAATGGAATAGCAGGTCAGGTCCCAGGACTCTAGATGTTGGTGTCTGCTTCAGTTCATTAAGTGGGCCACCTCTGTTGACTCATCCAGAAAGGTCATTGGATATCAGATCCATTGGACAGCGCTGTGTTCAGTTCACATGCCAACAATAGGGCAGACAAGTCAGCTCCTTAAAAGACAAGAACACATTTGTATTTTACTAACACCCCACATAATCTGTTCAGAAACTGTGATATGTCATCAATTTATCTAATCACTGTATGAGTATTCTGCTGAACATCATAAATACATTTAAAAAAGATGGAATAGAAACATGTTCAGTTAGGTAACAAATCCAAACAGAGGCTTTGAATTGTCTATATGACCAGGATGGCCATGCTATTGTCTGAGCAGTGATACCTGTGACAGTAAATCTTCCCTCAGGGCTCATCATGGGATTCCTATGACATTAGCCTATCAGTGATTCTGCCAAGACGCACACACACACAGACATTCACACACACACACACTTTCACACTGGCTTCAAAGGGTGGTGTTCATCAACACCTCACTTTACTCACTCACCAATGACTAGGGGGAGCTTTGGCACACCACATCCATCATTGTCCACACTGGGCCTTACCTTAAAACAGACTAAGGCAGGGATGGGCAACTGGCCCCCGGATAAACTTCCAAAAAATATACTGAGTGTGAAAAACATTAAGAACACCTTCCTAATATTGAGTTTCCCTCAGAACAGCCTGAATTTGTCGGGGCATGGAGTCTACAAGATGTCGAAAGAGTTCCACAGGGATGCTGGCCCATGTTGACTAATGCTTCCCACAGTTGTGTCAAGTTGGCTGGATGTCCTTTGGGTGGTGGACTATTCTTGATACACACTGGAAACTGTTGAGTGTGAAAAACCAAGAAGCATTGCAGTTCTTGACACACTCAAACCGGTGCGCCTGGAACCTACTATAATACCCTGTTCAAAGGCACTTCAATCCTTTGTCTTGCCCATTAATTTACACATTTTGAAGTGGATTTAACAAGTGACATCAATAAGAGATCATAGCTTTCACCTGGATTCACCTGGTCAGTCTACACCATCGAAAGTGTGTTGTTAATGTTTTGCACACTCAGTGTATATAACATTTTTGCCCTCAACATTGAGTTGAGACCCCGACTGATTTCCCACCCATATAAACTCAGCAAAAAATTAAACGTCCCTTTTTCAGGACCCTGTCTTTCAAAGACAATTCGTAAAAATCCAAATAACTTCACAGATCTTCATTGTAAAGGGTTTAAACACTTTTTCCCATGCTTGTTCAATGAACCATAAACAATTAATGAACCTGTGGTTAAGACACTAACAGCTTACAGACGGTAGGCAATTGGGAGTGGCAGGTAGCCTTGCTGTTACATTGTTGGACTTTTAACCGAAAGGTTGCAAGATCGAATCCCCAAGCTGACAAGGTCTGTCGTTCTACCCCTGAACAAGGCAGTTAACCCACTGTTTCTAGGCCATCATTGTTCTTAACTGACTTGCCAAGTTATATAAAGGTTAAAAACAAGTTAGGTTCACAGTTATGAAAATATAGGACACTAAAGAGGCCTTTCTACTGACTCTGAAAAACACCAAAAGAAAGATGCCCAGGGTCCCTGCTCATCTGCGTGAATGTGCCTTAGGCATGCTGCAAGGAGGCATGAGGACTGCAGATGTGGCCAGGACAATAAATTGCAATGTCTGTACTATGAGACTCCTAAGCACGACAGGATAGACAGCTGATCGTCCTCGCAGTGGCACACCACGTGTAACAACACCTGAACAGGATCAGTACATCCGAACAGCACACCTGTGGGACAGGTACAGGATGGCAACAACAACTGCCTGAGTTACACCAAGAAACGCACAATCCCTCCATCAGTGCTCAGACTGTCTGCAATAGGCTGAGAGGCTAGACTGAGGGCTTGTAGGCCTGTTGTAAGGCAGGTCCTCACCAGACATCACCGGCAACAACATCGCCTATGGGCACAAACCCACCGTCACTGGACCAGACAGGACTGGCAAAAAGTGCTCTTCGCTGACGAGTTATGGTTTTGTCTCACCAGGGGTGATGGTCGGATTCGCGTTTATCATTGAAGGAATGAGCGTTACACCGAGGCCTATGAGAATTTGGAGGTGGACGGTCCATCATGGTCTGGGGCAGTGTTCCACAGCAGCATCGGACTGAGCTTGTTATTGCAGGCAATCTCAACGCTGTGCGTTACAGGGAAGAAATCCTCCTCCCTCATGTGGTACCCTTCTTGCAGACTCATCCTGACATGACCCTCCAGCATGACAATACCATCAGCCGTACTGCTCGTTCTGTGCGTGATTTCCTGCAAGACAGGAATGTCAGCACACCTGTGTGTTCTGTCATGGTCAGTGAAGAGTTCGGATCTCAATTGACCTGTTGGACCTGTTGGACCCCCTTTGTTCAGGGACACATTATTCCATTTCTGTTAGTCACATGTCTGTGGAACTTGTTCAGTTTATGTCTCAGTTGTTGAATTGTGTTATGTTCATACAAATATTTACATACTAAGTTTGTTTGAAAATAAACACAGTTGACAGTGAGAGGACGTTTCTTTTTTTGCTGAGTTTATATAGTATCAATCAAAAGGGTTTCCCTTTATTTTACTATTTTCTACATTGTAGAATAATAGTGAAGACATCAAAACTATGAAATAACACATATGGAATCATGTATTAACCAAAAAAGTGTTAAACAAATAACATCTATTTTATATTTTAGATTCTTCAAAGTAGCCACCCTTTGCCTTGATGACAGCTTTGTACACTCTGGAAAGATGATAATTTCTCTGCTAGTTCAACTAAGTCATAGGTGTTTTTATAATACGTGACAGTGAATGCCACTTATCTAGTAAAAAACAAAATTATTCAACAATAGGTATTATGTATTCAAGATACTGTATGAAAGATTGCACTGTATACAGTACAATACAAAGAGGGAAATCAAGATGTGCTATTGAGGTAGTATTTCTGAAGGTCTTCAGTTGAACATCTTATGCGCTTATGCTCCAGCTCTTGGGATCCCTTCACTGATATCACTGAGCGATGAGTGCCTCTCAGCTAGGCCAAATATCATTGAAACGTGATTTCTAATTCAACAAAGAGAGATTAATGCCTTCAGCACTTAATAAGTGTGAGAAACGCATCGCGGCTGAATAAAACCCTTTCAAGTTCCCCAAAATGAACCTTTTCAAAGCAATATAGGCACTCTTTCAGCATGCTCACTGCTCAGAACAATCTTTTTCATTTCACACAGTAATTAATGACTAATTCTGTTATCTGTGTGCTTTGTAATGTGACAAATGTGCTCCCTCTCGCCCTCCTTCTTGAAATGTTGAAATTCACGAGGGGTATGCCTACAAAGTCGGTCAATGCCCCCCAATTCATTTCTCAGAATTACCACATAAATATAGGACAAGATTATATCCAACCTGAGGGAATATTTTATGAATAGAATTTCACTCTTGATTCCCTCAGCATGGTACTACATATTTTACTGTTCATTCAGGCCCAGATCACACAAGAAAGATGATGCCTGAAGCCCTCCTGATGTACAGCTGTAGTCAGAGAAACCCGAGGTCTATATACTGTATCTATCTGTTCTTCATGCACAGTTACTTTAGAGGGCATTCAAAACAGGATTTTCATTCTGTGAGAGTTGCAGCAAACCTTAACCCCTTTATCCTGTGGCAAATAGGTTTGATTCTGCCTTAGTACTACCCCTCACCCCATTCTATCCCAGCCACACAGACTGCTGCTTCCTCCATGGTTCTGGTTCTGTTGGCCCTATGTGTGCTGGGCTGGAGTGTACAAAACATACAGGTTGGTCAGCCCCAATTGTATAATCCCACCAAGGCAGGCCCAGAGCAGGGATCAGAGAAGACAGGGCTCAATGAGGTATGGCTGGATGAAAACTTCTGGGACACCAGACATCCCAGGAAACCCTGGGACAGGGTTAGTGGTATGTTTAATCAACATGTTCGGACCTATGCAGCCCTCCCTCAATTGCACAGCCATGATGTATGAACCCAAGCTAACCAACAGGGCAGGTCACCATGGAGACCAAAACCAGGCCCTGCTGGAAGTTTGTCTAACGAATCATTGAACCCTTCCACCACACTGATGATAGCTAGCTACATATACATGTACATGGATTGGTGGGAAAGATAATAGTTTTTCATGCTACACACTGCAACAGTTTTGCTTCTGTCCCTCACCTCACCCCTACCTAGGTTTGAACCTGGGACCCTCTGCACACATCAACAACTGACACCCATGATGCATCTTTACCCACCTAGCCACAAACAACTACTTCAAGGTCTCAGAGCGAGAGACGTCACAGATTGAAACGCTATCAGCGCGCACCACCGCTAACTAGCTAGCCATTTCACATTGGTTACACTACAACTGCTACTACTACTGCTACAACTGCTACTACTACTGCTACTACAACTACTACTACTACTACTACTCCTGCTGCTACAACTGCTACTACTGCTACTGCTACTACTACTACTGCTACTACTACTACTGCTACTGCTACTGCTACTACTGTTACTGCTATTACTACTGCTACTACCGCTACTTCTGCAACAACTGCTACTACTGCTACTACCGCTACTTCTACTACCACTACTGCTATTGCTCCTGCTACTACTACTACTGCTTATACTACTGCTACTAGTGCTACTACTACCGCTACTACTACTGCTACTTCTACTACCGCTACTGCTACTACAACTACTGCTCCTGCTACTTCTACTACCGCTACTGCTCCTACTACTACAACTACTACTACTGCTACTTCTGCTACCGCTACTGCTACTGCTCCTGCTACTACTACTACTGCTACTGCTGCTACTGCTACTACCGCTACTTCTACTGCTACTTCTCCTACTACTACAACTACTACTACTGCTACCACTACCACTACTGCAACTAATACTACTGCTACTTCTACTACCGCTACAACTACTACTACTGCTACCACTACCACTACTGCAACTAATACTACTGCTACTTCTACTACCGCTACTGCTACTACTACTACTGCTACTACTACTACTGATACTACTACTACTACTGCTACTACTACTACTGCTTCTACTACTGCTACTACTGCTACTGCTACTACTACTGCTACTACTACTACTACCGCTACTTCTACTACCGCTACTGCTCCTGCTTCTACTACTGCTACTACTACCGCTACTACTACTGCTACTGCTTCTACTACTGCTACTACTGCTACTACTACCGCTACTACTACTGCTACTTCTACTACCGCTACTGCTCCTGCTACTTCTACTACCGCTACTGCTCCTGCTACTTCTACTACCGCTACTGCTCCTACTACTACAACTACTGCTACTTCTATAAATATCATCATAGTGGGGGGAAAGCAATCTAGATCCCATGTGAATACCCCTACCCTTTATTTTCTATTTTGCTCCAACAATTATCATCAAAATTGTATTCTCATGATGGAATGTATCTTTCATGCAACATAAATCATGTGGTAATGACAGGCGAGGCTAAGTGAAGGGATAAAGAGTTACATGACTAAGTGTGGTGGTGTAGAGGACACCATGTCAACTGGCTGTTGATGGATGGATCTATTTCACCTGGCTCTATACAGGGCTCTAGTAGAAACATAATGCTGGGGAGGTGCAGGGAGGATGAAGGGGTTGAAGGTCAAGAATCACAAAGGGGGAAAAGATGTTGGGAAAGGGAACGGATATGATTTTAACCACCAAATCAGCCCCTGTTCATCATACCTCAGGTTTAAAGTAATGTGTGAATGGAACTGTTCTGTGGAGAAAATATCAATACAAAATATCTACAGTATACAGATATAAAATTATTGCTTAGCTCGGTTGGCTAATGCATTTCTGACAAGTGGGCATAACATGGACATTTATTAAATATAGAAGGCATACATCCACGTGAGAGACTGATACTTGTTGCACCCACAACACATACTGAAACTGTTGATTCTTGGCTCACAGTCCCAGAGGCAAACTTTGATAGGAGGTGCCAGTGTTGAGTTGCAGTTGAATGGCAGGGCCAGGGCCAGAAGGGAATCAGGTATTATGGGGTATTACCAGGCTTTAGTGGAAATTAAAAGGCTTTCAGGGTGATGAGATCTGAGATGCTGCCAGTGTTAGCCCGATCTTGTTGAGTATGGGTGGCACAACATACAGAGGACACCTGTAGATTAGTGAGGCGTGGTAAAAAAAAACCTTGATGATTCAAATCGACTTTGAAATTGACACTGAAGATTTTATGACGTCTATTGGACAGTTGCCCTTGAGGAGACAGATACTAACCAAAACAGATTGTACTCTTCCTTATAATGAAATGTGATGGTCCATCATGGTCCATCTCATCATGTCTCAATCTCTTGCCCAAGTTGAAAGGAGTCTGGATTGAACACATACTGTAGTGAGCACATATTAGCCTCTCTTGTACTGCTGACCCATAACCCCATCTCTGGGCCGACCAGCCGGCCAGTGGCCTCTCATGATCAAGCCCCCAGTCCAGGCTGTCCACATTGAGCTGGTCCCCCAGGGTATGAGCATTACTCTGGGTTTGTGAGGGGCAGATGCCCTGACGTCTGGGCCCAGGGTTAGTGCGAGTCCATCAGGGTGTGCTGGTGCTGGTGGTGTGCTGGTGCTGGTGGCATGCAGTCTTCCCTGTAGCAGATTGAGGGTCCTGATGGAGGCTGATTGTGATCATTCATTACCCAGGCCTTGCAGATGGGTCCCTCTACTCCCACAGGGGCGTAAGTGGAACCACTTACTGAGGACAACAGCCAAAGGGACACACAGGAAAGGACACAACATGAGTATGGGAAGAATGAGAAGAAGAAGAAGAATGGTGATGATAATGGTGATAATGATGAGGATGATACTTGCATATTATTTCCTAAGGCAAAGTCAGGTTGACTTATTGGCCCTGTGACTCCATGGCTATTTATTCTCCAGTGGCATGCCATCAATTAACTACCAGTTTCACCCATTAATCCGTATTAGAGGTCGACCGAATATGATTTTTCAACGCTGATACCGATACCGATTATTGGAGGACCAATTAATCGATTAATCGGTCGATTTTTATATATAGTGCCTTGCGAAAGTATTCGGCCCCCTTGAACTTTGCGACCTTTTGCCACATTTCAGGCTTCAAACATAAAGATATAAAACTGTATTTTTTTGTGAAGAATCAACAACAAGTGGGACACAATCATGAAGTGGAACGACATTTATTGGATATTTCAAACTTTTTTAACAAATCAAAAACTGAAAACTTGGGCGTGCAAAATGATTCAGCCCCTTTACTTTCAGTGCAGCAAACTCTCTCCAGATGTTCAGTGAGGATCTCTGAATGATCCAATGTTGACCTAAATGACTAATGATGATAAATACAATCCACCTGTGTGTAATCAAGTCTCCGTATAAATGCACCTGCACTGTGATAGTCTCAGAGGTCCGTTAAAAGCGCAGAGAGCATCATGAAGAACAAGGAACACACCAGGCAGGTCCAAGATACTGTTGTGAAGAAGTTTAAAGCCGGATTTGGATACAAAAAGATGTCCCAAGCTTTAAACATCCCAAGGAGCACTGTGCAAGCGATAATATTGAAATGGAAGGAGTATCAGACCACTGCAAATCTACCAAGACCTGGCCGTCCCTCTAAACTTTCAGCTCATACAAGGAGAAGACTGATCAGAGATGCAGCCAAGAGGCCCATGATCACTCTGGATGAACTGCAGAGATCTACAGCTGAGGTGGGAGACTCTGTCCATAGGACAACAATCAGTCGTATATTGCACAAATCTGGCCTTTATGGAAGAGTGGCAAGAAGAAAGCCATTTCTTAAAGATATCCATAAAAAGTGTCGTTTAAAGTTTGCCACAAGCCACCTGGGAGACACACCAAACATGTGGAAGAAGGTGCTCTGGTCAGATGAAACCAAAATTGAACTTTTTGGCAACAATGCAAAACGTTATGTTTGGCGTAAAAGCAACACAGCTGAACACACCATCCCCACTGTCAAACATGGTGGTGGCAGCATCATGGTTTGGGCCTGCTTTTCTTCAGCAGGGACAGGGAAGATGGTTAAAATTGATGGGAAGATGGATGGAGCCAAATACAGGACCATTCTGGAAGAAAACCTGATGGAGTCTGCAAAAGACCTGAGACTGGGACGGAGATTTGTCTTCCAACAAGACAATGATCCAAAACATAAAGCAAAATCTACAATGGAATGGTTCAAAAATAAACATATCCAGGTGTTAGAATGGCCAAGTCAAAGTCCAGACCTGAATCCAATCGAAAATCTGTGGAAAGAACTGAAAACTGCTGTTCACAAATGCTCTCCATCCAACCTCACTGAGCTCGAGCTGTTTTGCAAGGAGGAATGGGAAAACATTTCAGTCTCTCGATGTGCAAAACTGATAGAGACATACCCCAAGCGACTTACAGCTGTATTCGCAGCAAAAGGTGGCGCTACAAAGTATTAACTTAAGGGGGCTGAATAATTTTGCACGCCCAATTTTTCAGTTTTTGATTTGTTAAAAAAGTTTGAAATATCCAATAAATGTCGTTCCACTTCATGATTGTGTCCCACTTGTTGTTGATTCTTCACAAAAAAATACAGTTTTATATCTATATGTTTGAAGCCTGAAATGTGGCAAAAGGTCGCAAAGTTCAAGGGGGCCGAATACTTCCGCAAGGCACTGTATATTTGTAATCATGACAATTACAACAATACTGAATAAACAATGAACAATTTTATTTTAACCTAATATAAAATTCAAATAAATAATGAAACATGTTCAATTAGGTTAAAATAATGCAAAAACAAAGTGTTGGAGAAAAAAAGTAAAAGTGCAATATGTGCGATGTAAGTTCCTTGCTCAGAACATGAGAACATATGAAACCTGGTGGTTCCTTTTAACATGAGTCTTGAATATTCCCAGGTAAGAAGTTTGAGGTTGTAGTTATTATAGGACTATTTCTCTCTATACCATTTGTATTTCATATACCTTTGACTATTGGATGTTCTAATAGGTACTTTAGTATTGCCAGCCTAATCTCGGGAGTTGATAGGCTTGAAGTCATAAACAGCGCAACGCTTGAAGCATTACGAAGAGCTGCTGGCAAACGCAGGAAAGTTCTGTTTGAATGAATGCTTACGAGCCTGCTGCTGCCTACCACCGCTCAGTCAGACTGCGCTATCAAATCATAGACTTAATTATAATATAATAACACACAGAAATACGAGCCTTAGGTCATTAATGTGGTCAAATCCGGAAACTATCATTTTGAAAACAAAACATGTATTATTTCAGTGAAATACAGAACCGTTCCGCATTTTATCTAATGGGTGGCATCCATAAGTCTAAATATTGCTGTTACATTGCACAACCTTCAATGTTATGTCATAATTATGTAAAATTCTCGCCAATTAGTTCGGAACGAGCCCAAACTGTTGCATATACCCTGACTCTGCATGCAATGAAAGCAAGAGAAGTGACACAATTTGCCTTGTTAATATTTCCTGCTAACATTCATTTATTTTAACTAAATATGCAGGTTTAAAAATATATACTTCTGTGTATTGATTTTAAGAAAGGCATTGATGTTTATGGTTAGGGACATTCGTGCAACGATTGTGCCTTTTTTGCAAATGCGCTTTTGTTAAATCATCCCGTGTTTGGTGAAGTTGGCTGTCTTTGTTAGGAAGAAATGGTCTTCACACAGTTCGCAACGAGCCAGGCGGCCGAACTGCTGCATATACCCTGACTCTGTTGCACAGAACACAGGAGACACAGGAGACAATTTCCCTAGTTAAAAGAAATTCATGTTAGCAGGCAATATTAACTAAATATGCAGGTTTAAAAATATATAGTTGTGTATTGATTTTAAGAAAGGCGTTGATGTTTATGGTTAGGCACACATTGGTGCAACAACAGTGCTTTTTTTGCGAAAGCGCTTGTTAAATCACCCGTTTGGCGAAGTAGGCTGTGATTCAATGATAAATTAACAGGCACCGCATCGATTATATGCAACACAGGACAAGCTAGATAAACTACTAATATCATCAACCATGTGTAGTTAACTAGTGATTATGTTAAGAATGATTGTTTTTCATAAGATATGTTTAATGCTAGCTAGCACCTTACTTTGGCTCCTTGCTGCACTCGCATAACAGGTAGACAGAGTGCAATGTAATCGGCCATAATCGGTGTCCAAAAATGCCGATCACTGATTGTTATGAAAACTTGAAATCGGCCCTAATTAATCGGCCATTCCGATTAATCGGTCAACCTCTAATCCGTATGGCAGTCAGACTGTTTCAAAATACATTTCATTGTATTACTCTTCTGCTCTGCTCCCTTCCCCCTCTCACCATGCTCATGTCATGTTACTTATCTCTGATGTGGATCAGTGAGCTGTGAACATGTATACTAACACACTAACACACACACACACACACACACACACACACACACACACACACACACACACACACACACACACACACACACACACACACACACACACACACATACACACACACACACACACACACACACACACACACACACACACACACACACACACACACACACACACACACACACACACACACACACACTGCTGGCTAATACGTTTCCACACTCCAGGCTGAGTCCTGCGCCATCTACAGAAGGGCTGAGTAACGGCATTCTCGGTACATCCGTGCTTTGAATTAATTACAGTACCTCGCACTCCATACATTTTCCCAGACACTAAGTCACCTTGAGAATAGTGCTTGGGATCCTATCAGTTGTGGTGGCGGGGGGGCATAGCGAGAGTCCAGCTAACATGAGCAGCTGAAAATGGCTGTCAAAATGTTTGCAAATGAAAAATACACACACATAAACTTTGTAAACACTGTAACTTAATCTGCACTTTTCCCTCAAATATATACAACAGGACGCTACAGAATAAATCTTTCTTTCTCTATGTTTGTAGTGGAGCATTTTAATAAAATAGCCATAGACTTCTGTATAACTCCTCTAATGGCAAGGGCACAGTAGATTTGTGTCTGTCTGTGTAGGCTATAGAAAATATCCTCTAGGCTGATCAGGGCGATTCCCTGATCCACCTCTACGCAGACGACAACATTCTGTATACTTCTGGCCCTTCCTTGGACACTGTGCTATCTAACCTCCAAACGAGCAGATACAACACTCCTTCCGTGGCCTCCAACTGCTCTTAAAAGCTAGTAAAACCAAATGGATGCTTTTCAACCGCACGCCCGACTAGCATCACCACCCTGGATGGTTCCGACCTAGAATATGTGGACATCTATAAGTACCTAGGTGTCTGGCTAGACTGTAAACTCTCCTTCCAGACTCATATCAAACATCTCCAATCCAAAATAAAATATAGAATCGGCTTTCTATTTCGCAACAAAGCCTCCTTCACTCACGCCGCCAAACTTACCCTAGTAAAACTGACTATCCTACCGATCCTCGACTTAGCTTCCAATACTCTACTCAGCAAACTGGATGCAGTTTATCACAGTGCCATCCGTTTTGTTACTAAAGCACCTTATACCACCCACCACTGCGACCTGTATGCTCTAGTCGGCTGGCCCCCGCTACATATTCGTCGCCAGACCCACTGGCTCCAGGTCATCTACAAGTCCATGCTAGGTAAAGCTCCGCCTTATCTTAGTTCACTGGTCACGATGGCAACACCCACCCGTAGCACGCGCTCCAACAGGTGTATCTCACTGATCATCCCTAAAGCCAACACCTCATTTGGCCGCCATTCCTTCCAGTTCACTGCTGCCTGTGACTGGAACGAATTGCAAAAATCATTGAAGTTGGAGACTTTTATCTCCCTCACCAACTTTAAACATCTGCTATCTGAGCAGCTAACCGATCGCTCCAGCTATACATAGTCCATCGGTAAATAGCCCACCCAATTTACCTACCTCATCACCATACTGTTTTTATTTATTTACTTTTCTGCTCGTTTGCACACCAGTATCTCTACCTGCACATGACCATCTGATCATTTATCACTCCAGTGTTAATCTCCTAAATTGTAATTATTCGCCTACCTCCTCATGCCTTTTGCACACAAGGTATATAGACTCTTTTTTTTTTTTTTTTCCTACTGTGTTATTGACTTGTTATTGTTTACTCCACTGTGTTGTTGTCTGTTCACACTGCTATGCTTTATCTTGGCCAGGTCGCAGTTGTAAAGGAGAACTTGTTCTCAACTAGCCTACCTGGTTAAATAAAGGTGAAATAAAAAAAATACAATAAAAATTACAATATCATCCAGTGAAGTAGCAATCAAGTAGTGAGAAATATTTTTCATCCACAAAATATTTTACTATTCAGACTGAATAGTAAATTATCTTAAAGTCGATCAAATTGTAACATTTCACCAATATTTGATGAAATACTAATCCATCACACAGTAAACAAATGCATTAAAACGACAGGGTCCTCCTCAGACCGTAGCCTGGGTTGTAATGGGCTAATGATTCATGGGGCATTGAAAGGCCTCTGTGTGGAGGACTGCTCTAAATCTAATCAGGGCCATTGCTTATGCCAACAGGGCATAGTAATAAAGTTGGCAACACTTGGTTACTGCTTTGTGTTCCTCCTCATTTCTCATCACAGCCCAGACACCACAGTGGAGGGCAACACACACCGTAGCAGCCTATCTGCTGTCGCAGTAATTGGAAGATGTAATTCGATTATCCTGATACTACCTGGGGCCAACCATTGCCTATGGTAAAAGTGTATTACTAATATAATGAATTTGGCATCCTATTTACAAGGCTAATGATTGTGTTGGTAATACCAAGTCAAAGAGATCAAAGTGGAACCAATGGCATCTGAATGATCCCTACCAGTGGATGAATGTCTCACTTCTCAACATGTCAATCAATCTGGTCTGACAAAGAAAAGAGACAACTTAGGAAATAATCAATATTAATTTCCTCTTGGAATATGGATTCACCACAACCTTACTATTCACAATTGTGGCAGACTAGTCTAGATGAAAAATTTTTATTGTGACATGATGAACAGCAGCCCTGAATTATCAATCTTCAATTAACAACTGTTGATCCATAAATGTCCATATTTCCCATCCCAACACTGGCTTTCAAATCTCAAATCCCTTCCGCAAAGAGGGAAATGCAGTTAGCCGTGTCATCGAGAACACATTCCAAGTTCCCTTTCTCTCTATAGGCAGCACGATCCATCAGCGCTGGTTGATACATTTATTGTTTTCTGCCCTGCAGTCAATGAGCCTGTAGTCTGGCTACAGGAAATCGACTCATCCTCATACGCTCCTATGGATTTCACTATCAAACACATTCCAGATGGTTGACTCCTGATCATTTTTGTTATTGATTTTCCTCACAAGGCCAAATGTGGCCTGTGACACCTCGGGAGAAATTACCACATTAATCTACTGTGATACGTACAGCACAGTGGAGGTTCCACTCCACAAAGTTAACTCTCTCTCTCTCTCAAACGATGTGTTCAGTGCCAAACACGCTTTATTGAGCCCGGTGAAGTTTCCTATGCAGTAGGAAGGTTTTGTGGCTTTATACGTACTCAACACCGTGGCTTTAAGCAGCCTCCTCTGCTTAAAACCCCCTAGCATCATCATCAAACAGCCATGTATTGTTGTTCGCCACCCCTAATGTAATTGTCACTGCAGTATACATTAAGTAGAGGTTGAAGGACATGGATGGAGGCCAGTCCAACTCAACCTCTGTCAATGACTCTGCAGCAGCTTTAGCTAGCGCCTCACCACCTCACTCTGACTGACACCAGTCTGCTGATAAGGCAAGCTAGCGAGCAGCCTAAACTCCACCTCTGTCTCCCTTCCAGCTCCTCTCCCTGTCCTGTGTGGGGTACAGGGCCCCAGCGGTAGGCTTGGCTCTTTGTAAGTAGTGAATTACCCAACCCCAGGGCATAGCACTGCAGGGTCCCGTTGAGGAGCGAGGCACTACTTCACAACCCTACTGGGGAGCGCTTGGAAACAAATGGCTGTCTAATTAGGAAGTGCTTGAGTCTCATTAATCTCCTCTCCACTCCCAGATAGAGGAGAAGGAAGGAGAGAGGGAGGGCAATCTCATTGTTTGCGTTGTAGGATCAACTCTTTTTTCTCTGTACTGCTCTTCACCCGTTCATTTGGAGACTGAACATGAGCTAATAAAAAGCAGGAGAGTGGAGACACCGTGGGATGAAAGGGAGGAGGAGGAAGGTGAGAGAGAGAGAGAGAGAGAGAGAGAGAGAGAGAGAGAGAGAGAGAGAGAGGGGGGGGGGAGAGAGAGGGGGGGAGAGAGAGAGAGGGGGGGGGGGAGAGAGAGAGAGAGAAAGAGAAAGAGAAAGAGAAAGAGAAAGAGAAAGAGAAAGAGAAAGAGAAAGAGAAAGAGAGAGAGAGAGATGGGGAGAGAGAGAGAGAGAGAGAAAGAGAAAGAGAGAGAGAGAGATAGAGAGAGAGAGAGGGGGAGAGAGAGAGAGAGAGAGAGAGAGAGAGAAAGAGAAAGAGAAAGAGAAAGAGAAAGAGAAAGAGAAAGAGAAAGAGAAAGAGAAAGAGAAAGAGAGAGAGAGAGAGAGAGAGATGGGGAGAGAGAGAGAGAGAGAGAAAGAGAAAGAGAGAGAGAGAGATAGAGAGAGAGAGAGGGGGGGAGAGAGAGAGAGAGAGAAAGATTACATGGTAGGTTTACAGTGCCCTGGATGCTGCTTTTTGGAGTGGAGGACGGAAGTTTCCCCAGAGGAAATCAGCTGGGAAGCCAAATTCATTTATGTGTTCGGTCCTCCTTATCACTGGGAAACCATCCCATACGAGCCCCACATCTCTGGAAGCAGGGCCACATCGACCTTGACCCTGGGGCTAAGAGCTACTCTTTGCCCCACGTGGTTGTTACGCAACACCCCTCTATTTCTGATCTCCTATCAGCGTATTTCTGTCTGAGATGAAGAGTGGAAATATACTGTAACCACCAGAGAATGAGATGCAACATATTGTCATGAATGACTACATCAATGTCGTCTTAACACAATGATATAGATAGACTCAAGGAAACAGATCAGGGTTCTGCTACAAATGTGTTTAATGTATTTTCTCCCAAAAAACACAGCAGATATTTCTTGTGTCAATGACTTCAGACTTCAGTAACCACCAAACAGCAGTAAACCTCTACTAGTGTAGTGTGAGGCGGCAGCAAGAGAGAAGCCCCAGGTGTGAGAGTGCTTTGACAGTTAGTCCACAGCGCCCACTGAGACAGCAGTAATGGGTCTGTGTGACTCCACAAGCTACAACACTGAGTCTGGTGAGGAAGGGAAGACACGCCCGGTGAGACCAGGGACACCATTCCAATTTCCTCAGAGTGCAATTCACACAGAGATAAGGCAAAACAGTCCAGACAGCTCAATGAGCAAACCCTTCAGCACTACCTTCTATATTTTCCTACTCACAGAGGTTAGAGCTTGAGAGAGAAAGAGAGAGAGAGAGAGAGCGAGAGAGAGAAAGAGAGAGAGAGAGAGAGAGAGAGAGAGAGAGAGAGAGAGAGAGAGAGAAAGAAAGAGATTGGTAGTAAGGCCCTCTTTATCAACAACAGAAGAAAGGCCATTTAATCTCCATTTAATCACACTTTAACAGATCACTAATTTGAAAGAGTGTGAGAGACGAGAGAAGAAGAGAAAGAGAGAGGGGAACTAGGTGAAGAACTTGCACCAGTATTTGCTGCTCTGTGACAGTAACAAGAACTGAGCGTGTTCCTTTCTCTCAGCCACTTTTAGCCCTGTGTTGTGTGTCTCAATTCCCACAGGTCTTGACTCCTGGAGTCAATGAGTCAAGGACAACACAAATTTGCCCACTCCTTGGTTGGCCCCCTGACACCAGAGTTTCTGCAGTGAGCAGAAAAGGGCAGGGATCATGCAACGACCTTGTCTGTTTGTCATGGTCCCTCTCTCACTCTGCACTCAAAGGATATTGGAGGTGTTCCAATCATGTTTAACAAAGTTAACGAATGTTTCACCAGAAAGGTTGAGCAGACGTCCCATCCTAGCCAGACCTTCAGTAATTCTACTCTGGGTGGTTTGTGTACAGTAGGTCTCACCACAGCCAGTGTACCAGCTGGAATGCCAGGATTGGCACCTCCTGTTTGGTGGCGCTGTTCTCCTGACCACCCCTCCCCAGTCCCTGACCCACCACTCCCCCAGCCCTCTCCTTGCGGCCTGCTCCCCGCTGTGCCGGTACCACACCAACACAACCACTTCATTAGAATGGATGGACACGGCTGCCAGGCGGCACACCACCATCTGTCAAAACTCCTCAGGTGTGTGACAAGCACAATGGAAATAATTGCCTTTTCGTCACAATAACGAGACATTTAGAGTCATTGAAGTTAGACTAGACGTAAGGTTCAGAGAATAGCCCACCATCATGGTTGCCAGATTGGGGCTGTACGCTATACAGGGGGGGCTTGATGAATCCAGTGTTCTGCAGAGTCATGGAGGTAAAGACAGGTAGGCATGCTGATGTTGATGTAACATTTAACATAGTTGTGCTGAACAAACCCGGACTTTACATAAATTACTTGAGTTTGTCTTATGAGTGCCTTTGCTTTGCCACTTTGCTCCACTGGTGGGTTCATACATTCAACCATTGACCTGCTGATGTTTTAATTGCCATTAATCAGTGTTGATGTTGGAGGAAACTTTTTTGAGCGGCTGCCAAAGTTGTCACATCTGTCTCCACCCATCCTCTGCTGGCAGCTCAGAGAGAGATATCGATCTCAGGTGCACCACGCATCCCTGAGAGAGGGAAAGAGTGGACTGAAGAGACAGGAGAATAGAGAGAAAAAGGAGGGGGTGATTTGCAGACGGACTTGTTTGCACAAGATAAAGAAACAAAAGCATATGATCAAACATTTTCAATACAGATACAAACATGCGTTGGGATTACTGCTGGCATACCAAGTAACATAGTTCAGGGAGATAAAAGTAGATTGGAAGTGAGGGGGAGACAGAAAAAGAACGATCCTTGATATTTATTTGGGAACAGCTGCTGTGAGGCATGGAAATTTGTACCCCTGTGAGCATCTGCCATTGCAAATTGATTACCCAGGGGTAGGCCAAACTGTGCCAACCCACCACAGACTAATGGCATCTGTTGCTTTGATTATGAGGAGAACACAGGCCGCTATCTTGTCCCTGATGAGAGCCTGTGATGGGGCCTCTCTGACTGGGGCTCCTTGGGCCAACGTGACTGGAAGCCTGACTAGAGGAGATGGGGGGCTAGCAGGGCTGGTCAGAGGGAACGAAGGGGGTCAGGGCAGACTGTCCAGACTCAGAGACCTGATTATGTGACTTATTCTCTGTCCCAGTAACACGAACACATCACAGGCATCCCAAAGGCAGTTAAATTAGGACAGCTGCTAGAGATGGAATGAGTGACAGGTCATTTCATGTTAGTTTGATCATTAATTGCGGGTATGTTCATATCAGATGTGGAACTAAATACATGTTATTGGTGCACAGGACGTGCTCAACAACAAGTAGGTCTCTCTCTCTCTCTCTCTCTCTCTCTCTCTCTCTCTCTCTCTCTCTCTCCTGTTACTGTTATAGGCACTTATTAATTTGATAACTCACAGCGGCTGAAGTATTCAGTCTAAGAGGGAGCAACTAAGAGTCTCTCAGACAGGAAATTGTTCTCTTGTTTCTCCTGCCATCACACAATTGCATCTTCATGCACCGTTGCAAACAAACTCGACTCAGTCCTGGCTGTCTAATTATCTCAGTGGAAAGAAGCTCTAACAAGGTTTGACAAGTTCCTTCCTCCTACGTGTTTTACCTGGGACAACACATTGATTCAACTTACTGGACTGCCCGTGACCTCTGGGTTTGAAATCATCAAACACCACCCAATGAAAATCCACGTGCCCAAGAGGTACACTAATGAAAATGTCAAAGTGCATGTATTAACAATCTCCCAAAACAAGTACAGTGCATAAAGCTTACATCCCAATGAGTCAACATTTATGCTTTCAATTTGTTTCTGCACCGTGCGCACAATTATTAGGCGAGTTTTCTGATCTTATCTATACACATTTTTCAACTCCAAAACATATAAACTTGAATGCTTTTTGGATGGAATAATTTTCAGGTGATATGTATTTGTGTGATGAGGGAGGGTGTGGCGAAAGTGAATAACACCTTATGTCAATGTGTGCATAATTATTAGGCAGCTTCATTACCTCAGGTAAAATGGGCCAAAAAAGGAGATTTAACTGACACTGAAAAGTCACAAATTGTCAAACGCCTTTCAGACGGATGCAACACTCTTGAAATAGCTAAACTATTGAGGCGTGACCACCGGACAATCAAACGTTTTGTTGTGAATAGTCAACTGGGGCGCAAAAAACGCATGGAGAAGAAAAGGCACAAATGAACTGCAAAAGACTTGAGAATAATTAAACATCAAGCTACCAGGAACCCATTATCCTCCAGTGTCACCATATTCCAGAACTGAGAAGAATTAAACATCAAGCTACCAGGAACCCATTATCCTCCAGTGCCACAATATTCCAGACTTGAGAAGAATTAAACGTCAAGCTACCAGGAACCCATTATCCTCCAGTGCCACTATATTCCAGAACTGAGAAGAATTAAACATCAAGCTACCAGGAACCCATTATCCTCCAGTGCCACCATATTCCAGACTTGAGAAGAATTAAACATCAAGCTACCAGGAACCCATTATCCTTCAGAGCCACCATATTCCAGAGCTGAGAAGAATTAAACATCAAGCTACCAGGAACCCATTATACTCCAGTGCCACCATATTCCAGAACTGAGAAGAATTAAACATCAAGCTACCAGGAACCCATTATCCTCCAGTGCCACCATATTCCAGACTTGAGAAGAATTAAACATCAAGCTACCAGGAACCCATTATCCTCCAGTGCCACCATATTCCAGACTTGAGAAGAATTAAACATCAAGCTACCAGGAACCCATGATCCTCCAGTGCCACCATATTCCAGAACTGAGAAGAATTAAACATCAAGCTACCAGGAACCCATGATCCTCCAGTGCCACCATATTCCAGAACTGAGAAGAATTAAACATCAAGCTACCAGGAACCCATTATCCTCCAGTGCCACCATATTCCAGAACTGAGAAGAATTAAACATCAAGCTACCAGGAACCCATTATCCTCCAGTGCCACCATATTCCAGAACTGAGAAGAATTAAACATCAAGCTACCAGGAACCCATTATCCTCCAGTGCCACCATATTCCAGACTTGAGAAGAATTAAACATCAAGCTACCAGGAACCCATTATCCTCCAGTGCCACCATATTCCAGACTTGAGAAGAATTAAACATCAAGCTACCAGGAACCCATTATCCTCCAGTGCCACCATATTCCAGAGCTGAGAAGAATTAAACATCAAGCTACCAGGAACCCATGATCCTCCAGTGCCACCATATTCCAGAACTGAGAAGAATTAAACATCAAGCTACCAGGAACCCATGATCCTCCAGTGCCACCATATTCCAGAACTGAGAAGAATTAAACATCAAGCTACCAGGAACCCATTATCCTCCAGTGCCACCATATTCCAGAGCTGAGAAGAATTAAACATCAAGCTACCAGGAACCCATTATCCTCCAGTGCCACCATATTCCAGAACTGAGAAGAATTAAACATCAAGCTACCAGGAACCCATTATCCTCCAGTGCCACCATATTCCAGACTTGAGAAGAATTAAACACCAAGCTACCAGGAACCCATTATCCTCCAGTGCCACCATATTCCTGAACTGAGAAGAATTAAACATCAAGCTACCAGGAACCCATTATCCTCCAGTGCCATCATATTTCAGACTTGAGAAGAATTAAACATCAAGCTACCAGGAACCCATTATCCTCCAGTGCCACCATATTCCAGACTTGAGAAGAATTAAACATCAAGCTACCAGGAACCCATTATCCTCCAGTGCCACCATATTCCAGAGCTGCTACCTACCTGGAGAGTCCAGAAGTACAAGGTGTCAAGTGCTCAGAGACATGGCCAAGGTCAAGAAGGCTGAAACACCACCACCACTGAATAAGATTCACAAGTTGAAGCGTCAAGATTGGGCAAAGAAATAGCTGAAGACAGATTTTTCGATGGTTTTATGGACAGATGAAATGAGAGTGACTCTTCATGGAACAGATGGATGGGCCCGTGGCTGGATCAGTAATGGACACGGCACCACCTCGATTCAGGTGCCAGCAAGGTGGAGGAGGGGTACTGGTATGGGCTGCTATCATTAAGGATGAGGTAGTTGGACCTTTTCAGGTTGAAGATGGACTGAAACTGGAAGATACATTCTTCAAGCAGTGGTACAGGAAGGAGTCCTCAGCATTCAAGGAGGACATTATCTTTATGCAGGACAATGCTCCATCACGTGTATCCAAATACTCCACTGCTTGGCTAGCCAGCAAGGGCCTCAAATGCCAGAATAATGACCTGGCCCTCTTCCTCACCTGACTTAAATCCTATTGAGAACTTGTGGGCTCTTCTCAAAGGATTTACAGTGAAGGAAGACAATACACCTCTTTGAACAGCATTTGGGAGGCTGTGGTTGCTGCTTCAGCGAAAGTTGATCGTGAACAGATCAAGAAACTCCATGGATGAAGGCTCATGGCAGTATTTGAAAAGAAGGGGGCTGTATTGGTCACTGAATATTTTTGAAAGGCCAAAAATGTTATTTAATTGTCATTTTGTGTAACTTAATTGTTACACTTACACAAAACATTGAGAATAAGAAAGTAAGTCGGGAGAAATTATATTTGTCATGTTGTTTACTAATAATTCTGCACACTTACAGTTGAAGTCGGAAGTTTACATACACCTTAGCCAAATACATTTAAACTCAGTTTTTCACAATTCCTGACATTTAATCCTAGAAACAATCCACTGTCTTAGGTCAGTTAGGATCACCACCTTATTTTAAGAATGTGAAATGTCAGAATAATAGTAGAGAGGATTATTTATTTCATATTTTATTTCTTTCAACACGTTCCCAGTGGGTCAGACGTTTACATACACTCAATTAGTATTTGGTAGCATTGCCTTTAAAATGTTTAACTTGGGTCAAACGTTCCGGGTAGCCTTCCACAAGCTTCCCACAATAAGTTGGGTGAATTTTGGCCCATTCCTCCTAACAGAGCTGGTGTAATTGAATCAGGTTTGTAGGCCTCCTTGCTCGCACATGCTTTTTCAGTTCTGCCCACACATTTTCTATAGGATTGAGGTCAGGGCTTTGTGATGGCCACTCCAATACCTGGTCTTTGTTGTACTTAAGCCATTTTGCAACAACTTTGGAAGTATGCTTGGGGCCATTGTCCATTTGGAAGACCCATTTGCGACCAAGCTTTAACTTCCTGACTGATGTTTTGAGATGTTGCTTCAATATATCCACATAATTTTCCTGACTCATGATGCCATCTTTTTGTGAGGTGCACCAGTCCCTCCTGCAGCAAAGCACCACCACAACATGATGCTGTGCTTCACGTTTGGGATGGTGTTCTTTGGCTTAAAGCCTCATCTTTTTTCCTCCAAACATAACGATGGTCATTATGGCCAAACAGTTCTATTTTTGTTTCATCAGACAAGAGGATATTTCTCCAAAAAGTACGATCTTTGTCCCCATGTGCAGTTGCAAACCGTAGTCTGGCTTTTTTTATGGCGGCTTTGGAGCAGTGGCTTCTTCCTTGCTGAGCGGCCTTTCAGGTTATGTTGATATAGGACTCGTTTTACTGTGGATATAGAACTTTTTGTACCTGTTTCCTCCAGCATCTTCACAAGGTCCTTTGCTGTTATTCTGGGATTGATTTGCACTTTTCGCACCAAATTACGTTCATCTCTAGGAGACAGAACACGTCTCCTTCCTGAGCGGTATGACGGCTGCGTGGTCCCAGGGTGTTTATACTTGCATACTATTGTTTGTACAGATGAATGTGGTACCTTCAGGTGTTTGGAAATTGCTCACAGGGAAGAACTAGACTTGTGGTCTACCATTTTTTTCTGAGGTCACGGCTGATTTATTTTGATTTTCCCATGTCAAGCAAAGAGGCACTGAGTTTGAAGGTAGGCCTTCAACTACATCCGCAGGTACACTTTCAATTGACTCAAATTATGTCAAATAGCCTATCAGAAGCTTCTAAAGCCATGACATATTTTTCTGGAATTTTCCAAGCTGTAAAGGCACAGTCAACTTAGTGTATGTAAACTTCTGACCCACTGGAATTGTGATACAGTGAATTATAAGTGAAATAATCCGTCCGTAAACAATTGTTGGAAAAATTACTTGTGTCATGCACGAAGTAGATGTTCTAACCGACTTGCCAAAACAATAGTTTGTTAACCAGAAATTTGTAGTGGTTGAAAAAAGAGTTTTAATGACTCCAACCTAAGTGTATGTAAACTTCTGACTTCAACTGTATATATTCCCCTGAGAAAGACAACACTCACTTTTCCTTTGTTAAACATTCAGGTTTGAGATACAATAACATTTTGGATTGACTGAAAGCATTGTGTTTGTTCAACAATACAATTAATCCTGAGGAATACAATTTGCCTAATAATTGTGCATGCAGTGTATGTTGATCCAATTAAGAATGGAAATGGAGTGCTACATTACGTTTCTGGACATAGAAGCTCAATGTACTGCATCAATCAATTACACCATTTTTTGGGCACTAAATGCTCCTCATAGTGTAATTACGGTGATGAATAAATATTGATATTTTCTATCCTGAATTACATTATCAATGCACTGTGCTACAGATTCATTACAGGCTGGGTATTCAGATAATAGTTCCTTATATGAAGAATAATAAAACATGAATATGATTAAGGACGCAATAATATGAATCATTTGTGTGTGTGTGTGTGTGTGTGTGTGTGTCATTATGAAAAAGTGGTCTGTCTGAGAGAAGCATTAATGTATGAAACACAATGAAGATAAGTCACAGGTTGAGAAGAGTTTGGAGCACATTGAAACATGTAATTGCTGTATTGTACCACATGAGATATAAATGTACGGTAAAGTGTAGGGATGCATTGCTATTAAAGAAGACAATATTACCTTCAAGTCGTATAAAGAATCAACCACTTTAGAAACACATCCAATGTTACCTCTTCTACAGTATATACAAATACCACTGGGATTACATACATTGTTGCATGTGCTATAGCAATTACAAACTGATTGTTTGATGAATGTGTTGTATTTACTATGTCTCTTTTCAAAGGAACTCCTCTATCGTAAAGAACGTGGAAATAATGCATGGGTACTGGGCTCATATTATTGACTTAAATGAAGCCATTAAAGTCCAAACAGAGACAGCTGTCTTCCTGTTGTGTAAAAGGCAGGAGTAGCTAGGTTTCCATCCAATTGGCGACAGATTTTCATGCAAACATTCTAAAATCTGCATTAAAAACAATATGCACATTACCATCAGAGGAGTGTTTCCATCAAACTGACTTGTTATAAAAGGCTGTGCATGACGACGTAGTGCACATAAAAAAACACTTGTGGTTAAGTTTCCATGTACCGAATAAAGAATATAAGTTAAATGGGTTTCCATGGCATTTTCAACTCTACCAGTGGTTTTGTCACAAAACCTATTGCGATAATATTGCAAACTTGCCCAATCTAGTTTTGGTGCATACTCTATAGACAGTTTGCTGATAAATTGGACAGGGTAGGTTATATGATGAGACATGGATAAAAGCCAGATCATTTGTATTTGATAATTGCAGCCAAGCACCATTCAAATGATAGCCTACCCTCAATCTAAACATATTATCGTGTGACTCCAAGTTTACTGCGAAAATATGCTTTTAATATCAATATTTGTCCATAAATACATTTCCACTGGAATTTTTTTAATATCTATTTCACAGACCCCAAAAAATCGCACCTTGTCTTGTGTATTTTGTTTTGTCGACATTGGGACATTTCACCAACAAATTAGCTATTTCCATAAGGCCAGGTGTTTTTTATGCATCAAGTAATTCATTCGCCTGAAATGACTGGATCGAAACCTGCTTACTGATAGGTTTCATTTCACACCTTGAGGAACATGGACAGACAAATAACATTATATTGATCCAATGTAATTCCTAGAACAACTTTGAGCAAAGGGATGGAGGGAGGGGGAAGGGAGGGAGGCAGGGATGGAGGGATGGAGGGAGGGAGGGAGGGATGGAGGGAGGGAGGGGGAAGGATGGAGGGAGGCAGGGATGGAGGGAGGGAGGGAGGCAGGGATGGAGGGAGGCAGGGATGGAGGGAGGGAGGGGTTAGGTGAAGGGAGGAAAATGTTTCCAGCATTTTAGGTGATGCAATAAATAGGACAGCTGAAATGGGAAAGGGAGGCAATGGCTATTTCATCAGTCGGAAATGAGTCTTGTCTCTCACCTTAAAAGACTCCCGTCACTTCTGCTCCTGATACGCCTGCTACTGCCGTCCTCACAGACCTGTGGCAGCACGTTTGTCATTCACAAAGGACTCAACTTGCCCTATAGATCAGATTTACACACTTCTTCAGATTCCAATTCCAGCAGGCCTCTCTCCTATGGGGTCCTTCATGATTTACCAGGAGATGGCTGGACACTAAGACAGAGGTGATACTGGGCGGGCGAGGAGGTGTTACTGGGTGGAGTCTGGGAGTCTAGTGCTGGTGACTGCATGTCAGGGTTAGGGTCAGGGTCAGGGTCAGGCTCAGGGTCAGGCCAGTTTGTTTCATCATCCTTCCTAACATCTATCTATATTAAATACGGGCAGGGGAATACCACCCTGCATCCCACTGCTAGCTTGCTTCTGAAGCTAAGCAGGGTTGGTCCTGGTCAGTCCCTGGATAGGAGGGCCAGTAGGAGGCACCCTTTCCAGTGATTGGGGACATTGCCCTGTGTAGGGTGTTGTCTTTCGGCAGGAATGTTAAACAGGTGTCCTGACTCTCTGTGGTCACTATAGATCCCATGGCACTTATTGAAAGAGTAGGGGTGTTAACCCTGGTGTCCTGGCTAAATTCCTAATCTGGCCTTCGTACCATCATGGTCACCTAATCATCCCCAGCTTACAATTGGCTCATTCATCCCCCTTCCACTCCCCTGTAACTATTCCCCAGGTTGTTGCTGTAAATGAGAATGTGTTCCCAGTCACCTTACCGGGTTAAATGAAAAAAAAGACCTTCATTTGTTGAATTACCCTGACTTATACCTCAGGCCATGGCTTAATACCAAAAGTGAGATAAGTTGGTCTGAACAACCATCCCACACTATTGCCTGTGAACTTGATGGACATGATAGGAACGTGGCAGAACTGAGGCCAAGTTTTAAGACTCATCTTGGTGCTGTTTCCAATAGGCTCCTCTCTATCATAGAAGGAGTCATCTATCTCAAACACTATTTATCAAGCTAACAGTGATGAAATCTCATACATTGAAAGTCATTTCTGTACAATTAAACATTGCATTTGCTATCCAAAAACGCATGAACATATTCCCACCGTAGAGAGAAACACGTTTGAACGGGACACATGCAGTCATTTATTTTCTTGAGAGGTTATTTCCTATTTTAATTTCACTAGGGCACATTACATTGATGTTGTTTGTCATCCATTTCCATAGTTGTTAGGGGTTTTGATACAGGTGCACTTGGCAACAACTTAAATATCATGGCAGCAACTACTGTATACTCGACACTGATGAATGTTGTTCTCATTCACAACAAAACACTAACTCAGTCACTGAATGCATTTACTGTCAGCGAATAAGAGTTCTTTCTCATCTCCCACCTCCCAATAGGCAAACACCTGTTTGTACAGGAGTCATGATTTTTTTAGCAATGACAAAGACTAAAATAATGTTTTTACAGTGAGCTTAATTTTAAGCCGATAGTCATTTTGAGATGCATAGAACCACTGTATAGCCTCCAGGGACTCAGAACAACAACAATCAACTGGCAGACAATGAATGGATAAATTCCCTGTCTGAAATAATGAGGGTCGATGGGTTAACAAACAGATCCTTCCTTTAGCCAACACCCATCCTCTTCCCTCAGTCAATTAGTGCCAAAGTCCCTGGAGTTGCCCAACCAGACCAGCACAGAGCTGCCTTCTGCCCCTTCTCCACTCAGTCTCCCAGTCCCCTCAGATCAGCACCATATACTGTGTTATGGAAGGTTGCTTCTAGTCACTTGTTTCTACCAAAATTGTGGACCGTTGTGAGTAAAGAATGTGAATATTTAGGTGCCAAAAATCCCAACTCAAAAACATTCAATAACTCTAACATAGCACAGTGAAGCTTGGAAGTACATCCCATAGTTTCATTATTATTATTTTTTTTTAAATATGCAACATCCCTGTCATAACTCAAATGTATGATCACTTTTTTCTTTTTACCTTGACAGCCCAAAGAGAAGTTGGGTAATTTCTTAACACAAAATTAATTAGAAAATAACACTTAACTTTTATTAAATGAATAAAAGGGAAGGGTTATTATATAGCCCACCTAGAAATTAAACCCCTGCACAGTGTGTGTGTGTGTGTGTGTGTGTGTGTGTGTGTGTGTGTGTGTGTGTGTGTGTGTGTGTGTGTGTGTGTGTGCGTGTGCGTGTGCGTGTGCGTGTGCGTGTGCGTGTGGTGAAGCCACCTGTTTAGTTTTAAATGAACATTGCTGACAGGGTGAGGTGAGTGCCATGGTTACCAGGATCCAGGCTCTCTAAGACCACATAGAGCATGTCTCAATGAACATCAGGCTCTGGTATTACAGACAGTGTGGACTGTTATTAGCAGCTGTGGTAACTGGATATTTTGGACGCATTAGAAAAGCTATTAGAAGATTCAGGTACGCTCTGCTGGTTGACTGTCTGCAACTGGAGGGAATGGTTGGTACTATACAACGGGTATGTGTTGTGGCAATGGAAAGGAGGTCACCGGACAGGATGCTATTATACAGCGCTACAAAGATTTTAAAACCTAACGCATTTACTTTTTTGAAGGAGAATTAGGATGCAGCGGTCAATATTTCTATAAAGTCCATTATGCATTTCAGCTGGAACCAACTGGACCCGTTTGTTTCTCCACACAGGCCGTCCTCCCACCCTAATGTCCAGTACTCCTCATACTCACTGCCTGCTGCTGCCACCTGACCTGGGTCAGGATGTCACAGTGCAATTTTCCACCCTATAAAGTAGCAATACACTCTAACAAGCTTACCCTCCAGGCTGAAAGTCACAGTGTGGTGTGTTTTTATTGCATTCTCTCCATTTTAAACTTTCCAATAAACTCAATCTCCCTCCTCTCTCTCTCTCTACTTTGCTCTCTAGGCTGTCTGAGAGACATCTAGGGTTGTGTTCACGTGAATTCATCTTAATTGTGTCAGGCTTTGGACTCGGAGGGAGTGGAACGAGAAGCTAATGGCTGACGTCAGATCAGCGTGAGGAAGAGAGCGACCTTCACCAGGAGTGACCTTCAGAGGGCATCGGTCCACAGAGAGGTCTCCCTGATAAGTGGAGCAGCAGCGTTCAGATTGCTCCACTAATCAGTAGCAGAGCCTCAGGTGATCCTTCAGTACCCCAGCGTCTACTCGACTGTGTCTATGCTAACTACGAGGCTAAATCAGCATTCTAATTTGTGCAACTTGTAGAGAGACAGACACGCTGACATCAAGGTTGCTCCTGATTCAATGTCATGTTCAATTTGTTTGGGATTTGTTTGAAGCTGAACAGCTTGTTGGAGGGATATGTGGGCTTCTGACAGTGTTATAGTTGTCTCTTAAGCCATAACCAAAGTGCTGAGGTCATTGGTCTAACCATGAGTTAATGCATACAGGATTGAGATTGAATGGGGGAAGCACTGGTAAGAGGAGCAATAATGTGCTCATCCATAACTTGCTGGGCGAATATCCCATAATTACAGAACACATTAGAGTCCACAGATACATTAGCATTGATCATTACAGCACAATGCACCTGGTTGAACCACCTGAGCCGACAAATCCCTGGCATAATAAAACCCATTTAGCTTGACTGGCTAGTTTGCATGAGAGTGATTAGTTTAGTTGTGAATTAACACATCTGTCCCCATATGATGCAAAAGCTATGCTTTCTTGTACATCAGCAATTACCATGAACCAATTTAGGGGCTGTGGATGTGGCAAATTCTTTATATTCCTAGTTCCACAGAACCACAACGACAAACTACTGGCCATAAGCAGACCTTGAAAGTGCTTTAAAAGTCATTTTCAGAAAGTAATTGTTTGAGGTATATACAACCCATTGGGAGGTTTTCTCAGTTGGGATTTAAGAAAACGTAAATGGGGAAATAGTTTGATTTTCAAATGACTTTGGTCACTTAGCAAAGTGATGAGCCATTGCACTGTGCCCTAATGACTTGCTTCCCCAAGCTACTACAGGAACAAGCCTGTGGATTTATGGGTGTCGGTGTGTGTGTCAGAGTTGCTGTAAAAGACATGTTATGGATAATGTTATGGATTAACATTATCCACAGGTAGGGATGGAAAGAGCAGGGGCAGGAGGGATTCCGGGAAGAAAGGAGGGGGTCAGAGGAAAGGGGGGAGGGGATTTGGGAGAAAGACAAATCCCGAGTGGCGCAGCGGTCTAAGGCACTGCATCGCGGTCTAAGGCACTGCATCGCAGTGCTAGCTGCGTTACTACAGATCCTGGTTTGATACCGGGCTGTGTCGCAGCTGGTCGCGACCATGAGGTGACGCACAATTGGCCCAGCGTTGTCCAGGTTAGGGGACTCTCTAGCAACTCCTGGGGCGGGCCGGGCGTATACACGCTGACACGGTCGCCAGGTGTACGGTGTTTCCTCCGACACATTGGTGCGGCTGGTTAAGCGTGTATTGTGTCAAGAAGCAGTGCGGCTTGGCGGGGTTGTGTTTTGGAGGACGCACGGCTCTCGACCTTCGCCTCTCCCGAGTCTGTACGGGAGTTGCAGCGATGGGCCAAGACTGGAACTACCAATTGGACATGTTGTTGCCATTTCACCAACTAAGCCCTTTCTCTTCAGCAATGTAAACTCAGTTACATTCTGTTGATAGACATTAGATGTGAAGCAAACACTGTTTGATACTACTGGGAAACCATCCCACAAATCTCCAGCCACCCAGATTTACTCTGCTGTCTCCCATTCTAATTGGCTGCTTCTAATTCTAAGTGGAACAAAGGTGGTGGGAATCTAACACGAATTAAGAGACAACGAGGACCAGAGGCTTTAGGGAGGCTCACAGGCAGTCAGAAGGACGCCTAAACCAAAGCCCTGCTGGGTGAAATAGTACCATTCCCAGGTCCACAAAACGACCTGTGTCTGGCACGTGCCAAGGCACATTAGTAGTGATTTAGCTGTGGTGTGCACTGTGTCCCTGGGGAGGGAAACAGAGTGCAAGGGCTCCTGGGAAAAGAGAGGGCGAGGAGAAAGGCGGTGAGAAGGACTAGTGTAAATCTCCACAGCATTTCAGGGGGAAGAAGCAGCAAAGAAGCAGACAAACATTACGCATCGACACCATAAATAGTGACTGTAAAAACAGGACCTCCAAGAGCTCTCAGCAAATCAACCCAGAATACTGAGGCAACAAGGGCACCATGTGTCCATGTGTATCAACTTGCATCTCTGGTGTGTTTACCACATGAGGCAATTGAAAGCAAGGTAGGAAATGACAACAATATGTAGCCCATACTGATATTTACAACTTTGCAGAGTCATTGAACCTATTCCTTTTCCAGAATGTGTGTGTTATAAGTCCACTGCCATCCTCTTATAAAACGAGCCCTTTCAAAGGTAAGTGCTTCTGTCTGTTGGAAGGCGATTTGGAGCTAAATAGGAGCTTGTAAAGGACATTTATGAAGGTGTTATATTGTCTTCCTGTCACGTCCTGACCTTAGTTCCTTTTTTATGTCCCTATTTTAGTTTAGTTTTAGTTTGGTGAGTTGGGGTGGGCATTCTATGTGTTGTTTTTTGTATTTCTGTGTTTGGCCTGGTATGGTTCCCAATCAGAGGCAGCTGTTTATCGTTGTCTCTGACGAAGGTTGAAAGTCATGCGTCCTCCGATACACAACCCAACCAGCCGCACTGCTTCTTAACACAGCGCGCATTCAACCCGGAAGCCAGCCGCACCAATGTGTCGGAGGCTACACTGTGCACCTGGCAACCTTGGTTAGCGCGCACTGCGCCCGGCCCGCCACAGGAGTCGCTGGTGCGCGATGAGACAAGGACATCCCTACCGACCAAGCCCTCCCTAACCCGGACGACGCTAGGCCAATTGTGCGTCGCCCCACGGACCTCCCGGTCGCGGCCGGTTAAGACAGAGCCTGGGCGCGAACCCAGGGACTCTGATGGCACAGCTGGCGCTGCAGTACAGCGCCCTTAACCACTGCGCCACCCGGGAGGCCAGGCAGCCTGTTTTCCCACTATGATTTGTGGGTAGTTGTTTTCTGTGTCTGTGTTTCACCATACAGAACTCATTTGATTTTCATTGTTTCACTTTGGTTATTTTGTATTCAGTGTTCTGTTATATTTCATTAAAATGGACACTTACCACGCTGCGTTTTGGTCTGATCTTTCCTACTCCACCACAAATGGACCAAGCAGCGTGGTAACCAGGAGCAGAGGGTTCTGGACTCCTGGACTTGGGAGGAGATATTGGACGGCAAGGGACCCTGGGCACAGGCTGGGGAATATCGTCGCCCCAAAGGAGAACTGGAGGCAGCTAAAGCTGAGCGGCGGCAATATGAGGTAAGGCGGCGCAACAGGCACGAGAGGCAGCCCCAAAACATTTTTGGGAGGGGCACACGGGGAGATTGGCGGAGTCAGGAGATAGACCTGAGCCAACTCCCTGTGCTTACCGGAAGAAGCGCAGTACTGGTCAGGCACCGTGTTATGCGGTCAAGCGCACGGTGTCGCCAGTACGCGCTCATAGCCCGGTGCGCTATAGGCCAGCCCCCCGCAAGTGCCATGCGAGAGTGGGCATCCAGCCAGGGCGTATTGTGCCGGGCTCAGCATGTTTGGTCTCCGGTACGCCGTTTTGGCCCAGGGTATCCTGCGCCGGCGCTGCATGCTGTGTCTCCAGGGCACTGGGAGGGTGCAATGCGCCCTATGCCGAATGTGGGCATTGAGTCTAAGGGAGAGGTGCGAGTGGTATGCACCAGATCTCCAGTGCTCACCCACCGCCCGGTTCAACCTGTGCCTGCACTCTGGAGGGTCCGGGCTAAAGTGGCAGCTCCAGACAGGAGGGTGAACAGGCCACAGGGCCCACCAGGCTGGGGAGAGCTACATGAGGCCTGGTGGGCCCTGTGGCAGCTCCAAGCACCAAGCGGTCTCTCCGTCTCCTCCCTCCAGGTTCTCCTTCCTGTCCAGAGCTGCCAGAGCCGCCCGTCAGTCAGGAGCTGCCAGAGCCGCCCTTCAGTCAGGAGCTGCCAGAGCCACCCTTCACTCCGACGCTGCCAGAGTCGCCCTTCACCCTGGCGCTGCCAGAGCCGCCCATCAGTCAGGAGCTGCCAGAGCCGCCCTTCACTCCGGCGCAGCCAGAGCCGCCCATCAGCTACCAGAGCCGCCCTTCACTCCGGCGCTGCCAGAGTCGCCCTTCACTCTGGCGCTGCCGGAGTCTCCCGCCTTTCCGGTGCTGCCGGAGTCTCTCGTCTATTCGGGGCCCGCTGCAAGGGTCCCCAGTCCGAGGTCGGCGGCGAGGGTCGCTGCTCCTAAGGCACCATCTAAGTGGGCCAAGACTAAGGTGGGGTGGGGTCCACGTCCCGCGCCAGAGCCGCCATCGCGGACAGATGCCCACCCAGACCCTTCCCTATGGGTTTAGGTTTTGCGTCCGGAGTCCGCACCTTTAATATTTCCTTAAAATGGACACTTACCATGCTGCGTTTTGGTCCGATCTTTCATACTCCTCATCAGATGAAGAAGATCGTTACACTTCCATTTGAAGCTTTCATGAAGTTGACAGCTGCAGAGACAAAAGAAGAGAGAGAGAAAGATGGAGAGGCAGGGGTCACCAGACCGTGACTTCAATCGTTAAATCGATGAATAAAACTTCTGCTGAATTACGTCTGAAAATGACACTGAAGCTTCTCTCCAAAGCTCCTCACCTTCAGTAGGCAGAGTCGTGAGTGGACGAACTCCAGGAACTGCAGATGTGACCGATTGGCTGATTCCTTATACTTGGCGGCCAAATGCGGCATGCTTAAGCAGGCCTATTGACAAGTAATTTGGGTGAAAACAAATTGGAGTTTCAGGCTGACATTAATAAAACAAAGTCATGGAGAAAGAGAACGGGTGGGGTGACAGAGAGAGAGGATGAGGTGTGGGAAGAGAGAGGATGGGGTGTGGGGAGAGAGAGGATGGTGTGTGGGGAGAGAGGGGATGGGGTGTGGGGAGAGAGAGGATGGGGTGTGGGGAGAGAGTGGATGGGGTGTGGGGAGAGAGTGGATGGGGTGTGGGGAGAGAGAGGATGGGGTGTGGGGAGAGAGAGGATGAGGTGTGGGAAGAGAGGGGATGGGGTGTTTGGAGAGAGAGGATGGGCTGTGGGGAGAGAGAGGATGAGGTGGGGGAGAGAGAGAATTATGGTGTGATGGGAGAGAGAGGATGGGGTGTGGGGAGAGAGAGGATGGGGTGTGGGGAGAGAGGGGATGAGGTGTGGGGAGAAAGGATGAGGTGTGAGGAGAAAGGATGAGGTGGGGGAGAGAATAAGGTGTGGGGAGAGAGGATGAGGTGGAGGGAGAGAGAGGATGGGGTGTGGGGAAAGAGGATGGGGTGTGGGGAGAGAGGATGGGGTGGGGGAGAGAGGATGGGGTGTGGGGAAGAGAGGATGGGCTGTGGGGAGAGAGGATGGGGTGAGGGGAGAGAGGATGGGGAGAGGATGGGGTGGGGTAGAGAGGATGGGGTGGGGGAGAGAGGATGGGGTGGGGGAGAGGATGGGGTGGGGGAGAGGATGGGGTACACTGAGACTAATTAGATATGACATCCAAAGCCTGCTATCAATTTATACCCCACATACCACACACAGACTGACCTAGAGGAAGGGCAAGGTAGGAGAAAAAAAAAACATACACCTTGTTGACATTGACCATCTATTACTGTATGCTTGAAAGATATATGTAGGATGACTTAGACAGAGTAGGCCTTAAAGGAGAATTTTCCAAATCTCTATTTTTGATGTAAATGGCATGTTATGGAAGGGTCCAGACACTTTCTTTTGCGATTTCACTTGATTTTGAAAAACGTACCCCAAGCAGCGATTCACTTCCTCATCCTTTTTGTGCAGTACGGGGCTCTGAAATAACAAGAACAATGGCTCCAAAAACACCCAACTAAGCTCTCAGTATAGTGACGCAGGTCTTTAGAAGTTGTACACATGAAATTGTGTCATTTGGAACTTTATCCGCAACATTTTCATTTTCTTCCATTTTTTCCCCCACACCAGATACACATTTATACATAAGAAAAACAATTTACAGACGCACACAAACAATGACTACTATTATCTGCCCAGACCTGCATACTCACAACCCCATCTCTAGTGTCTGCATTATTGTTTGCCTGAAATTGTATCAATTTGTTTTTCTCGGTCGCCCATGCTATTTCAATATTTACATCATAAAACATTTGATTTTCCCATTGTATTAATGATGGCGGATTGATATCCAAGTTTTTAGTATACGTTTTTTCAAGATGAGTTATATTCCATTTGGTTGCGACTCTAGTGGGTGCACCTCAGCCACGCTCAAGGTCCTAAACGATATCTTAACCGCCATCGATAAGAAACATTACTGTGCAGCCGTATTCATTGATCTGGCCAAGGCTTTCGACTCTGTCAATCACCACATCCTCATCGGCAGACTCAACAGCCTTGGTTTCTCAAATGATTGCCTCGCCTGGTTCACCAACTACTTCTCTGATAGAGTTCAGTGTGTCAAATCGGAGGGTCTGTTGTCCGGACCTCTGGCAGTCTCTATGGGGGTGCCACAGGGTTCAATTCTTGGACCGACTCTCTTCTCTGTATACATCAATGATGTCGCTCTTGCTGCTGGTGAGTCTCTGATCCACCTCTACGCAGACGACACCATTCTGTATACTTCCGGCCCTTCTTTGGACACTGTGTTAACACTTCTTATGGAGGTGGTCCCTGCACAGGGATAGCTCAGCGGAAATTTCAGAGCGCCACCTATAGTACTTGAGTAAAGTACTCGATAAAACTCAAACTTTCATAAAAATACACATGCAAGGTACTGAATTAAAGCTACACTCGTTGTGAATCTAGCCACCAAGTCAGATTTGTAAAATGCTTTTCGGCGAAAGCATGAGAAGCTATTATCTGATAGCATGCACCCCCCAAAATACCAGCACGACACGTAAACAACAGATTTTGCGGTAGCCGGCGCTACCCAAAACGCAGAAATAAAATATAAAACATTCATTACCTTGGACGAGCTTCTTTGTTGGCACTCCTATATGTCCCATAAACATCACAATTGGGTCTTTTTCCCGATTAAATCCGTCATTGTATACCCAAAATGTCATTTGCTGAAGACCAGTCTGATGCTGAGAAAAGTCCATTTACAAGACGCAACGTCACTTTTTAAAATTACAAAAGTCGCCTATAAACTTTTACAAATCACTTCAAACGACTTTTCTAAACCACCTTTAGGTATTAATAAACGTTAATGATGAATCAAATTGATCACGGGGCGATCTGTATTCGATAGCAGCAAGTCTGGAAATCATCGTCCATTTTTTCAGTTTCACAACATACTGTGGTGCGCCTCAAGAAAGGAGGGGTCTATTCGTGTTGTAACCAAGGATAAATTAATATGAAAATGACAGCAATGGCGACATCGTGTGGAAGCTGTAGGCGTTTACAGAGGATCCTCATTTATTTTAGGTCGCCTTTAACAATACATTGAATGGCGGACGAATATTTTTGTTTTGTTTTTGGTAAACAGTTTTACCAGGGATTTTTACTCCTAAACACATTCTGTTATAGCCACAGACCCGATTTAACCAGTTTTAGAAACTTCAGAGTGTTTTCTATCCACACATACTTATCATATGCATATACTATATTCCTGGCATGAGTAGCAGGACTTTGAAATGTTGCGCGATTTTTAACAAAAAGCTGGGAAAATTCGCATCATCCATAACAGG
Organism: Oncorhynchus mykiss; assembly: GCF_013265735.2. Lineage (NCBI taxonomy): Eukaryota > Metazoa > Chordata > Actinopteri > Salmoniformes > Salmonidae > Oncorhynchus > Oncorhynchus mykiss. The sequence continues at coordinate 79,565,808 of NC_048576.1, read as the reverse complement.
TTTTAACAACCCTCCAGGCAAGCTTCAATGCCATACAACTCTCCTTCCGTGGCCTCCAATTGCTCTTAAATACAAGTGAAACTAAATGCATGCTCTTCAACCGATCGCTACCTGCACCTACCCGCCTGTCCAACATCACTACTCTGGACGGCTCTGACTTAGAATACGTGGACAACTACAAATACTTAGGTATCTGGTTAGACTGTAAACTCTCCTTCCAGACCCATATCAAACATCTCCAATCCAAAGTTAAATCTAGAATTGGCTTCCTATTTCGCAACAAAGCATCCTTCACTCATGCTGCCAAACATACCCTTGTAAAACTGACCATCCTACCAATCCTCGACTTTGGCGATGTCATTTACAAAATAGCCTACAATACCCTACTCAACAAATTGGATGCAGTCTATCACAGTGCAATCCGTTTTGTCACCAAAGCCCCATATACTACCCACCATTGCGACCTGTACGCTCTCGTTGGCTGGCCCTCGCTTCATACTCGTCGCCAAACCCACTGGCTCCATGTCATCTACAAGACCCTGCTAAGTAAAGTCCCCCCTTATCTCAGCTCGCTGGTCACCATAGCATCTCCCACCTGTAGCACATGCTCCAGCAGGTATGTCTCTCTAGTCACCCCCAAAACCAATTCTTTCTTTGGCCGCCTCTCTTTCCAGTTCTCTGCTGCCAATGACTGGAACGAACTACAAAAATCTCTGAAACTGGAAACACTTATCTCCCTCACTAGCTTTAAGCACCAACTGTCAGAGCAGCTCACAGATTACTGCACCTGTACATAGCCCACCTATAATTTAGCCCAAACAACTACCTCTTTCCCAACTGTATTTAATTAATTTATTTATTTTGCTCCTTTGCACCCCATTATTTTTATTTCTACTTTGCACATTCTTCCATTGCAAAACTACCATTCCAGTGTTTTACTTGCTATATTGTATTTACCTTGCCACCATGGCCTTTTTTGCCTTTACCTCCCTTCCCACCTCATTTGCTCACATTGTATATAGACTTGTTTATACTGTATTATTGACTGTATGTTTGTTTTACTCCATGTGTCGTTGTATCTGTCGAACTGCTTTGCTTTATCTTGGCCAGGTCGCAATTGTAAATGAGAACTTGTTCTCAACTTGCCTACCTGGTTAAATAAAGGTGAAATAAAAATAAAAATAAATAAAATAGTGATACCTCTCCATCCATTCTAGCAGCAGGCTACACTGAGAATGGAACAGCTGGATAAGGGAAACAGCTCGAGTGCACAAAACGGAATATAACATTGCGAATAAAGTTCGGGATGACACAATTTAATGTGTACAACATTGTCATGACGTTGCCCTCTTTGAGTACAGCGAGCACCATCCCCCGCTCTCTGCTTCTACAACCAGACTGCGATGGTCAGAGGTCATAAATTCCTCAGAAGACCCTGCCTCAAGGCCACACAGTATTAGAGATAGGGTAAACTTTCACAGAGTACAAAGGAAATCCTTCCACCTCACAGAACTTGAGGTACGAACAAATTTCATGTTCCAGAGAAAGTGTAAAAGATCGGTGAAGAATCCAGCTACGAACTGGTCCGTTTGTCACAACTTGGGAAGCTCAAGAGAGACGGTGTGGCCACATTACCATAACGCTGTTTATATAATAGCCTCAGATATGAGGTTTACATCTAATTGTTGTATAAGATGAATGAGTGAGTATGATACTGTTTGTATAATGGTGTAATATGATTGTGGACTGTTTAATGAAGAAAAATACAATTCAATTTTGATTTGAACTAAATCAGAGGACCGCCCCTGAGCCCAGTTAGGGTCAGACATCCTGGGACAGCCCTTTTCTGCCATTCCGAATAAAACCCAATTTTGAGAAATTATCGTCAGACCAAGCTTACCTCAATTACGAGATGGCTAAAGGTTGTAGAATCTTTTAACCATACCACGTGGTTAAACTCTTAGACTATCGATACCGACAGAATAAGAACAAGTCTTTGATACTAATTACTAGTCCAAAGCTATGAATTCGGTATCATTGAACGTGAAGAACGACAACCGCCGAAACATCCTTTCTATAACGAATGTCACTTTGAACTATCCCCTTTAACCAAGACATAGAGAGAGAGAGGGAGAGAAACAGACAATTCTACAAAATAAAGACTTTCCACCAGCGATCAAGGCGACACACTGAGCGTAAATATATATATTGATTGCAATTGTTCCCGAATGGGTGAGTTTTCATGTGTAAAGGATTAGCATTTCAATTGTTATAATTATTAACTCTGTAGTGACTTCTTAGTCGACCCCCACTCCCCTTTTGTCAAACAAGCCGCCATGCCGGTTCAGCCCACTAGGGCACATTCTATCATTTCATGTAACCATATTTACGGTTTGTTTATGCATTTCTGTGAATTACTTAGTTAGTAATAAATAAAGTATTTAAGACAATTGATGTATGGATGACTCATAGTGAAGACTGGGTTCGTGCAGATAACCAACAATTTACAACGTTTGGAATGAGACTAACGTGAGGTAAAATAAATAAATCATTAATCAGAAGACTATTTGATCAGATATGAAAATATCTGAAAGGTTCTATTAGGAAATTATAACTTTGTAATCTGAATACTTTCCTTGGGGCCCCAACTTCCTAGTTAATTACAGTTACATGATTATTCAGTTTAATCGAGTAACTAATTTCAGAGAATCTTTGATAAAAACGAAGTCTTCAGTTTAATGATAGTTTAACGACAACATCTAAAGACCTACATCACTATACTGAAGGAGTTTCAGATTCTAAAAGGATGTATTTGGGTGTTTTTGGAGCGTATGCTCATGCTTTTTCAGAGTACTGCACAACGTACTGCACAACGAGGATGAGGAAGTGAATTGATGGTTGGGGTAAGTTTTTCAAAAACAATCAAAAATAGAGATTTGGTTGAAAAAAAGCAAACTTCTCCTTTAACAACACCTTGCTGAATGCAATTAAGGCTGGCCATTATATAATGTAGTGGGTTGACTTAAATTGAACCCTGGCCTGTTTTATGGGGCCTCCGCATCACCAATGCTCTCACATTTCAACAGGACATCACAGGGAAGTGCTTTGGGGGAATGTAAATGAAGAGGGTTCCTGCGATTGGTCACAGGCAGATATCACTGTGGCGACAGCTTCACAATGAATTTAGACTTTCAGCCATTTACTCTGCCTAACAATGGGAAGGCGATGTCCCCAGTGGAATGCAATTAAGACCCTCTCATCACTGAACCCCCTCCTCCCTAATCCACACCTCTCCTCCCTGTAAAGAAGGTAGTAAGACAGCAATATACCTCTACCGATTGAGGAATGTGGATGGTATTTCACTGTGCCTGTCTCACTATATAGAGTAATAAACCCCAACATTCAGTAGTAAATCCTAACATTTGAATGCCCATTTTCGGTGTATAAAACCGCTTTTTGGAGAAAAGATTAGACCTTTTGTTAGAGTTGCGTAAATTCGAATCTGGTATCAGGATAAATATAACAATGAGTCACCGATTTTGTACTATGTATTTTTTATTAGCTAAATATAAATAAATATAATATAAATAAATGGCAAATGCAACTTTCGTATATACGGGCTCACTGTAATACCACACAGGGCAGAACAGAGAACTGACAAGATGTATGTAAACAGTATTCTTTATACTGTGATAGACATAGTTCCAACCCGTCTGTTGGCCTATCACAATAGAGGCTGGGCGTGGTTTAAACTTGCTCAGCCTATTGCAGGCGCTCAGGCGGGTCGCCGCCTCTTGGCGCTTCTTGGAGTCCTCCCTCCGTCGATGTATAGATCCTTACTGTCGATGTATAGATCCTTACTGTTCTGGTATCGCAGCCTAGTTAGAACAGTTGCTCAGTTCCTGCTATTGTGTTGTTCAGTATTTTTCCATCTCAGTTAAACCTCGTGATGACCTATCACAACTTTGTAAGATACAGCAAGTCACACCATGTGCTCAATATTGTTACATACAAACACAAGGACAAAGCATCTGCTGGGCTGTTATCTACCGTTTTGCAACATGCAGGTCACACCATGTTACTCAGTTCTTGTCACACACAAACAGGCAAGTAGCAAGCCGTTGTTTAATCTCATAATGATGCTCCAGTGCACAAATGCAGACACCTCACACAACCAACATCAGATAATATTTAATCATATATATCTAATGGCTATAACGTAAAATACAGGATCCAACACTTTAAAACATGTTATATATGTTCTGTGAAGTGTATTTCAATGAGGGCTGTTGATGCCTCCTCTGCTCCTCGATAAGAGGATAAAGAATGACCTTGACCCGTACCCCACTCCCCACTCTGCCTCTTCTCTCTCTCTGGCTTAATGACAGGGTGATGAAGTGGCGAGCGAGAAGTTCTTTGTGAGCTTTTTGCTCTGCACCGCCCTGGCTGCAGAACACTGTGTGACTGCAGAGTGATAGTGTCACTGCACATCTGCCCAGCTGGCCATACCTCCAGCTTGGTAGTCGAGAAGGAGGAGGAGGAAGAGGAGGAGGGACAGGGCTGATACGGGACAGGGACAGATGGCTTCAGAGGAATGGGCAGCAGTACAGTATGCCGTCAATTCATTTGCAATGGAACCCAAATCCCAACTGGTGCCTCCATAAAATTTCAAAGGCGAAGGAACAGATTGAACCCTGAGCGTGTATGGAAATCCTGAAATTAGGGTTTAATTGGGAGTGAGGAGGTACAAATCTTACCTAATTTAATCATATAGGGCTGAGATAACATAATAGTAATGAACGATTCACCAAAATGTCAGTTTAATTTTGGGGGGGTTATTAATAACTTTTCATGTTCAAAACTGTGCACTCTCCTCAAACAATAGCATGGTATTATTTCACTGTAATAGCTACTGTAAATTGGACAGTGCAGTTAGATTAACAAGAATTTAAGGTTTCTGACAATATCAGATATTTCCTTGGAAATGTTCTTGTTACTTACAACCTCATGCTAATCTCATTAGCCTACGTTAGCTCAACCATCCCGTGGTAGGGACACCGATCTCGAAGAACTAATTGACTGACGTCGGTTCAATGACTTTGTCACGAGTCCGACCGAGGGTGTTTCCCTTTCCCGGGCAGGTGGCGCTCGGCGGTCGTCGTCACCGGCCTATTAGCTGCCACTGATTGTTTTTCCTCCCCCTCCTTGTATGTTGAGTGGTAGCACCTGTGGATGTTTAATTAGTTTGTCTTTATTAGACAGCCGGCCCGCCTGGTTGTTGTGCGGGATTATTTCTATGTAACCTTCGGCTCTGTGGTATAGGCACGTGTTAGTGCCCGGTCGGGATTGTTTCCCCATTGTACATTTTGATTCCCTGTGTTTTGGGAACATAACTTTTTTGTGAGCACCCTGTGGTGCGTTGGTGCGATTAAAAGACGCGCAGCATTGAACTCTCTGTCTCCTACTCACTCTAGTTGAAACACTCTGGTTGAAACACCCTGTAGTTGATTCACATTCTAGATGAAACACACTCTAGTTGATACACACTAGTTGATACACATTTTAGATGAGGTCATACACATTCTACTTGATACACACTCTAGTTGATACACACTCTAGTTGATACACACTAGCTGATACACACTCCAGTTGAAACACATTCTAGTTGATACACACACTAGTTGAAACACACTCTAGTTGAAACACATTCTAGTTGATACACACTCTAGTTAATACACACACACTAGTTGATACACACTCTAGTTGATACACACTCCAGTTGAAACACATTCTAGTTGATACACACACTAGTTGAAACACACTCTAGTTGAAACACATTCTAGTTGATACACACACTAGTTGAAACACACTCTAGTTGATACACACTAGTTGATACACACTCTAGTTGATACACACTAGTTGATACACACTCTAGTTGATACACATTCTAGTTGATACACACACTAGTTGAAACACACTCTAGTTGATTCCCACTAGTTGAAACACACTCTAGTTGAAACACATTCTAGTTGATACACACTCTAGTTGATACACATTCTAGTTGATACACACTCCAGTTGAAACACATTCTAGTTGATACACACACTAGTTGAAACACACTCTAGTTGATACACACTAGTTGATACACACTCTAGTTGATACACACTAGTTGATACACACTCTAGTTGATACACATTCTAGTTGATACACACACTAGTTGAAACACACTCTAGTTGATTCCCACTAGTTGAAACACACTCTAGTTGAAACACATTCTAGTTGATACACACTCTAGTTGATACACATTCTAGTTGATACACACTCCAGTTGAAACACATTCTAGTTGATACACACACTAGTTGAAACACACTCTAGTTGATACACACTAGTTGATACACACTCTAGTTGATACACACTAGTTGATACACACTCTAGTTGATACACATTCTAGTTGATACACACACTAGTTGAAACACACTCTAGTTGATTCCCACTAGTTGAAACACACTCTAGTTGAAACACATTCTAGTTGATACACACTCTAGTTGATACACACACACTAGTTGAAACACACTCTAGTTGATACACACTAGTTGATACACACTCTAGTTGATACACACTAGTTGATACACACTCTAGTTGATACACATTCTAGTTGATACACACACTAGTTGAAACACACTCTAGTTGATTCCCACTAGTTGAAACACTCTAGTTGAAACACATTCTAGTTGATACACACTCTAGTTGATACACATTCTAGTTGATACACACACTAGTTGAAACACACTCTAGTTGATTCCCACTAGTTGAAACACTCTAGTTGAAACACATTCTAGTTGATACACACACTAGTTGAAACACACTCTAGTTGATACACACTCTAGTTGATACACACTCCAGTTGAAACACATTCTAGTTGATACACACACTAATTGAAACACACTCTAGTTGAAACACATTCTAGTTGATACACACTCTAGTTGATACACATTCTAGTTGATACACACTCCAGTTGATACACACTCTAGTTGATACACACTAGTTGATACACACTCTAGTTGATACACATTCTAGTTGATACACACACTAGTTGAAACACATTTTAGTTGATACACACTATTTGAAACACACTCTAGTTGATGCACACTAGTTGATACACACTCTAGTTGATACACACTAGTTGATACACACTCTAGTTGATACACACTCTAGTTGATACACACTCCAGTTGAAACACATTCTAGTTGATACACACACTAGTTGAAACACACTCTAGTTGAAACACATTCTAGTTGATACACACTCTAGTTGATACACACACACTAGTTGATACACACTCTAGTTGATACACATTCTAGTTGATACACACTCCAGTTGAAACACATTCTAGTTGATACACACACTAGTTGAAACACACTCTAGTTGATACACACTAGTTGATAACACTCTAGTTGATACACACTAGTTGATACACACTCTAGTTGATACACATTCTAGTTGATACACACACTAGTTGAAACACACTCTAGTTGATTCCCACTAGTTGAAACACTCTAGTTGAAACACATTCTAGTTGATACACACTCCAGTTGAAACACATTCTAGTTGATACACACACTAGTTGAAACACACTCTAGTTGATACACACTAGTTGATACACACTCTAGTTGATACACACTAGTTGATACACACTCTAGTTGAAACACATTCTAGTTGATACACACACTAGTTGATACACATTCTAGTTGATACACACTAGTTGATACACACTCTAGTTGATACACATTCTAGTTGATACACACACTAGTTGAAACACACTCTAGTTGATTCCCACTAGTTGAAACACACTCTAGTTGAAACACATTCTAGTTGATACACACTCTAGTTGATACACATTCTAGTTGATACACACTCCAGTTGAAACACATTCTAGTTGATACACACACTAGTTGAAACACACTCTAGTTGATACACACTAGTTGATACACACTCTAGTTGATACACACTAGTTGATACACACTCTAGTTGATACACACACACTAGTTGATACACACTCTAGTTGATACACACTCCAGTTGATACACACTAGTTGATACACACTCTAGTTGATACACACACACTAGTTGAAACACACTCTAGTTGATTCCCACTAGTTGAAACACACTCTAGTTGAAACACATTCTAGTTGATACACACTCTAGTTGATACACACACACTAGTTGATACACACTCTAGTTGATACACACTCCAGTTGAAACACATTCTAGTTGATACACACACTAGTTGAAACACACTCTAGTTGAAACACATTCTAGTTGATACACACTCCAGTTGATACACACTCTAGTTGATACACACTAGTTGATACACACTCTAGTTGATACACATTCTAGTTCATACACACACTAGTTGAAACACATTTTAGTTGATACACACTAGTTGAAACACACTCTAGTTGAGGCACACTAGTTGATACACACTCTAGTTGATGCACACTAGTTGATACACACTCTAGTTGATACACACTCTAGTTGATACACACTCCAGTTGAAACACATTCTAGTTGATACACACACTAGTTGAAACACTCTAGTTGAAACACATTCTAGTTGATACACACTCTAGTTGATACACACACACTAGTTGATACACACTCTAGTTGATACACATTCTAGTTGATACACACTCCAGTTGAAACACATTCTAGTTGATACACACACTAGTTGAAACACACTCTAGTTGATACACACTAGTTGATACACACTCTAGTTGATACACACTAGTTGATACACACTCTAGTTGATACACATTCTAGTTGATACACACACTAGTTGAAACACACTCTAGTTGATTCCCACTAGTTGAAACACTCTAGTTGAAACACATTCTAGTTGATACACACTCCAGTTGAAACACATTCTAGTTGATACACACACTAGTTGAAACACACTCTAGTTGATACACACTAGTTGATACACACTCTAGTTGATACACACTAGTTGATACACACTCTAGTTGATACACATTCTAGTTGATACACACACTAGTTGAAACACTCTAGTTGAAACACATTCTAGTTGATACACACTCTAGTTGACAAACCGATAAATTGTCAGTCTCAAAGTGACAGGGACAGGGACAGAGACAGGGACAGAGATGGATGGGGACAGGGAGGGGGACAGAGACAGAAACAGGGACAGATACAGTACGAAGACATTGATACTGACAGGGACAGGAGAGGTGCTCAAGTCCCTCTGCGGCTGTTTCAGCATCATCACTCTACGGGGCTTAAGCTGCCATCAGCGGCAGACATTTTACATTCCGCCGGCGTATCCTAATGAGAGGCGTGGAGCTGACTGTCTGACACTGTCGGACCGCATCAATCCAAACTTTGTCTCTTAATCCTCTCCTGCCAGGCGCACGCTAGCCTGCCTCCTTCCTCCTGCCGGCGGTCAGAGCCCTTGGGGAAGGGGGCAGGATGGTCGACGGGTGGGTACACACACTTAACTCAATCACATCCACACACTCACATACTGACACAATCACACATACACACAGAGCTTAAATTCTCACTGTTTTTGTCAGACGAGCTAGCTTGCCCATGGGAAGTTCATGGACTGCATCCTGTCTGAGAAGCTTTGGACTGCTAGTCTCAGATCACTCATTCATGCCAATTACCCACCCAGCATACACACAGATGTAGCATGCCTGTCATATTACCACCCATGACCTTCTCCATATCTGGGGAATGTGATCACATAGACTCAGTGCTGTCCAGAAGTTGAGTGATGGCCCATTTAAATGTTCAGGCCCAGTGTGAAATATCCCTATACCTTCCCCCATACTGATTACCTACATGGGAAAGGTAGCTTATAAATAATGAGAGAGCAAGGTATTGAGAGAATGCATGATTGCCAAGGGTTTGCCTACAGGTGTGTCAGAGGCAGTGAATGTTCCAGTCCCTGTGCTGCGCTGATGTTGAGCCAAAACGTGTATAGGGACTGTAACTAACATGACATTTGAGAAACATAAGAAACCAGGCTCAGGACCTATGCTGCAATGAGTCTGGGCTGTGTGTGTGTGTGTGGGGGGGGGGGGGGGGGGGGGGTGGACTGCTGCACTCTGCCCCATCTGCTATGCAGCACACATTGCGGCGGTGCGATTGTGGCGGTGGCGGCTCCCCAGGCCAGTGATGGATGGCGAGGCAGGGCTCAAACAGCTCTGGGCACTGATAGAGAGAGAGAGCCTTATCGCCCAGATCAAATTCACACACCTCCACCCCCTCTTAACAGCACCCCCTCCTCCTCCTCCCCTCCTATCATCTAAAATCTATTATCAGTTTTTTTGGAGAGGGAGAGGACCGCACTCCAAAGGAGCCAGTCGATTGGTCAAATGTCTAAACCAAAACCACAGCAGTTTGTGGTCAGCAATGGCTTAAGAGTGAGGGAATAGGGGTTTAAGACAAACCTTTATTCTAAAGAAAATATTGATGCAATCAGACAGTAACTAAGACTCCCATATAAATCATCTTGACTAAGCATTACGTTGTCACATGGGCTCGCCAAGATAAACCGATTTAAAAACATTTTAAAAACATCAAAAACACACATTAGGGTAAATCCGGGACATGAGAGAATTATGTTGAAATAATATGGGTTTGCCAGCATCTGCGGATTGGTAACTGACTGTTTGCACACTGTCCCAAGGAAACTCCTGACACTGTAGCGAGAGTAAACAGCAGCCAGCCAGCGAGACAACCCCGCCCATGGTGTTTGCTCACTCACTGTGGTCCTCAGTGAGAAACCCTTGTGAATCCTGGGTAAATACGGCAAATTGAGAGCCCGGTCCGGTCTGAGGCTGGGCCGCCATACTGTCATGGAGCTATGCAAACACGCAACAAGACAGAGAGTAAGGCTCCGTGTAGCAGGCCTACAGTATGAGTGCATGTCTGCATCCTGACTGGGACCTTTCCTAGTGCTACCCCCCTAAACACTGACCGCCAGGTGACTGATAGCTAACCAGACAGATCATCTTCTACTAGGACACCCCTGAGTGGACACTGTCAGTGTTGTACTGTAGGGGCGGAGAAAGGGTAAGAGGTGTGTACGGACTGGTGAAACCCATGCCATGTCACAGGCAATTTCATGCCATTGAGAGTGTGTTAACCAGACAGGTGTCAAGTCCTCCCCCGTAGACAGCAGTGAGATAGGAGACAGCAGATAGGATTAACCTGTTCTAGCTACCTGTGTCCTGAATCCTGAACAGCTGTAATAGTACATAAAGATACCATCATGTGGTCTGTCTGTCACTTATACAGAACACGCTTTCTACTATCACCTTTTCCAAACATCAGATATTCCTCTACATGTATATGCAGTATTCCAGGCATGGATTAAACATCAATTTGAACTCTCTACAGCCCAGCATGAGATAAGCTATTCACACATTTTGGTATTCCATCTATAGTCTGTTACGATGCTGCTTTTGAGGAACCAGTGCAGACCGAATGAATATTGAGTATTGTGACAGTAGGCTGATAAAGTTGATTGATGATGAACAGCTGAAGGGTAAGGCAGATCACACAGTCTCCTTAACATCCCTAAAACGTAAACAATATAAACTTAAGTCAATTGTATTTGTGTTCCACTGCGAGTCCTGTAATGGTCATAAATCAACCACTGAAATGTTTTCCAGACAGTGGCTCCTCTAGAATATTCAACCAGTGCTGGCTTCCTACCTATCGATGGAGAGAGAAAAAGGGAGAGCAATTTAAAAACTATTTAAGACAGGTAACTGGAGAGGAGGGGTAATTTAGTTGGAACCTATTATCCCTACTATCGATGCCTGTCTATTCCCTTCCCGATGCTAGCCAATAAGAATGCTAAGAGCTTTTTCAACACGCAGGGCTTGGCCATCGTCCCTAAAACACTTCTTCCAATGTGACCTGAATCTCTCCCATTAAACTTCCACTAAACCCACCGACTGCTAAGGAGGCTCAAATACATGATACATTCTGCATGCCGTGAAAAATATATTACTCTACTAATAAATATCCACTTTAGCAATTAAACTGTCTCTATTCAAAACTGGACTATCATATAGTATATATATTTTTTAAATGCCTTCCTCACCATCTTAAATAAGCATGCCCCATTCAAGAAATGTAGAACCAGGAACAGATATAGCCCTTGGTTCTCTCCAGACCTGACTGCCCTTAACCAACACAAAAACATCCTGTGGCGTTCTGCATTAGCATCGAACAGCCCCCGTGATGTGCAACTCTTCAGGGAAGTTAGAAACCAATATACACAGGCAGTTAAAAAAGCCAAGGCTAGCTTTTTCAAGCAGAAATTTGCTTCCTGCAACACAAACTCCAAAAAGTTCTGGGACACTGTAAAGTCCATGGAGAATAAGAGCATCTCCTCCCAACTGCCCACTGCACTGAGGATAGGAAACTCACCACCGATAAATCCACTATAATTGAGAATTTCAATAAGCATTTTTCTACGGCTGGCCATGCTTTCCACCTGGCTACCCCTACCTCGGTCAACAGCACTGCACCCCCCACAGCAACTCGCCCAAGCCTTCCCCATTTCTCCTTCTCCCAAATCCAGTCAGCTGATGTTCTGAAAGAGCTGCAAAATCTGGACCCCTACAAATCAGCCGGGCTAGACAATCTGGACTAGAGGTCGACCGATTATGATTTTTCAACGCCGATACCGATACCGATTATTGGAGGACCAAAAAAGCCAAAACCGATTAATTGGCCGATTTTTTATTTATTTATTTGTAATAATGACAATTACAACAATACTGAATGAACACTTATTTTAACTTAATATAATAAATCAATAAAATCAATTTAGCCTCAAATAAATAATGAAACATGTTCAATTTGGTTTAAATAATGCAAAAACAAAGTGTTGGAGAAGAAAGTAAAAGTGCAATATGTGCCATGTAAGAAAGCTAACGTTTAAGTTCCTTGCTCAGAACATGAGAACATATGAAAGCTGGTGGTTCCTTTTAACATGAGTCTTCAATATTCCCAGGTAAGAAGTTTTAGCAGGCAGTTAACCCACTGTTCCTAGGCCGTCATTGAAAATAAGAATTTGTTCTTAACTGACTTGCCTAGTTAAATAAAGGTGAAATAAAATGTAAAAAATAAAAATAGGCTGGGTCGACACCGGAACAGGTTCTCATACCTGATAATCTATGGCCAGAATAACAAGAGTGTAGCATTTCGAGAATAAGGGAACCTTCCAGCCTCCAGCACCCTATGTTGGAATAAGGGGATCTTCTAGCCTCCAGCACCCTCTGGTTTGAATAAGGGGATCTTCTAGCCTTCAAATCAAATCAAATTCATTTCTAAGCACTTTTTACATCAGCTGATGTCACAAAGTGCTATACAGAAGCCCAGCCTAAAACTCCAAACAGCAAGCAATGCTGATGTATAAACATCTGCAACAGGTCAGCACCTCACTAGTAAGTGTCAGTTGGCTTTCATAGCCGAGCATTCAGAGTTAGAGACAGCAGGTGCGGTAGAGAGAGAGAGTCGAAAACAGCAGGTCCGGGACAAGGTAGCACGTCCAGTGAACAGGTCAGGGTTCCATAGCCCCAGGCAGAACAGTTGAAACTGGAGCAGCAGCACGGCCAGGTGGACTGGGGACAGCAAGAGGTCATCAGGCCAGGTAATCCTGAGGCATGGTCCTAGTGCTCAGAATCAGAGAGAGCATACTTAAATTCACACAGGACACCGAATAAGCCAGGAGAAATACTCCAGACTTAACAGACTGACCCTAGCCCCCTGACACATAAACTACTGCAGCATAAATACTGGAGACTGAGACAGGAGGGGTCAGGAGACACGAAGGAACCCGTCCGTCGATACCCCCGGACAGAGCCAACCAGGCAGGATATAACCCCACCCACTTTTCCAAAGCACAGCCCCCACACCACTAGAGGGAAATCTTCAAATCACCAACTTACTACCCTGAGAAAGGCTGAGTATAGCCCACGAAGATCTCCCCCACGGCACGAACCCGAGGGGGCCCCCAAACCCGGACAGGAAGATCACGTCAGTGACTCAACTCACTCAAGTGACGAACCCCTCCTAGGGACGGCATGGAAGAGCACCAGTAAGCCAGTGACTCAGCCCCCGTAATAGGGTTGGAGGCAGAGAATCCCGGTGGAAAGAGGGGAACCGGCCAGGCAGAGACAGCAAGGGCGGTTCGTTGCGCCAGTGCCTTTACGTTCACCATCAATACCTTCAGCACCCTCTTGTTAGAATAAGGGGATCTTCAAGCCTCCAGCACCCTCTTGTTAGAATAAGGGGATCTTCTAGCCTCCAGCACCCTCTTGTTAGAATAAGGGGATCTTCTAGCCTCCAGCACCCTCTTGTTAGAATAAGGGGATCTTCTAGCCTCCAGCACCCTCTTGTTAGAATAAGGGGATCTTCTAGCCTCCAGCACCCTCTTGTTAGAATAAGGGGATCTTCTAGCCTCCAGCACCCTCTTGTTAGAATAAGCGGATCTTCTAGCCTCCAGCACCCTCTTGTTAGAATAAGGGGATCTTCTATCCAACTGCTACTACTGCTTTCTCTTTAATGACTTCCTCTGATATGTCGGTTTGGGCACCTCTCCTAATATAACACCTAGAATAAGCCTCTCTAGCCTGGCATTGCCAGGTTGATCACATCCTCTCTTCCCCCAGGGTGTGGAGGAGAGAGAACGAAGGAGAGTGGAGGGAGGACAGAAGGTGTCCACTGATAAGGAGCAGGTGGTACCCTCCTCTGTGACTCAAGGCTGCAGCAGTTCCAGTAGCAGAGAGCCCTGCCTCATGCTTCCCTGTTCTACCTACCTGGCACCCAGAATCATACACCTGCCTGCTGCTCTCTATCAATGCTGGTTAAGACAGCAGATACATGATCAATAGGCTCCTCTCCCACATCAATAACATCATGATCAAAGACTACAGCACAAAATGAAGTTCAGTGATGAAGATTGTGTTGTGGGTGAAAACACTGTGGAATCAGTGCACAGCAAAGGCTGGTATGGTCAGCACAGCGGAATAGACATGGTCGATCAGCATGGATCAGTTTGAGCCAGCCAGTTGAACAATCATTAATGCAGATCACATAATGAGTAGTGGAAAATACAGACAACTCTTCTGCAGGCCTATTGCATGTGTCTGAGGATGAGTCATTATATTGTTAACTGAGCCAGCGAAGGTTTGGGAAGGGTCTACTTTCTAACTAACCACGTGTCACTGGCCCTGTGCTGGGGGAGTACTGATGAGGCCAACCAGGTCAGCGAAAAATACTAATTTGATCCAATTAAAGCAGTGCAGTCAAATTCAGTAACACCCCTCTTCCTTCCCCTCTTCCCCTCTCCATCCAAACATGGTATAAATCATAAAGACATTAAATAAGCTGTGAATAAATTAAGCCAAGCAAAGTTTTAATTTCCAATTACAGCTCCACCCTCAAACACACACACCCATATACAGTGCCTTCAGAAAGTATTCACACCCCTTGATTTTTCAAAAATGTTGTTGTGTTACAAAGTGGGATTAAAATGGATATAATTGTATTTTTTTTCAAAGATCTACACAAAATACTCTGTAATGCCAAAGTGGAAGATTCTTACATTTGTAAAAAAATAAATATATGAAAAATAAAAGACAAATATATCTTCATTAGATAAGAATTTGACCCCCTGAGTCAATACATGCTACAATCACCTTTGGCAGCGTTGAGTCTTTCTGGGTAAGTCTTTAAGAGATCTCCACACCTGGATTGTGTTCTTTTCAAAATGTCAAATTGGTTGTTGATCATTGCTAGACAACCATTGCTAGACAAACATTCACTGTCTTCTTGGTAAGCAACTCCAGTGTAGATCTGGCCTTGTGTTTTAGGTTTTTCTCCTGCTGAAAAGGTGAATTCATCACCCAGTGTTTGGTGGAAAGTAGACTGAACCAGGTTTTCCCTCTAGGATTTTACAAGCATACCCACATTATGCAGCCACCACTATGCTTGAAAATGTATATATGGAGAGAGGTACTCAGTAACATGTTGTACTGGATTTGCCCCAAACATAAAGCCTTATATTCAGGACAAAAACATTTTTTGCAGTATTACTTTAGTGCCTTGTTTTGGAATATTTTTTATTCTGTTATAGTCTTCCTTCTTTTCACTTTGTCAATTAGGTTAGTATAGCAGTGTAACTACAATGTTGTTGATCCATCCTCAGTTTTCTCTTATAACAGCCATTAAACTGTTTTAAAGTCACCATTGGCCTCATGGTGAAATCCCTGAGCGTTTTTCTGAGTTAAGAAGGACGTCTGTATCTTTGTAGTGACTGGGTGTATTGAGACACCATCCAAAGTGTAATTAATAACTTCACTACGCTCAAAGGTATAATAAATGTCTGCTTTTTTAATGTGAGGCATTGGAAAAGCTCCATGGTCTTTGTGGTTGAATCCGCGTTTGAAATTCACCGCTCGACTGAGGGACCTTACAGACAATTGCGTGTGGGGTACAGAGATGAGGTAGTCATTCAAAAATCATATTAAACACTACTAAACACAATTTTTGCAACTAATGTGACTTGTTAAGCAATATTTCCTCCTGAAGTTATTTAGGCTTGCCATAACAAAGGGGCTGAATACTGACTCAAGACATTTGAGCTTTCATTTATAAAAATTAACATCATTTTTACATTATGTGGTATTGTGTGTAGACCAGTGACAAAACATCTCAATGTAATCCATTTTAAATTCCGGTTGTAACACAACAATATGTGGAAGAAGTCAAGGGGTGTGAATACTTTCTGAAGGTATTGTACATGAATGGCCAGAGGGTGAATTAAATGACTGTGTCGCAGCCCTGTCAAGATTGAAATTCAGCAGGAAGGTTTATTATGACCATAAAAAGAGGGATCTGTTGTCATTGACAAAAGACTATGGAGGATCTTAACGTGACACAGAGAGTGGAAAAACATGAAGTGATGCCAGGAGACCACACACACCCTCCAATGACACTTTCTTCCCAAACTCCGCCACATGATGACAGGAGATAGATGACAGCGATAGAAATGACACAAGTTACAGAAAATTAACATTTAACTAGTGATTCATGCATTCTAAACAGTCATCTGAATATGAAAAAGTAAACGGATTAGGTGCTTAATAGTATTGTGAGGGATAGTTTGACAGTTGTATTTTGTCCAAACCAGGCCGTTCCAATTGGAAATGTTTCAAACCCTCATCATCAAAGGGTTTCTAACGGAACATTATTGGTCTTTTGAAACAGGAAGTGAAATGTAAGTACAAGTGAATGTTAAATGAGAACAGAACTTCACCATAGAGTTAATTTCAAACATCTGTTCTTTAATTAAGGTTCAAAAGGTCCAGACAAACAAAATGCTTTTATTTCCTTTTCGAAACAGAAACATAGGAATCATACAATTGAAACATTTAGAATGAGCATTGATTGAATTCACATACAGGCAAAATCATTGAAAACCATTATGAAAACCATTGTAAAAAGAACAACAGTTGAACTTATGCAACACAGTGAATTAAAGGTACTACATGTAACAACTCAACAACGAACCGTCTCTTGTCAAATTGACTGGAGCTAGCAAATCTCGTTGTCAAATTGACTGGAGACAGCAAATCTCGTTGTCAAATTGACTGGAGACAGCAAATCTCGTTGTCAAATTGACTGGAGACAGCAAATCTCGTTGTCAAATTGACTGGAGACAGCAAATCTCGTTGTCAAATTGACTGGAGACAGCAAATCTCGTTGTCAAATTGACTGGAGACAGCAAATCTCGTTGTCAAATTGACTGGAGACAGCAAATCTTATTGTCAAATTGACTGGAGACAGCAAATCTCGTTGTCAAATTGACTGGAGACAGCAAATCTCGTTGTCAAATTGACTGGAGACAGCAAATCTCGTTGTCAAATTGACTGGAGACAGCAAATCTCGTTGTCAAATTGACTGGAGACAGCAAATCTTATTGTCAAATTGACTGGGGCCAGCAAATCTTATTGTCAAATTGACTGGGGCCAGCAAATCTCATTGTCAAATTGACTGGAGACAGCAAATCTTATTGTCAAATTGACTGGAGCCAGCAAATCTTATTGTCAAATTGACTGCGGCCAGCAAATCTTATTGTCAAATTGACTGCGGCCAGCAAATCTTATTGTCAAATTGACTGGAGACAGCAAATCTTATTGTGAAATTGACTGGAGACAGCAAATCTTATTGTCAAATTGACTGGAGACAGCAAATCTATTTGTCAAATTGACTGGAGACAGCAAATCTTATTGTCAAATTGACTGGAGACAGCAAATCTTATTGTCAAATTGACTGGAGACAGCAAATCTTATTGTCAAATTGACTGGAGACAGCAAATCTTACTGTCAAATTGACTGGAGACAGCAAATCTTATTGTCAAATTGACTGGAGACAGCAAATCTTATTGTCAAATTGACTGGTCTGTGGTTGAATTGACAAGAGATTTGCTTGCCTCAGTCAATTAGCCAACATTTCAATTAACTTTCAGTTTTTAAACAACTTATTGGCTGACCTTGGTTCAATTATTTGAATTCCATTTAGTTTTTTCTGTGAGCTCAGTAGGAAGTTGTAGTTTCCAACAGGCCAATATTCTACATCGTTTAGTGCAGAAAACGTGGTAATCAACTACAGTGACCATAATCCATTGCATGCCTACTTGTCTGGTCTGTGTGGGGCATACACAGAGGGAGAGAAGAGAAGAGACAGAAAAACGCATGATAGAGCAGTTGCGTGAGGTATCTCTACCTGAAAATACATGATCTAAGTGAAGCTGCTACTCTGTTATTATGCATGTCACTTTAATAACTCTGCCCACATGAATATATTACCTCAATTACCTCGACTAAATGGCATCCCCTGTGTATAGCCTTGCTATTGTTGTTTTACTGCTGTTCTTTAATTATTTGTTACTTTTATTTCTTATTTTTTTAGGTATTTTTCTTAAAACTGGTTGGTTAAGGCCTTGTAAGTAAGCATTTCACTGTAAGGTCTACACCGGTTGTATTCGGCACATGACAAAATTTGTATTGGTATCAGCAATCATAAAATGTTTTTAACTAGGCAAGTCAGTTAAGAACAAATTCTTATTTACAATGACAGCCTACCCCGGCCAAACCCTAACAACGCTGTGCCAATTGTGTGCCGCCCTATGGGACTCCCAATCAAGGCCGGTTGTGATACAGCCTGAAATTGAACCAGGGTCTGTAATGACGCCTCCAGCACTGAGATGCAGTGCCTTAGATCGCTGCGCCACTCGTGAGCCCTAAAAGTGCCTTATTTACTTTGAAGAATTACAAAAAAATATTATTATTATGTCAGATAGCAGCTCCATATAGATGAGATGACTTGGAATGAAATAAAGTCATCAAATAGAGCTAATGTAATATACACGACGGAAATATTTTATTAAAGTAATGTGAATAAATGATGGTTAAAATATTATATGTAGTAAGGGGCAGTCTACCGTCATGGGACTTTAATTCATCGTTTTATTCTGTGTTACAGCATTCAACCCACATAATGCATAGTGCATTTGTTTTAAAAATTTGCAAAACCTAACCAACCCCAAAAATAAAATAAAAAACACTATTTTGACAAGAGCCAGCCCATCTTTTGTTGGCCAATAAGGTTGCACCATTAGAATGCACATTTTGTGTGGGCCCAAAAAAACATTTTGGAAAAAATATTGTGAAAAACTATCATTCCACCATTAAAACGTTGATATATTAAGGAAAGGTTCCGAAATTACAATGTTAATATTACATATATCTCTTTAATACTCACAAAACTGTCTCAAAGTCACAAAGACGAGGCGAACCCACACTTTGGAAGACAAGGATATCCCAGTTTATTTTGAGGAGACATTGGTTGTCAGTTAATTTAACTGGCTTACATGCAGATCTTAACTGACAGGCTGCTTAAAACAAAGACGTGCCAGGAAAAACAACAGTCAACAAATGAATGGAAACAATAACCCCGGGAAAAAGGCACATTTCACAACTCCAAATAAGAGTCAGACATACGCATTTAAAATATTTTCAAAGTGACACATACACTGACACAGAAGAATACACACACAGACAAACACTCTCAGAAACAGTCAATATTCGCTTGAAATCTTACTTCCCCAACCCAGTTCAAAACATATTGCACATTTGTATTGAAAAGAAGATGAGGAAAAATAAGAAGAGGAGTAACTATCCACCACAATCTGGAAGCCTTAAAGGAACAACTGACTACTGAATTTTGGAAGGAGCTGTATGCAGAAATGTACTGTTAACAATAATTACCAGAAGGAACACAAGATTGAAGAGAAGGAACCCAAGATTGAGAGAAGCAGTGTTACAGAAATAGTCAGCAGTCTTTTTCTGTCCTAACACACACAATACCAACAACATGCAGAGGTCTCTCATTCAATAGTCACCAACAATCCTGTACTGCCATCAATATGCTACAATGCATGACTATTAGTCTAATGCATTTTAAATAGTGTCAAGCTGTATATGTTGATGGGTTAAGAATACCATTGAAGACTGTTAGATAAATACCATAGTTATCAACCCTTACAAACATCTTGATGATAAACCATTTGCAAAAGTCTTATGTAAAACACACAAAAGGTCAAACCCAAGGCAATTATGTGCAAACTTGTGCAATGTTGCAGGTGCAAACCATGAATGGCAATAAGTATTTCCCTTTTTGAACAGGAGTGTGCTCATGACAGCCAGCTAACGATACACTTTAGCTATTACTTTAGCACTTACATAGTAAAAGAAAACCACTATTCTAAATGTGACCATGTAATATGGAACCCTACACCACAAAACATGATTTACATTCCCCAACAACAATACTGTTTCACAAAGGTATGACTCCTGTAGTTGGGCTCCAAACTTGATGACAATAATGGGACATAATATATATTCTATAGAGCAGAGATATAAATAGATATATAGAACCGGAGGATATGACAATGAGGAGACAGAAGCGTATAACGTGGACATTAGCATGAGCTGAGCTCAGGGCGAAGAGGCTGTACCCACGTCTGGTAGTAAAATCTAATTAGTCGATCAAACTGAGCTACCAGGAAACTGTATTAAAACCTCAAGCTGAGAAATTCTCGTTACGAGCGAGCACGAGACAGATGGTTAAAATCAAATCAAACATTATTTGCCACATGCGCCGAATACAACAAGTGTAGACTTTACCGTGAAATGCTTACTTACAAGACCTTAACCGGCAGTGCAGTTCATGGTATGAGAAAACCAGTGATTGCAAAAAGAGATATACTGGGACTACTGTAGAGGCATCTTTGTGTGGCACAGTAGGCACTGTACCAGCTGGCTCCTGGTGATGTAGCCAACATAAACCTTCCTGTGTCCATTGATAACTTTCTGGGGTCAAAGTTCAACAGAGAGCAGTCGGGTGCTGACATGGAGTTGATGAAAGGCTGATGATTTGGTGGTGAACAGTAAAACATGAGGGTGGTTTGTGTACAGAGTTTGAACTCAAGATCGGTCTCCTGATGACCAGAGACGGAGCTCTGTCATCAGGCCCATCAGTCAGGGATCTGTCATGGACAAAGGTTCATTGTTCACAGGGAAGACAAGGAGAACTGAGGCAGAGCCACCAGTGAGGAATGTAGAAATGCCAGCCATAATAAACTGATTATAACAGATTCATTTAGCTTGCTTTCTTCACCATCCCAAGTTCATTTTAAAGCCACATTAAAGTCTCTCTGCATTGCCATTAGGAACAGGAGCGTTGAGTTAGTTGTCAGGTTCTATTTTTCCTCCACTGAGCTCTATCCATAGTTTCAGCATATTCTGTCTTTAGCCACAACACTGTTTCTGAAGGTCTAGAGGAACACTGACACCTCCCTGCTCTATCCTTCCTTCAGTTATTTTGGATTTAAAATGAAGCATTTGGAAACAAGTTGACCAGCTCTTTGTATATGCTTAAAAACAGTGCTGTTGTGAAGTGCAATGCCTTGCTAATACAGTCTGATTGCTCAGCTTGTATTTTTCTACAGAGGGACACTGGAACAGAGTGAACAAGGTCCTCTTCCTTGTGTTCCTACATACGGTAGCAGCTTTCATACAATCACGAGATATTTGGTCTCTTCCCACAAATGGTATAGATTACTCTTAAAAGGGGTGATCTGCAGTTGATATAATAATAAATGTATGTGCCCATTGATTATTGAAGAATATAACTTGTAAATGCCTCATCCGCTTAGTTCAACTCTCACAACTGATCAGTACCTATAATATAAGCTTGTTGTACTCCAATGTTGTAAACAAAGTAAATGTAAATAAACACTCTATAGCCTCAAAACATGGTTAAAATTATAATTGTGATATCATGGAAGGTTAGTCCTTGCATGCATAGCTTGATCTATGAATTTGATAATGATTTACATCTCCAGCCTCAACCTCAAGCTTTTTACCGAAACAGGGACTGTTTGTAAACAAAGTAAATGTAAATAAACACTATATCGCTTTAAAACATTGTTAAAAATATCCTTTTGATATCATGGATGGCTAGTCCATGAATTTGACAAATGGTTACATTTCTCCAGTCCCATCCTTTTTACTGACACAGGGGTGGGGAGGACACTTTATAATGGTTACATTTCTCCAGTCCCATTCTTTTTTACTGAAACAGGGGTGGGGAGGACACTTTATAATGGTTACATTTCTCCAGTCCCATCCTTTTTACTGAAACAGGGGTGGGGAAGACACTTTATAATGGTTACATTTCTCCAGTCCCATCCTTTTTACTGAAACAGGGGTGGGGAGGACACTTTATAATGGTTACATTTCTCCAGTCCCATCCTTTTTACTGAAACCGGGGTGGGGAGGACACTTTATAATGGTTTCAACTGCTGATTACCGCTGTAATTAAAAGGGTTCCCATGCTACAAGAGCAGCATAAAAAGGCACACCGTCCGACCTGTACCATGTTCTGGAAGGCCTCAGGTAGAGAAAATGTAGAAATACAAGACACCCACACAGAGAAACCGGTCTTTCACAATCAGTCCGTGTCCTCATTTCTTGGTGTCCTCCAGGATGATGTTGGCTGTGACAAACATGAGGCAGAAGGTAGCCCACACCACTACAAACCACACCCAGAAGGTGTGGCGGAACGGGGACTGGTGCTTGTTGACCTCGTCCGTGCCCAGCATAGGCACCAGGTGGCGTCGGCCAAAGTACACCAGCAGGGCGGGGATGACGTACTGGATGCCCGTGCCAGCGTAGGCGCCCGTGATGCCCACCAGGGACTCCAGGTTGTGGGTGCAGAAGGCCACGATGATGGGCGGAACCAGGGTGATGAGGGGGAAGACGATGCGGTCAACCACCCAGGGGTAGGTGCCCCCGTCGCGGTGGAAGAGGGTCTTCCAGTTGTTGCGCAGCGTGACTGCGATGATGGGAAAGTTGGTGCTGATGGTGAAGACGGGGAAGAGGCCCAGGAAGTAGCGCAAAGCGGGGATGTCCAACACGTCACAGTTGTCAGTGAAGTTGAGGGTGTACATGTCGTGTAGTAGCGAGCTGTCGAAGCAGAAGATGGCTGTGAAGGAGAGCAGGCCGTAGAAGCCAAGGATGAGGACATAGTCACACACCACCAGGGTACCCACACGCCTCTTATCAGAGATGGGCGTCACCAGGGAGGGCAGGGAGTGCTGGCACATGAAGGAGTAGACACACACTCCAAACAGGTTTGGCACCCCAGAGATCTGGGCAATACGGGGGTGGCCTTCGCCCCGGCCTTTACCAATACGGATCAGAGCCAGGATAATCATCATGGTGAACGCTGAAAGACACACAGAAAAACAGCAGGTACTGGAGTTAAGTGATGTGACGACACCAAAACCGTGTGTGTGTACGACATTTCAAAAAGTTCAGCTCCCACAGAGGGACTGTTATAGCCTCATGCAGTTTAAATCAAGGCTCCCTTGAGGCTATCTACTAGGAGAGTTGAAAGGGAAGCTGTTACGGTAAAATAAAGCTCAAATTTCCTTTCATTTGACTATTTAGACCAAATCAAACCCATATTTTACTTGGTTGCATGCAAACTAAAACACAAAAATCCTCAAGAGTAAAGTATAATATTTAATGTAAAAAGTGAATTAAATTGTAAGCTAAATATTGACCAAATCTATAATAAACCGACATCATCTCATGACAACAGTAATAGGATTGGCCAAGTAAAGAAATGAAATGGAGGCATTTAAGGATACCGATAATAAATATAAATTTTTATGACATTCGACTTCGGGTCACCCGGTTCACATTATTGTATATTTCTGATGCCAAATTGTGATCCGGTGCATGCCAACTAGGCAAAGCTACACACTGCTTAATCCCTGAATGCTTTTGATGGGTCCAGATATTGCAACATCCCAGAGGTCAGATTAGGGCCAAACCTCTGGAATGATCCCTTTATGTAGCCCTCCCCTAATCCACCCCTACCTTTCATTATAGCACCACTGTTTTTAAAAATACCTTTTAAAGGGCAAGCCTTTTACCATTGCTAATCTGAAAGCGATTAATGTTGACAAGGCAAGATTGTTTAGGCCCTAATGGGCTGTGGGAGAGTGCTGAGCTGGCCAGGACGGACACATAACTCAGCTTCCTCCTCTGTCCTCCATGCTGCTAATGCCTGAGCATGGCCATCCAGGTAGAAACACAAGCGTGCATCCGTCAGCTGACTGCAGAAACAATATGCAGTCCATCTAGTTATGAACTAAACTCCCCCCCCATCAAAGGGCAGGAAGCTTTATGCCTCATGAGGATAATACTGAAACCACTTAGTAAGATATTGCCTTCCAGCTGCCTGATCCAGAAACTATCCCGCAGGCAAAGACTACAGCCTATAGGAATGCTATGGATTATATACAGTATGTGAAGGCTCTCTGACTCTCAGTTCATCCAACCCAAAGTCAGCAGAGGTTGAAGGCTGGGTGGTACAAAAGGCGTCAGCGTCTCCACCTCATACTGTTTGTGCAAAGGCCATCCCCAAATCGATTGGTGCGACTGCCTCTGTGGCTGTTGGGCTGGGCGTTACTAAATCAGAGCTTTAAGCATGCCAGTCTTGTTAAAGGCTCAAGAGTCCTGCCTGCCCCCCCCCCCCCCCCCCCCCCCCAATCTCCTCACCTTCCCAAACCCAATCAGGCCATTAAACTGGGAATCAGTCACAGACGCACTCCACGGCCCACTCCTCAGCTTTCATCACACTCACACGGGGTGACGTTCAGAACGCACATTGCTTCACTACTCACCCCACTACACCATCCCACTAGGATCCCACTTCAAAACACACCCACACAGCCCTGTGTAGCTATGCAGGTTAGAGTAGAGCCAAAGCGCTCTTGTACTTGCCGGCAATATCTCAACATCCATCTGGGCCCAATTGTCAGGAGAGGCAACCCATCAGTGTCAGGGGGGAGGATGGATTGGCTCTTTAGATAGGGCCTGAGTGAGGGGCCAGCGGATTATCAATTCATCTGCAGCTACTGGGGCGGTGGGAGGGGGTATAGGGAGGAGACGGGGGAGAGGGGTGCCACCAGCAGCCTCATCCTCCTTCAAGGTCTCTCACTAGCATCAGGTGAGGTCGGGACAGGAGTGGAGTCCTCTGATCCACAGGTGAAATATTCCAGAGCTAGCAAGGGGGGAAAGGGGCTGGGAACGTGGAGTTTTAATCTGCCCCTATTAATCAGGTACTGTGTGCTTCTGCCGTGGCACTTTAATGTATGTCAGGGGGATGAAATGATTCACTCCAATTACAAGGACAAAATGTTCCGAGGGGATGGGGGAAAAACGACCAATGACAGAGGTAGTAGGATAGCTAACAAGTAGTGGGATTATGCCTTCGGAGAGAACAAGCAGAAATAAGACGAGTTGTTAACTAACAGGCTAAATGCAAACATCTTAATTTTACTAATGTGATTACTTACTCATCTTAAAATAGGACAAGATACTCTTAAAAACAAGTTTTCCCTTGTGCTTTGTGTGGACTTAGTTTGGGGTGGACACTGAGATAAAGATGCCCAGCAGTGGCCAAAGCCCCAGACCTGTTGAGGATTACAGCTCGGATAGTCAAGATTTAATGGATACCTGGCCTGAATCCATTGTCAACATTGGCTCAGGACAGGAGAAGCAGCCAGAGCAAAATCCAGTTTTAACACATGTAGAGAATGGGACAGTGGGCAGTGGACCAGCACTCAAGGACATCGGCAAATAAGAGCAAATAACACCTTCACAACAAGTATAATCCCCAAAGACATCACGTCAAAACATATGGAAAAACTATGCAGATGAGGTCAACACTCAATGTGCTAACATGAGCCACATTGGGACTCTGAGAACACAGTATGTATTGTAGTGACGTTGTCTTTGTATCTTCATCCGACTGGACATGAGAGACTGTAGGTGGGGATAGTTATCAGCTGTCCCTCTCACTTCAGGCATGGAACACAATGTGCTGTATGACAGTCTGCCTGCTGTACTCTCCCTCTCTCTCCCCGAGAAGTAATGTACATCCGCTGTGTGTGAAACAGCCATCAAAAGGAGCCGTCCCGCTGGTCATGACAGAGGACGGACAGCGGGAGACGCTTCTCCTCTATTCCCTGACATTAACGGTAACAGGCTATACAGGAAGGAACATGGGCGGAGGGCGTTTAATTAAGAGTCTTATAGGACGGGACGCCATGCACGGCTAGTGTACAGATGCTTAACCTTCACCAGAGCAACAGGTCTTTTCTCTGCCAGCAAGGCTGAAATGTTAGGTTGTCGTGGTACAACAAGCACAGTGATTCATCACACTCCCCTCTTATCCCCTCGGTGAGGCCCATGGAAGCCTGGAGGAAAATGGCACTGGTATTTATGTTACAGTCTTCTTCATCTTGATGTATCTGCCTCTGATGCCGGAGCCCAGCGCACTCCTCTCGGCAGGGTTTGAACTGTAAAACCCCTGGTGACACGGTCGGTGACTGGCTATTTTATGAGGGAAGGGCCACGCTTTAAAAAGCTGATAGAGAACTTTGCTCTTTTCCCACCATACGGCGGCACAGGCTAAGGTCGGGACAAGGAGGCTCGGCATCGCGCCTCAAATTGATAGTGAATGGCAAAAAGGCATAGCGGCTCCGCGGGTATCAACACAGGCTGATCAGACCGTGTGAAGGGCAGGGAGAGTTTGGGGGAAAGATCTTTTTTTAACCATGACTTTCAGGTCAGGATGCATCACATGGTATTAGAATGGAATGACATTGGTAGCAATCTTTGACACGGCTCCATTTTGAGCAGGTATACTGGAGCGGCTGAATGGAACCCACCCAAATAACTGGTGCTACCTTCTGGGTTATAGATCGGGAAGCCATAGCCAGGTCACAACTTGAATAATTACTTTGGCAGCTGCTTGACAAACACACATCTGTGATAGAGAACAAGTGAGGTTCAAAGGTAAACAGTGTTCTGTAAAAAAGCATAGTCGACCCTTCTACTGTAGTTCTGTCCCCTAAAGTTGGAGTGGCAGAGAAGTTGGAGTGACAGAGAATTTATCTATGGCTCTGATCCCAACTATCATGCTTTAGTGCTCATTAAAGACAAGGCCTCATTTGTCTTACTTAAGGCACTGAACTAACTCCTCTTATCTTTGAAAGAGATTGAAAGTCGATCAGATGAAAGAACTGAACACTAAGTAGAACAAAGTACATTTTGATAATGTACTCATTCATCATTCCTTTGCAATTGGATCATGCTACATGAGTTAGGGCAACCATGTGTGGGTTTTATAGTACTTGGTGCAGCCTTAGCTATGAATCTCACTGGTTTTATCTGTCTAACGGCAAAGAATAGGAGGAAATCTTTGATCACTAGGAGGGCTTTAGAGGCACGGGGACAGTATGTCAGGAGAGAAAATCCAACGCAGTTAGTCAGATTACAGGATTAACAGCCATTGCTGATAGCATAGAGCCAGTATTAAATAAGTTATTGCATCAACAAATATATACATTTTACATTCCTTATTGCGGCCATATTGCTCTCCTCTCTCTAAAGGGCAGTGTCATTGACTTCCTGATGGGATTCTAATCTGAAGCACTCGTTTCATCCTCCTGGTAATTCTCAATTAACAATGGAAACTCCTTCTTGCCTCTCCATCGATGGACACTCAGGTGAAAAACTAATTAATTCAGATGGGATGAGACATTTTCTTTGCAGAGATATCTCTGATGATATGGTGATTACCTGGACTTTTACATTAACACTCTCTGCTCTTCACGCCTGTCTGTCTGTTACACTCGTCACACGGCATCGGGGAGGAATGGAGTGCATTGTGTAGGTGTCAAACAGTCACATATCACATCCACATAACTGCCATCGGTGATATATAGCACTTCAATGGGGATGGCAATGACCTTGTGGGGAATGTTTCAATTTAAACGCCCCCCAGAGGAGGCCCTTACAGTTGTATCTCCAGTGGTAGCAAACAAAGCGTTTGTGGTTAAGCCAAGGTTGGCCGGCACTCTCAACCCCCCAAGTAGATGTAGAATACAGTATCTGTGGAAGAGGGACTCCTCTTCAGCCGCTGCCCTGGGACGGGTTTCCTTGACTCCATTAAGGAGCACAAAATGACTTCAGGTGAGGAGCTTTGAAGCACACCACTGTTCTGATTTTGTGAGTAGTACACTCTCTGTAGCAATGCTTTTGCGCTTGATGTGGTAAGAAGAGTCTATAATAACAGTTGACAGGTCAAGGGCTTTTCATGTACTTTCATCTTTCTGACATTAAAAGACATATGGGATATTATTCTAGCAAAGGCTTTGACAGTAGATAGGAACATTAATCTCTACTGGTATACAAACTGGCCTCTTGCTACTTCCATTGCTTAATAGATTAAAATCCAAGTCCAACTCCAGCAGCACTCCTTTGCAGCAATCATCCCATCATTAATTAAAGGGCAATTCCACCTCTTTTCAACCTCCCATTCATTACCTCCAGCACCAAACCAGTATTTACATAATTTGTGAAAACAGTATTTCTATGATCTGTGGTTAGCCTTTTTGGGATAGAGGGCAGCATTTTCACTTTTGGATGAATAGCGTGCCCAGAGGGAACTGCCTCCTACTCTGTCCCAGATGCTAATATATGCATATAATTTTTAGTATTGGATAGAAAACACTCTGAAGTGTCTAAAACTGTTTGAATGATGTCTGTGAGTATAACAGAATTCATATGGCAGGCAACAACCTGAGAAGAAATCCAACCAGGAAGTGCGAAATCTGAGGTTTGTAGTTTTTCAACTCAGCCCACATTGAAGATACAGGGTGATATTAGTTATGTTTCACTTCCCAAGGCTTCCACTAGATGTCAACAGTATTTAGAACCTGTTTTGAGGATTCTACTCTAAACGAGGGGCCCATAAGGGCTCTTTGAGTGAGTGGTCTGGCAGAGAGCCACAGCCTCGGTCTGGCGCGCTATGGGTATCTTTTTGGCTGCTTTGTTGTATAAAGGCTGTACTCAGATTATTGCATGGTTTGCTTTCTCCGTAAAGTTTTTTTTAAATCTGACACAGCGGTTGCATTAAGGAGAGGTTTATCTAAAGTTCCATGTATAATAGTCGTATCTTTATCAATGTTTATTATGAGTATTTCTGTAAATTGATGTGGCTCTCTGCACAATCACAGCATGTTTTGTAACTACTGAACGTAACGTGCCAATGTAAACTCAGATTTTTTTATACCAATATGAACTTTATCAAACAAAACATACATGTATTGTGTAACAGGAAGTCCTATGAGTGTCATCTGATGAAGATCATCAAAGGTTAGTGATTAATTTTATCTCTATTTCAGCTTTTTGTGACTCCTCTCTTTGGCTGGAAAAATGGCTGTGTTTTTCTGTGGCTTGGTGGTGACCTAACATAATCGTTTGTGGTGCTTTCGCTGTAAATCCTTTTTGAAATCAGACACTGTGGCTGGATTAACAAGAATTGTATCTTTAAAATGGTGTAAAATACTTGTATGCTTGAGGAATTTTAATTATGAGATTTTGTTGTTTTGAATTTGGCGCCCTACACTTTCACCGGCTGTTGCGGGGGGTTCCGCCAGTCCTAGACAGGTTAAAACAACAAGAAAGGACATTCTCTCATCACAGGATAGGATTAAAAGTAAAAATATTAAAAAACTGATTTTCAAAACCTGCAACAAGTGTCTAGCCAGAGTGAGGGTATTTTCTTGCTCCCCACGTCACCACGGATCTCATAGTGTTTAAAACATTTTAATGTTCTTTATTTCTATAAAACATAGAAATGCACAGTTTTCACATATGTAGACACTCGTATTGTGCTGGAGATAATGAAAATGAGTTTGAAGTGGTGAAGTTGCCCTTTAAACGAGGTGCTGCATGATGAGACCACTTGGTTGAGTCTCAGTGGTAATGAGCAGCTCTGGCAGTTTCCCCGACTTCTAGGTTTGCAGAATTTTTTACTGCAGATGTTTTTTGGTGATGTCCTATAATGGCATAGTCTTGGTTCAGAAGCAGGGGGACAGGACAGCCACGGCGTGTGTGATAGCTGGTGATAATGGCCTGCTAGCCTGGCTACTTCGAGACAAGCCCCGCGATCAGGGTGTGCAGTACCGCAGCAGGGCTACCATTTAACACCCCATACAGCAGCTCAACTCCACCGGGCAGAGCAGAGTTCAACTCCATGACGTTATCTACAGTGTTCACGAAAACATCAATTAGTCCAATCACTCAGCCATGCCGCTGCAAATTGCACATTAGGCCAAAGACAAGAAACAAAATGCACCTACCTTCTTTACCATAAGACTGAGCTAAGCCACGCTCCAAACACTGGGATCTCGAAAACACATCCGCTTGAGGCTGCCTTGAGGTCAGGTCCCCCCCCTTAACTTCTCAACCGCAAACGTTTAAAACCAACAACCTCTTCTGTGCTACTGGTGACATTTTTAAAAAAATGGCATAACAAACTAATAGAAGTCAAATGTTTAATTACCCATCCAACAGTAATTAAACATTCAGTGAGGGCAGAATATAAATGTATTTTTTCTTCTGACCATTTCAAATAATTTATTGAGCATAGAAAGCTTGGTTCATGATGCAATGGACGTACAAGGCAGACAAGATAAGAATAAAGCAAATTCTCGTCTGCTTCTGTCTTCAATATCAAATCCTGTTCAGACCTGACATTTTTTTTCAAATGAGACAAACGTAAAATGTTCAAAGCAAGTTGTGCATTTGACCTCTAGTATTCCTGCAGATCAATGACGAAACCCTGAGAAAGAGCATAAACTACAACACCAGACTGCGGTTAAAACTACATTCTAGAAGCACTGTGTCTTACATTCTCAGTCCTCCCTCACCTCCCTCCCAGACAAGGAAATGGAGGCGACGACGTCAACACGGTGAGGTGAGCGGGTCAACAGTCATGATTAAGGGCTTAGTTGTCAGGGTATTGAGCTACAACTGACCCCAGGCAACACCACAGCAGAAGACATCCTACAAGTTTTCCCCTAATCACCTCCTATTAACTGTGTTCACTATCAAAACTAAGTTCTCTTCATTACAAAATGAAACACCAAACACCAATGCTAAACAGGATCAAGGAGAGGTGCCCAAAAACAAAATAGGGAAAAACGCTGCCCACATGTATTTCTCTATATATCAAAAGTCACCAGAGATGTGAGTAAAGCGGACCTAGGATCTGAGCTCTGTTTATGTTTTGTTTCTGAAAGAGA
This sequence comes from Oncorhynchus mykiss, assembly GCF_013265735.2. Lineage (NCBI taxonomy): Eukaryota > Metazoa > Chordata > Actinopteri > Salmoniformes > Salmonidae > Oncorhynchus > Oncorhynchus mykiss. The sequence goes on along the minus strand of NC_048576.1, from coordinate 79,533,967 downwards.
AGTGTCAAACTAAGACTTCTACACCTGCATTGCTGTTTGGGGTTTAATGGCTGGGTTTCTGTACAGCACTTTGTGACATCGGCTGATGTCAAAAGGGCTTTATAAATACATTTGATTGAAGACCTATTTTCTATCTGAACAACTCCGTGGTATAGAAGTAATGTCCGTTGTGATAAGAAAAGGAATGATGCATTCGAATCTGGAGTTTTCCTTTAATGCAATTTTCAGGACTTCTGAACTGTGCTGATGTTGGAAAGTTAATGAACGCCCAGCCATACTTCAACATTCCCTGTGAGACGCACTCTGCATTAGCCTCTCTGGGCAAACTCTTAGGTTCCGCTCAATCAGCCACTAGTAGAGGTCCCTCCCTGACCTTCAAAAACAAATACTACCCTCTCTCTCTGCTTGAAATGGGAATAGATAGCTGTCACGCTCCCTGGTTACTCCCTAAACCAAGACAGTGGGATGGACTGGATAGGGATCCACAGATCACTGTGGGCTGGGGCCTGTGGTTTCAGCTATTCATTTCTCCAGAGAGAGTAACAGCCCTAGTTCATTTCACAGCCTCTTTTCCTATTGAGCCGGAGGTTACTCCACACAAAGCTTGGCTGGGGTGGTGTAGCTCACCATGTCTAGAAAAACAAATGTGACAGTGGGAGGACAGTATTCTCAGAATGCATGATTTCTCCATTCCCACCATACAGTAGGATCTATATTCCACGGCTGTAAGGGTAATAAATAGCGCCTCGGAGGCTCTTCACCTATCCATCCATCCATCCCTGTGGAGACAGAAGAGGGGTGATGAATGCTCGTTTACCGAGCTAGGTGCCTTTCCATCTATTCCTCTCCACTCAATATCAATTAAAGTGCCGGCTCTTAACCCTTCTCCCGGTCTGCTGTCGAGTGCAGATAATGATCCCCCTCTTTCTCTTCACAGTGTGCTGCTAGAGAGGATGGGGACAAGGTAACAAGGCAGCAAGCTTTATCTATTCACATAACTCACCCAATGGAGATGGGTTTCAACAAACGAGCGTGTGAGCACCTATGGGAGTTCATAGAGACTGGGTGCAGTATGTGAGCGATATAGTCATTCAACTAAGAACCTATGAGGTCATCAGGCAACAGAACTGTGACATTAAAAGATGGGTCAGGGGAACCGAGTGTAGAGTAGGAGGAATAATAAACAGGAACACAAAGGGGAAACACAAATGGGTATGGAAACAGGGCTACACAAATAGTTTCTAATGGCTCCAGCGAAGTGGGACCAAGTGGGACCATGGACAGAAGCAGCTACAAGCTGAGTGATGGGATCACAACCGGGACAGGAGATGGAGTTACAAGAGGACTACACATATGGACTACTATGTAAGTCATGTCCTCAGTGGGGGAAGACAAATAGTGGTGGAAAGTCATTAAATCCAGCAAATGTGGAAGACAAATAGTGGTGGAAAGTAATTAAATCCAGCAAATGGGGAAGACAAATAGTGGTGGAAAGTCAATCAATCCAGCAAATGGGGAAGACAAATAGTGGTGGAAAGTCATTCAATCCAGCAAATGGGGAAGACAAATAGTGGTGGAAAGTCATTCAATCCAGCAAATGTGGAAGGCAAATAGTGGTGGAAAGTAATTAAATCCAGCAAATGGGGAAGACAATTAGTGGTGGAAAGTCATTCAATCCAGCAAATGGGGAAGACAAATAGTGGTGGAAAGTCATTCAATCCAGCAAATGGGGAAGACAAATAGTGGTGGAAAGTAATTAAATCCAGCAAATGGGGAAGACAAATAGTGGTGGAAAGTCATTAAATCCAGCAAATGGGGAAGACAAATAGTGGTGGAAAGTCATTCAATCCAGCAAATGGGGAAGACAAATAGTGGTGGAAAGTAATTAAATCCAGCAAATGGGGAAGACAAATAGTGGTGGAAAGTAATTAAATCCAGCAAATGCAGGTTAATGTAAAAATGAAGAAAAAGGTGACTAACATGCACTGTCAGTTTTGTAAGACAGTTTGCTATAATGCAGTTATATTTTAAGGATAACTGCATACTGGTTGGCAAAAAAAGGAAAAACTCAGTAGTTCTAATTGCTTATTAAAATATATGAGTTGTCAATAGGTGAGAATCCTGTGAAAAATGTGAATAATGTGGTTCGATGTTGTGATATGGTTTCAGAGTGACAAGAACATTAATATAATTGCTGTCTAAAAATGTATCATACTGTACAACATCAAGTGTCATTATGGAAATCATTTGACTGAAAACAAAAAAACCTGGAGGACTTGTTACGAGTTTCAAACACGTCTTAAGACATTCTCAGTCTCCTCATAAGCTGTCTCATAAAAAAAGAAATATTCTTACACTTGAGGGTTTTGTTTTGTTAGTAACTCTTCATTAACATTAATGAGGATCTGTTGGGGGCTTTAAGGTGCGGAGAAGGAGTCACAGGATGATTCGAAGATACCTGGTACCTGAAGGTGTAAAACCATGGGCCTAATCCAGAGACGTATTCACAGTGCATACTAATGACATCTTAAAACAATCATGAATCCCATCATCGTGACAGAAATAAGAGGTTTACTATTAGTTTCATTATATCGTTAAGTTGGTATTAAATTCCTCCCTTGAGACCAAAGCTTTGTTAAGTCACAACCTTCGCCAAGACATAAGCTATGCTACAGTACACGCGTATGCATTCAGGTCCAACAACGTGTCCAATTCAGCAGCTTCAGTGGGTGAAAAGAGTGGAGCTAAATCAGAGTGAGGAGATGAGTCAGAGGACACGTGATAAAATGGATAACAGGTGAAATGAATAACTCCAGAGTCCCATTTTCTTGCTGCAGGGCAACGATAAAGCACAGTATCTTTAACAGGACAGACAATTAATGCCTTGAGAGCATAACACATCCTTTTTAAATCAAATCAAATCAAATTTTATTTGTCACATACACATGGTTAGCAGATGTTAATGCGAGTGTAGCGAAATGCTTGTGCTTCTAGTTCCGACAATGCAGTAATAACCAACAAGTAATCTAACTAACAATTCCAAAACTACTGTCTTATACACAGTGTAAGGGGATAAAGAATATGTACATAAGGATATATGAATGAGTGATGGTACAGAGCAGCATAGGCAGGATACAGTAGATGGTATCGAGTACAGTATATACATGAGGTGAGTATGTAAACAAAGTGGCAGAGTTAAAGTGGCTAGTGATACATGTATTACATAAGGATGCAGTCGATGATATAGAGTACAGTATATACGTATGCATATGAGATGAATAATGTAGGGTAAGTAACATTATATAAGGTAGCATTGTTTAAAGTGGCTAGTGATATATTTACATAATTTCCCATCAATTCCCATTATTAAAGTGGCTGGAGTTGAGTCAGTGTCAGTGTGTTGGCAGCAGCCACTCAATGTTAGTGGTGGCTGTTTAACAGTCTGATGGCCTTGAGATAGAAGCTGTTTTTCAGTCTCTCGGTCCCAGCTTTGATGCACCTGTACTGACCTCGCCTTCTGGATGATAGCGGGGTGAACAGGCAGTGGCTCGGGTGGTTGATGTCCTTGATGATCTTTATGGCCTTCCTGTAACATCGGGTGGTGTAGGTGTCCTGGAGGGCAGGTAGTTTGCCCCCGGTGATGCGTTGTGCAAACCTCACTACCCTCTGGAGAGCCTTACGGTTGTGGGCGGAGCAGTTGCCGTACCAGGCGGTGATACAGCCCGCCAGGATGCTCTCGATTGTGCATCTGTAGAAGTTTGTGAGTGCTTTTGGTGACAAACCAAATTTCTTCAGCCTCCTGAGGTTGAAGAGGCGCTGCTGCGCCTTCTTCACAATGCTGTCTGTGTGAGTGGACCAATTCAGTTTGTCTGTGATGTGTATGCCGAGGAACTTAAAACTTGCTACCCTCTCCACTACTGTTCCATCGATGTGGATAGGGGGGTGTTCCCTCTGCTGTTTCCTGAAGTCCACAATCATCTCCTTAGTTTTGTTGACGTTGAGTGTGAGGTTATTTTCCTGACACCACACTCCGAGGGCCCTCACCTCCTCCCTGTAGGCCGTCTCGTCGTTGTTGGTAATCAAGCCTACCACTGTTGTGTCGTCCGCAAACTTGATGATTGAGTTGGAGGCGTGCGTGGCCACGCAGTCGTGGGTGAACAGGGAGTACAGGAGAGGGCTCAGAACGCACCCTTGTGGGGCCCCAGTGTTGAGGATCAGCGGGGTGGAGATGTTGTTGCCTACCCTCACCACCTGGGGGCGGCCCGTCAGGAAGTCCAGTACCCAGTTGCACAGGGCGGGGTCGAGACCCAGGGTCTCGAGCTTGATGACGAGCTTGGAGGGTACTATGGTGTTGAATGCCGAGCTGTAGTCGATGAACAGCATTCTCAAATAGGTATTCCTCTTGTCCAGATGGGTTAGGGCAGTGTGCAGTGTGGTTGAGATTGCATCGTCTGTGGACCTATTTGGGCGGTAAGCAAATTGGAGTGGGTCTAGGGTGTCGGGTAGGGTGGAGGTGATATGGTCCTTGACTAGTCTCTCAAAGCACTTCATGATGACGGAAGTGAGTGCTACGGGGCGGTAGTCGTTTAGCTCAGTTACCTTAGCTTTCTTGGGAACAGGAACAATGGTGGCCCTCTTGAAGCATGTGGGAACAGCAGACAAGGCCCTCGAAATGACCACATACATAATCAAAATCGCTTTTAAATGGGAAACGTTTGAAGAATTGGAAAACATAGGTTACCTATGAAGGACAGCTAAAGATTGTATAAATTACTTAATAACAGTCATGGAGAAAAAGAAGAAGAATACATTCTGGCTGATGATGCATTGGCTCGGTAATCAATAATTTGCCTTGAAGTGGTACCCTTTGTGCTGAACCCACTCGCTCGCTTTAAGTTTATGGCCAGAGCATCATGCCATAAAAAACGAATATATACACTGAACAAAAATATATACGCAACATGTAAAGTGCTTCCCATGTTTCATGAGCAGAAATAAAAGATCCCAAAAATGTCCCATATGCACAAATAGCGTATTTCAGTAAAATGTTGTGTACAAATTTGTTTACATCCCTGGGGACAATTAAAGACCACTAAAATGTGCAGTTTTGTCACAATGCCACAGATGTCTCAAGTTGAGGGAGCATAAATTGGCATGCTGACCACAGTAAATCCTCCAGATCTGTTGCCAGATTAATTGAATGTTAATTTCTCTACCATAAGCCATCAGTGTACAGAATTTGACAGTACGTCCAACTGGCCTGTAATCATGCTAGCCCAGGACTTCCACAGCTGGCTTCTTCACCTGCAGATCTTCTGAGACCGGATGAAACCCGATTTTAACTGTACCGGGCAGATGTGTGGGCGAGCGGTTTGCTGATGTCAACATTGTGAACAGAGTGCCCCGTGGTGGCGGTGGGGTTATGGTAGGAGCAGGCATAAGCTACAGACAACAAACACAATCACATTTTGAATGCACTGAGATACCGTGACGAGATCCTGATGCCCTTTGTCATGCCATTCATCTGCCGCCATCACCTCATGTTTCAGCATAATGCACAGCCCCATGTCACAAGGATTTCTACACAATTCTTGGAAGCTGAAAATGTCCCAGTTCTTCCATGGCCTGCATACTCACCAGACATGTCACCCATTGAACATGTTTGGGATGCTCTGGATACGACGTGTACGACAGCATGTTCCAGTTCCCGCCAATATCCAGCAACTTCACACAGTGGAACAACATTCCACAGGCCACAATCAACAATCTGATCAACTCTATGCAAAAAAAAAATGTGTCGTGCTGCATGAGGCAAATGGTGGTCACACCAGATACTGACTGGTTTTCTGACAACTCCACTACCTTTTTTTTAAGGTATCTGTGACCAACAAATGCACAGCTGTAGTCTGTGTCATGTGAAGTCCATAGATTAGGGCCTAATGAATTGATATCAATTGACTGATTTCCTTAAACTGTCACTAAGTGAAATCTTTGAAATTGTTGCATGATGCGTTTATATTTTTGTTCAGTGTATTTATGCGTTACCGAATGGAGTAACATTTATCCATTTTCCGGTTCTATTTTTTATTGCGCATCCAATTACTCTTGAGACCATTGTCAGTGAGCTCTCTCTTTCAGAGTTGGATAGGCTGGTATAGCCAGACAAACAATCCCTAACAGTTTAGTAGCAAATCTAGTACAGACAGATGCTGTTTCTGTGTCAAAATGAGACTAGAAAAACTGTAGAGACAGGGTGGAGAGGTCAGACAGGCTATGCTGCCCCAGTCCTGATAACGGCACCACATAAATTGCCAGAAAATTCTTCAACACGAATTTCAGAGGGCAAAATCAATTGAATACGTCTTCAGACAGCCACTTGCCTTTCATGAAAAAATAAAAAAATAAAAGCAGTACTTAACCTCTCTGAGCACGGAACATGGTAGCAGGCTGAAATTCCACAACATACGGTGATCGCTACATAAATGGTCATATTAAACATTCATGAAAATACAAGTGTCTCAAATGTATCGAAAGCCTAGAATCTTGCTAATCCAACTGGATTTACTGCGAAAGAATACGATGCGATTATCTGAGCATAGAGCCCCATAAAAAAAACAATTTCAACCAGCACAGGCATAACATAATCACAAACTGCATTAAAATAAATTGTTTACCTTTGACGATCTTCGTCTGTTTGCAATCCCAATGCTCATTGTTACACAATGAATGATCTTTTGTTTGATAAAATCCGTTTAAAACACGAAACATTTTGTGAACCGCTTGTGTCGTGAATTCCGTCTCATTTCATTTGACGACACATTCCAGGTAAATAACCCACACAAAACGTGACTTTTCCAGTCATGTTTGGTTTCATTGCAATCAACTGGTTTGTTTGTAACACAACCAAACCTGATGGGCCATTTCGCGGGACGTATTGACTGAAATAAACCGATTTGAAGACAACAAGTAATGACATCACTGTGCACCAATGATATGACCACGGTTTCGTTGATTGACTGTATTTTAACCCAATGACCACTGATCGTCTTGAAATCTAGCTGGGTAGATAGCCAATGAGCTGAGGTAAATGACAATATGCAATGGTTGTGTGTTGGAAGACCAACCTATGTCGTAAACTCCGGCGTAAAGAGAGTCATTCGCTATTGAAGTTTTATTTCGGAAGGAGCTACGCATTTTACGCACAGCGTTGTTTTGGTAAATGCGCAGATTCAGCTGATAATATATCAAACAGTATGGCGACTAAGTCAGGGAAAGCTAAATCTAAGTCTAGATATACAGATGTACGCACAATATTAGAAGAAATTGATCGGAAAAGTGAGACAGAGATTGTTGTAGGACGATTCATTTAGCGATTCCCAAGTGGAGGAATATTTTTTTGAACGGAGAGGACACCGTTGTAGCCACTGTGTATAATCTGTAACGTGCCTGCAGAAGAGGAACAATGTCACCGTTTTGGACTGGTAAATTATTTTCATGCTAATGCCCTTGTTTGAAATTAATAATATAAAATATTATTTGTGATTTTTTTAAATTTTAGAAGCAATATATAAAAATGTAATGTGATGAAATGATGTAATGAAATGTAATGAAAAGTGATGAAATGTGTCTGCCGCCCCACCCCAACCCACATGAAATAGCCTATTTGAGGCTGTTGAGGGGAGGGCAGGCCCACAACAATGGCCAAAGTGAAATGGAGACAGTAGATACAGCTGGTCTGTTGTAATATAATAAAGACAGTAGATCTAGCTGGTCTGTCATAATATAATAGAGACAGTAGATCTAGCTGAAATGTCATAATATAAAAGAGACAGTAGATCTATAATAATATATTCAACCTTATGTTCCCTGTACTCCATATAAACAGTGGGGCAAAAAAGTATTGAGTCAGCCACCAATTGTGCAAGTTCTCCCACTTAAAAATTTGTTAGAGGCCTGTAATTTTCATCATAGGTACACTTCAACTATGACAGACAAAATGAGAAAAAAAATCCAGAAAATCACATTGTAGGATTTTTAATGAATTTATTTGCAAATTATGGTGGAAAATAAGTATTTGGTCAATAACAAAAGTTTCTCAATACTTTGTTATATACCCTTTGTTGGCAATGACAGAGGTCAAACGTTTTCTGTAAGTCTTCACAAGGTTTTCACACACTGTTTCTGGTATTTTGGCCCATTCCTCCATGCAGATCTCCTCTAGAGTAGTGATGTTTTGGGGCTGTTGCTGGGCAACACGGACTTTCAACTCCCTCCAAAGATTTTCTATGGGGTTGAGATCTGGAGACTGGCTAGGCCACTCCAGGACCTTGAAGTTCTTCTTACGAAGCCACTCCTTCTTTGCCCGGGCGGTGTGTTTGGGATCATTGTCATGCTGAAAGACCCAGCCACGTTTCATCTTCAATGCCCTTGCTAATGGAAGGAGGTTTTCACTCAAAATCTCACGATACATGGCCCCATTCATTCTTTCCTTCCTTTACACGGATCAGTCATCCTGGTCCCTTTGCAGAAAAACAACCCCAAAGCATGATGTTTCCACCCCCATGCTTCACAGTAGGTATGGTGTTCTTTGGATGCAACTCAGCATTCTTTGTCCTCCAAACACGACGAGTTGAGTTTTTACCAAAAAGTTATATTTTGGTTTCATCTGACCATATGACATTCTCCCAATCTTCTTCTGGATCATCCATTCAAACCAAGCTGCTTACCTATTGCAGATTCAGTCTTCCCAGCCTGGTGCAGGTCTACAATTTTGTTTCTGGTGTCCTTTGACAGCTCTTTGGTCTTGGCCATAGTGGAGTTTGGAGTGTGACTGTTTGAGGTTGTGGGCAGGTGTCTTTTATACTGATAACAAGTTCAAACAGGTGCCATTAATACAGGTAACGAGTGGAGGACAGAGGAGCCTCTTAAAGAAGATGTTACAGGTCTGTGAGAGCCAGAAATCTTGCTTGTTTGTAGGTGACCAAATACTTATTTTCCACCATAATTTGCAAATAAATTCATTAAAAATCCTACAATGTCATTTTCTGGATTTTTTCTCCTGTCATAGTTGAAGTGTACCTATGATGAAAATTACAGGCCTCTCTCATCTTTTTAAGTGGGAGAACTTGCACAATTGGTGGCTGACTAAATACTTTTTTGACCCACTGTATATATATTTATTATACCTCAGCAGAACAATATTGTGTAGAGCTTTGGCAAAGTGGGTGATGTTATATCCTTCTTGTTTGGCCCTGTCCGGGGGTCTCATCGGATGGGGCCACAGTGTCTCCTGACCCCTCCTGTCTCAGCCTCTAGTATTTATGCTGCAGTAGTTTATGTGTCGGGGGGCTAGGGTCAGTTTGTTATATCTGGAGTACTTCTTCTGTCTTATCCGGTGTCCTGTGAATTTAAGTATGCTCTCTCTAATTCTCTCTCTCGGAGGACCTGAGCCCTAGGACCATGCGTCAGGACTACCTGGCATGATAAATTGATCAATTAGGTTAGGTCTCCTGTTAATTCCTCTGAGATGAGCTAAACATTAGAAATGTACCTAAACTAAAAAAAAATACAAAATTGTTGACACTAGAGATTTAGGACTCAAGCATGCTGTCTAGCCCATTCATTTTTCTTCAGCCGTCTGTACCTCCTAAACTTCGGGCCCATAATGTTTGTCTTATAGGATTTAAAATGGTCTCCAACCCTGTGTTTGATGGCTGCATAAACACCTCAGCTTTCAGTGCCCTATACTTTGACGGCAGGCCATCTATCCCCATGCTCTGTGGCACCGGTGCAGTAAGGAAACAAAGAGCTGCCACTACGGCCATTTTGAATCATTAGCTGGTGCTGTAGAGAGGCCTGTAGAGGTGACACAGCCAATCAATCAAAGGTAGAGCCAGGGGAGGGCGGGGATATTAAAGGGAGTGGGAGGGGTGTAGCCAGAATCCCAGGGTGCTTTGTCGATAGCCAGATAATGGACAGTGTGTGTTGTTTATGTGCACGCAACTGTGTGTGTGTGTGTGTGTGTGTGTGTGTGTGCGCATGCGCGTCTGTGTGTGTGTGTCTGCCCTGTGTGTTGTTATGGGTGCCAGTAGTATGCCCACACGAGGGTGGCGGCAGAGCCATGATTCAGTAGTGTTGTGATTTTAACAGCAGGTCCAGGACGGGCGGTTTATTTTTGTCCGTCGCCCTGTGAGTGACGGTCCAATCAGGCCTGGGATGGGCTGTCAGGCCTGTCAGGCTGAGGGATGAGAGGAGATGGGAATCAGGACACGGAGCGGGACTGCCGTATGATCGACGGACCCAGGCACAGGAGCCACGGAGAGGAGAGGGGAGAGGAATGAAAGAGGAAGATGAAGAGGAGGACTGCTCCCACCAAGGTTCAGAACGTCAGCCAGGTGGAATAAAGTGTTTTTTTCCTAAACATTTGCAACAGTGACAAAGAGCAATCTGGGAGAAGGCGTGAGACCGTGACCCAGGGATAATGGAGTGTGATATTTAATCGAAGGAATGACACACCCTCCATCATGCAAACAAACTTGGAGATAATGCACATTAAAGCACTTCCTAAATAAATACCCATGACAGATTTACCATTTCGATAAAGTTCCTGGGAATTTCACAGCTTGAATTGCTCTACCTACAAAACAAATTGAGATCCACATTTAATGTGATTATTTGAAGATGCGTGCCTTGAGTCTGTCCAGAGCAACCTTTATCAGCCTATGGTGTTTGTATACCTTAAGGTAAGATAGGTTACTCTTACCGATCCAGCGCATGAGTGAGGTGAGGATCTGGAGGTATTTAGTCTTCTGAGCATCGAAGAAGACGAAAGGGCCCAACATCAAGGTGAAGATGCTCTGTAGAGAGGGAGTGATCATCTTAAAACACATTGGAATCACTTTATACAACATATTCACAAACCAGTGTGTGTTTGGGTTGTGTTTATACTTCCACATTTATGCTTTTCTAGGTCCACAGCATGGGAAATAAATGACAAATAATACAATTGGATTTTTCCAAGATGAAAAGAGATAAAACTCTGTTTTCATGAGAACATGAGGCTATTTATTCCCTTTCCACCCAATATACACCAAACCCCAAAATAAAAAATGTAAGTTGAAATCCTATGAGGCCATCGTAGTACCGATTGCCTCATAACAAAGATAGGTCTTATCGAGAGTTGCAATCATCAGTGGCATCAGCCCCCTCTCTCTATTCCCCATCTATCCCATTCTCTCTGACAATCCCATGTATGATAGTGGAGGTTGAGTGACGTGTGATCTCAAGGCCAGTCACTTCAGTGGCATGTCATCTGAAGAGGAGCCTGCAGGATAGAACTCACACAGTCAGACACAATAATCTCTAACAGGGCCTGGGGGTGAGAGCTCAATCAGGACACCAAAGTGGGGACAGAAAGACAGAAAGATACAGATGGAGAAATGTTCCACTCAGAAAACCGATCTGCTCCAGTCACTCTCCATCGCCAGGACCTCTGACCCCTCCCATGAACCTCCCTAACTCCACCCTCAGCTCTCCCTTCCCTCTGTGCTGTATTTACAGGGTGGGCCCATGGGTTGTGAGGGCAGGACAAAGAGATCAATGTTGGTGAAATAAGTGTGAGACAGGACAGAGAATGTAGACAGCCTCTACCTGCACAAGGAGGCCATCCACTGGGGACAGGGAAGGGTACAGTGCTGGCTGAATGCTAATACCAAGGACCAGCCGACAGGGAAGGGTGGGATAGGTGGGACCAGACTCATTTAAAACTTTATTATTTCCAGAATTATGGAGGAGAATTGTGAATCCCAGGTGTCAGGAGATGAAAGTGCTGAATAGCACTTAATACCAGCTACGGGTGACTGCTACAAATCAGTGCAGAATTCCCGAAAATGTACTACATCTTGGAGCGACGGACATTAATTTGCAATAGTCATTAATGTGTAATGGAGGAGGCATTATGGAAAGTGTGGAGTGTCCTAAAGAAGGTTAAGTCGTTAACGGTTGAGTGACAGTGAGACATATTTCAGCGCTGAATGGTCAGTGGTGTCTGGGTCTGTCTCTGTACCTGTGGTATGAGACAGTCTAACGTGCCATACTTCATCCTCCAGCCAGACAACAGTCCATCACAGGCCTGATGATACCTCCCATCCATCTGCCAGCAAGTGATGGACTGCTACCACTCTTGGCCTGAGAAGACATGGTATATGCCATCTCAGAGGTGGGGAATATGTGCTTTTCAAGAATAGGGAGGCAGGTAGCCTAGTGGTAAGATCGTTGGACTAGTAACCGAAAGGATGCAAGATCGAATCCCTGAGCTGACAAGGTAAAAATCTGCCGTTCTGCCCCTGAACAAGGCAGTAAACCCACTGTTCCTAGGCCGTCATTGAAAATAAGAATGTGTTCTTAACTGACTTGCCGAGTTAAATAAAGGGAAAATAAAAAGGGCCCTCAAGGCTTTACATTGGAGAGAGAGAGAGTCTACTGGACCGGACAAAGACCCATATAAACAGAGATTCTCCATCAACGTGAAGAGCATGTTTGAACGGGACCTTTTCACTGCCATAGCTGGAGGCAACATATGGTCTCTACAGAAGAGGAGATAGTTCTGTGGATGAGACTCTGGTGTTGGCCTGGTGTTAAGGCAGTAGTGCGCATGTGGCTGGAGGGGAGAGCTGAGTGGGTCTGCTATGAAAGAAAGATGTCTTTTAAAGCAAACAAAAAAGTAAGAAAACAAAAGATGATGCAAACTTCTGTCTATCTCATGAAAGAGAAAAGAAACAAAGTTATAATTTTCAAACGGATCTTGTTTATAAAAAAATAATAATACGAGTGGGGAGGCATAGTGTCTGTGGGGTGGCCGATGAATTTCACCCTTCTTGTGCAGTTAGCACCACACATGAATCAAGACACCTCCTCTAACCAATTACAACCTCCCACCACAGCCAGACAATAAGACCTCAGGACACTGGACTACACTTAACCACAGCACAACAGCCAGAGGAAGCAACACAAAACAATTCAAATGGATAAAGAATACGAACAGCAAAAACAGCTCTGTGCTGTATCTTGATAAGGCTTTGTCGGTGAAGGCCAGCATTGACTTACAGAAAGTTGGAGAGAGCCTTTCATCTCTGACAGGGAGAGCAGAGAAGAAAGAAACCATTTTGCCAACAAGGTTTTGTGATGGTAATGACAAATAGGATGGGGAATGGGATGGCATCACACTGGCAAGCAATGCCAAAGCCAGGACCGGAAGGGAAGGCTGGCAGAGGGGCAGGGCTGGAGGCAAGAGAGGCATGGCTTGTGTACAGTATGGGGAGGAGAGGAACAGAGGGAGTGTGGGCAAGGGGAGAGGGCATCAGGTGCCATGTGCTGTAGGGTGACTCAGACCCAGTGTTGGCAGGGCCTTAGGAGCAGGAGGGCACAGGGGGGGCGCAGAGAGAGAGAGAGAGACAGAGGAACAGAGCGACCAGAGGCACTGCTGCAGGAGATAACACTTTCCCAGTAACTCTCTTCAGAACCTATAACTACACACTCTGCACCATCTTACTATAGGACGGAGAAGGAGCCTAGAGACAGGGACAAGGAAGTGAAAAGGCCAAAAGAAACCTCATTAAAATAAAAGCTGCAAATTCAGAGCCGTAGACGGACGTTTTTAGAGCAAGGAGGCCTACAAACCTGACTCAGTTACACCAGCTCTGTCAAGAGGAATGGGCCAAGATTCATCCAACTTATTGTGGCAAGCTTGTGGAAGGCTACCAGAAAAACATTTGACCCAAGTTAAACAATTTAAAGGCAATGCTACCAAATACTAATTGAGTGTATGTAAACGTCTGACCCACTGGGAATGTGATGAAAGAAATAAAAGCTGAAATAAATCATTCTCTACTATTATTCTGACATTTCACATTCTTAAAATAAAAGTGGTGATCCAAACTGACCTAAGACAGGGAATTTTTACTAGGATTAAATGTCAGGAATTGTGAAAAACTGAGTTTAAATGCATGTGGCTAAGGTGTATGTATGTAAACTTCCGACTTCAACTGTGTGTGTGTATACACACACGATGTGACAGGAACAATTATAATGGCATGGGGATAATATCAGTCTTCACTAATCAAAGGCTGGCTCATTCATGGCTTCTGACTGAGACTTGAGGACAACATCACTAATAAAGCGGTTGGGACTGTGATTCAATTCAAGTCCATTTTGGGCCAGCTATTATCATCCTCAGAACCAATGACAGTGAAAACATGTCCTTTCAAATCCCTTGCCCTCAGCGCCATCTGTGTTCAGTGATCTTTCATTTGAAAGGCGGTTCTGCTATTAATAAGGTTTGGTGCAGACGGAGTCAGTGCCCACGGGCCAGCCAAGCACTCAGGTGGACTTATTTAGGACTATCAAGGAGACACAGGAAGCAAAGCACTCCCTGCCAAGTATGCAAGAGGGAAAAACATAGACAATATAGGTAGAGTTCAATGTCTTAGGAAGATTGACTGGCACTTGGTTTCGATGCATTTAATTCTACATTCAAGACGCTCTACTGATTTGTTCATCTCACTCTTCCCTGCGCTGCACTGAAATTGATTTTTGTCTATGCATGTTCTTTCCTGACCCAGAGTGCTTACGTTTCAAACTTATGCAATAAAAGTATCCATAGTGAGAACAAACCCTGTCATGGAGAAAACATTATTTTCCTTCCCTCTCTTCGCGGTGTGCTGATGATTTTGTTCCGGCAGAGTGACACCCTCAACCATGACTAGGAGTGTTTCATTTTTGACGACAATGACATTCTTAAGCATCAGCCATTTCTTGCCTCAATATCAGACAACGATGAGCAACACCAAACCTGCCACAATCACACACTTGAGTGAAATGCAATAAACAATAAGTCAGAGATGAAAACTGCAAAAGTGACCAGGCTGACAACGGATACAAAACACTGATTTATTCTATTACCCTGGCAGAAAGGGTACACACTCTCTCCACAGACCATTAGAGCACTTCTGGAAGCAAGAGACAAGCGAACAGACCCCCAAGGACAATATCCTATCTGATAACAATGACAGGAGAACATGTAGTAGTTCTGTTTTTGCCATAATAATTAGTCAATATGCGGTTTGTTGCCAGGTGGACACACAGTAAAATAGTGTTTAACCACAATTCTGGCACTACACACAGACCCTTAATTTAGATTGTGACCAATGTTCCTACACGCAGCTCCCCAGGGCTGCCGCCCACAATTGCCAGCCTGCACAGAGACGCACAAAGGTGAACTTCACTCATCTTTACTAGTTTGTTTGCCCCAAACGTGTACATTTCTGGCCATTTAGGAAAGCGAGTCAGGCAAAGAGCTGTTTACGTCTTGAAGGGGCAGTGTTTTATTTTAAGACAGGCTTGTACAAGCTAAGAAGCCAATAGTGAGGGTAGCATACAGTTTTATATGATTATTCGTTCTAATAATGTATGAGGATAATAATACATTTTATTTTGTAAAGTGGTTTCTTGCATTAAGCACATTACAACTACATTTTCAGTTACCTCAATGTCTGAAGGACAAGTGGCTAAACAGGTTAATGTCAGGTCCTGCATGTTTTCAAAAGCCTCATGGAATGTAGGCTTACAATGAACACCGCAATGGCTGCTATTGTAGGCTGTATCATAGAACAGCTTTCAATAGCTATTTCCATGTTAAAATGTTATGGGATGCATTTCTCCATTGTTTTTGATGGTAGGCCACTCTTGTAGGGCCTGCATTATGATCAAATAGCCACAGTCGTCTACTTTGCCACTGTTAAAACTTAAAAGGCGGGTACAGCCAATGTTCACAGTAAAAGCGCCAGAAGTTGCACAGAATTTCTACAAGGTTCAAGTTTGTACTCAGCAGACCTCAAATTTGCTCAGTGCCGAAAGAAATGATGGAACATTGATGGTGACCCAGAAAAAGAGAAGGCTCAAAGGACACCATCCGTTTCTCATCATGTCCCACTGTCAGGACCAGAGGGCCTGGAGATCTCCTGCCACCTCCTCTCTCACATTCTCCATCTCTCTTTTCCATCTCTCTCTCTCTTCCTCTTCACACAGTAGGTATCTCCAGCAGGCCATCCCACTCCAGACAGCCATGTGGCTACAGTAATGAGCTCCCCAGCCAAGCAGGCCACCTCCTGTGCATGGTGGGGAGGTGAGCTCATTCACTGGAGTGCTGGGAATGACTCACCTGTCAGTTCAATCACCATGGGACTAGAGTCACCAAAGTGCTGGAGAAGAAGACTTTCTGGGTTTGGTGCTTTTGTTGAAAATGCCTTCTCAGTTTGGTTATAGAGCTGAGAGATGGTGTGTGATCATGGAATATACTAGTAGTGTTATGGGAACTACACATTCATTGATATCAATCAAACTTAAAAACCCAAATCATTGGTTTGTTTAATCTGCCGGTGTCCATAATCTCTCCAAAGATCATGGTGGAAAAAGTGGCTGACAATAAATGTCAACAAGTAATCACTATTTTATGTGAAAGATTTGTGTGTAAGGGAATCATGTGTATGCAACAGCCGTTGATTAGCTTTGGCTTGCGTCATCTTTGAGTCAATCCGTTGGTCTGGTTAATCACAGCATATATGAGTATTTCACGTGGGCACTTCGGCCATTACAGTTGGCCCACATAACACATCTCTGATCCATGCACCCATTTGAATAATTAATCACCATATTGGTTACCTCATTCTGGAGGGGTCAGCCAGATACTAACCACCACACAGCTGTCTTGGTGCTCTAGGATAGGTTGGTTACAGGGATTGGATTCAAATCTGCATCACTTGACTGCTACAAAGCTGTTTGGCATCTTGCTTTTATATTGCTTAGTATTCTGGCCATTGTGTTATTTCTGGTGTTTGGGTGGAGGCGGAGGGGGTTAATGGATGAAAACCCGGAAGCCAGAGACCACTCATGGTGAATTCTCTACGGTCATGGTCATGAGAATGCCATGTGGTCATGCAGCCTGGAACACTGTAATCCACCCACCATCAAAACAGCAGAACAAAAGATTACTATTCCCAATCCCCACAGTCCCAAGATCCCCAGCCATTTGTTTCAGATGTTAATCTTCATTCCGGACAGATTTCACATGGAAAAACCTACATGGGTGGGGATTGGGGAGATAGGATTCCATTCCGGCTCATTTCTGACTAATGAGGATAAATGATAAAATACATTAAATAACAATTCAACTGAGGTCACCGGTTTCCTTTCAACTTCCTTCGAAAGAAAAAAAATAAATAATAATTTGTTACTCTTATCTCTTACTTTTTGGGGGGTATTTTCTTAAAACTGCATTGTTGGTTAAGGGCTTGTAAGTAAGCATTTCACTGTTGTATTCGGTGCATGTGACAAATAAAATACAATTGTATTTGACTCAAAATTAGATAAGGCCAAAAATGCATCTATTGATCGTCTGCGGTGCGGATCAGACACAATCTGGAGTTCCTCACATTAATGCTCAATGACATTAGCTGAGGAATGGAGAACAGAGGAATTCGACATGGGCAGGGACTGAGCACAAAACAGGCCCAAAACATGGATCAAACGTGGACAATGGTTTGGCTGGTACAATGAGGGTTTTGGTGGATAGCCTATAAATTGTACACAGTTGAAGTCGGAAGTTTACATACACTTAGGTTGGAGTCATTAAAACCCGTTTTTCAAAACACTACACAAATTTCTTGTTAACAAACTATAGTTTTGGCAAGTCGGTTAGGACATCTACTTTGTGCATGACACAAGTCATTTTTCCAACAATTGTTTACAAACAGATGTTGACTGTTTGTAGTTGACTGTGCCTTTAAACAGCTTAGAAAATTCCCCAAAAGTATGTAATGGCTTTAGAAGCTTCTGATAGGCTAATTGACATCATTTGAGTCAATTGGAGGTGCACATGTGGATGTACAAGGCCTACTTTCAAACTCAGTGCCTCTTTGCTTGACATCATGGGAAAATCAAAAGAAATCAGCCAAGACCTCAGACAAAAAATGTAGACCTCCACAAGTCATCCTTGGGAGCAATTTCCAAACACCTGCAGGTACCAAGTTCATCTGTACAAACAAGAGTACGCAAGTATAAACACCATGGCACCACGCAGCCATCATACCGCTCAGGAAGGAGACGTGTTCTGTCTCCTAGCGATGAAAGTACTTTGGTGCAAAAAGTACAAATCCATCCCAGAACAACAGCAAAGGACCTTGTGAAGATGCTGGAGGAAACAGGTACTAAAGTATCTATATCCATAGTAAAACAAGTCATATATCGACATAACCTGAAAGGCCACTCAGCAAGGAAAAAGCCACTGCTCCAAAACTGCCATAAAAAAAGCCAGATTGCAGTTTGCATCTTAGGGAGTGCAATATGACCCCATTTACACTGTATATTGGAATGGCAAAGAGTTGAAAAACTACAAACCTCAGATGACCCACTTCCTGGCTGGATTTTTCTCAGGTTTTCACCTGCCATATGAGTTCTGTTATACTCACAGACATCATTCAACCAGTTTTAGAAACTTCAGAGTGTTTTATATCCAATACTACTAATAATATGCATATATTAGCATCTGGGACAGAGTAGCAGGCAGTTTACTCCGGGCAACTTATTCATCCAAGCTACTCAATACTGCCCCCCTGTCACCAAGAAGTTAAAATAAAGTGGTGATCCTAACTGACCTAAAACAGGGGAATTTTTACCAGGATTAAATGTCAGGAATTGTGAAAAACTGAGTTTAAATGCAGTTGGCTAAGGTATGTAAACTTCCGACTTCAACTGTACATACAATAGGCCATAAAAGCCCATGAGGGATGTATAAACCCAAGCTGATGGTGATAACAAGTCAATTGATTCATTGAACATGGTGAGAGCAAGGGGAACAAGGAGAGAAATGAGAGGAGAAAGCAGAAGAGAGTGAGATTAAAAGGAGGGGCAACACATATGAGAAGGAAAGAGGAGGGCCTACGGGGCAGTAGCACCATGTACTCTCAAACGTTCTGAAGCTTTGTGTATGTCAGGATGAAAGAGAGACTACCTCCTGCATCATTAATCACCAAAATGCATTATTATCAAGCAGCCATAATTAAAAAACTAAATTAATTATCAAATAAATTGATGCTTAAATAGAAAAGATTGCCTTGCCGAATTTCCTAAACAACCAACACCCAGTCCTTGCTCTAATGAAAAAAAGGAAAGCAATTAAGAAACAAGGCTATATTTTGCCTCAGTCAATTTATTGAGACAAATTGAATTAACTGATTTAGGGATACAAACATTAGGCCTCTCCATTTTAATCTGTGTGCATAGGAACACTACAGACTGTCACGAAAGTGTATCAAGCTCATCCATGATCACATATTCAACAAGGGTAGTAGGGTACTAACACAGTGTAGGAGGATTGGGATGTTTCTACTGCATGGACCAAGGGGGCTCAATTCAGTGTTAAGAGGCATAAATCATAAACACCATACCCCTTCACCATGCGCCTCCCAAATTGTTTAACAATGCAGAGGGCTCTGTACAGCTCCGCATTGACATGATTGGTTGATGGTAGGTGGGGGCGGTACATCCTATATAAAAACAAACTCACTTCCTTGACAACAGCTCTGCACTGCTCCGTGAAGGGCAAGAAGTATGAATTCCCTGACTTCTGCTGAGACCATATCACCGTTAATGCTTCATGGCCAACGCTGACGACTGATTGATCATGCGCCCAGATGCACAATGCACTTCCCTCTCCAGAATGTGCTCTCTCTCCTGCCAATTTGTGCACATTAATTGATTCAGAATTTTGTGCGAATTGTTTACGTTTGATTGTCAGTGTACATCAATTCCCCATTACATACAGTACATTCAGAAAGTATTCAGACCCCTAGACTTTTCCCACTTTGTTACGTTACAGCCTAATTCTAAAGTGGATAAAATCGTTTTTTCACCCTCATCAATCTACACACAATACCCCATAATGACAAAGCAAAAATCATTTTGGCATTTTTGGCAAATTTATTAAAAATAAAAACCTGAAATATCAGTTATATAAGTATTCAGACCCTTTACTCAGTACTTTGTTGAAGCACCTTTGGCAGCAATTACAGCCTTGAGTGTTCATGGGTATGACGCTACAAGCTTGACACACCTGTATTTGGGAAGTTTCTCCCATTCCTCTCTGCAGTTCCTCTCAAGCTCTGTCAGGTTGGGATGGGGAGCGTCGCTGCACAGCTATTTTCAGGTCTCTCCAGAGATGTTAGATCGGGTTCAAGTCTGGGCTCTGGCTGGGCCACTACAGGTCCCGAAGCCACTCCTGCATTGTCTTGGCTGTGTGCTTAGGGTCATTGTCCTTTTGGAAGGTGAACCTTCGCCCCAGTTAGGTCCTGAGTGCTCTTGAGAAGGTTTTCATTAAAGGATCTCTCTGTACTTTGCTCTGTTCATCTTTCCCTCAATCCTGACTAGTCCCCCAGTCCCTGCCACTGAAAAACATCCCCACAGTATGATGCTGCCACCAACATGCTTCACCATAGGGATGCTGCTAGGTTTCCTCTAGACGTGAAGCTTGGCATTCAGGCTAAAGAGTTCAATCTTGGTTTCATCAGACCAGAGAATCTTGTTTCTCATGGTCAGAGTCCTTTATGTGCCTTTTGGCAAACTCCAAGCGGGCTGTCATGAGTGGCTTCTTGGTGGTTCCAAACTTCTTCCATTTAAGAATGACGGAGGCCACTGTGTTCTTGGGGACCTTCAATGCTGCAGAAATGTTTTGGTACTCTTCCCCAGATCTGTACCTCGACACAATCCTGTCTCGGAGCTCTACGGCCAAATCCTTCAACCTCATAGCTTAGTTTTTGCTTTGTCACTGTCAACTGTGGGACCTTGTATAGACAGGTGTGTGCCTTTCCAAATCATGTCCAAACAATTACATTTACCACAGAATAAGGCTGTAACGTAATAAAATGTGGAAAAGGGGAAGGGGTCTGAATAGTTTCTGAATTAACTGTATATTACTAGTAGTACATTTAAGGTAAATTCCTATAATTTTTCATCTACAATGTTTGTTACTTTTGTTACGGTCATTTAATTTAATGCATTTCATATTATTCCAGTCTTCCTGTTCTCATTGTCGAAGTGAACACATTGTTTGCAGAGTGCACAACCTATACTACTCTTGGTTTGTTTAATTCCATTTACGGGTTCTGTCAATTTAGTCATTGTATTTTGTTTGGAGCGCTCCTGTCAATGTTGAGTAAGGATGCACACGCATAGAAGTAGGCTTATTGGCTACCTGGCCTGCGCACAAATGTAGGCATATAAATATGCCAATTTGGGGATCTGCTAGTATTCCTGATTGGCTTAACACACCACCACTAATGAATGACCTGTGGAGCTTCTCAAAGTGATGTTTTCTTCACCTCAAACAGCAAGCAAACAAAGTCTGTTTTTACATCCATTGATAATTACAATAGTTCCTCAATGCATTTGAGAAATATTTCCAGCTCTCTCCCTTTCGATAACCACTCAGCGTGGGGAAAAATGTCATGCCCTGATCCAGTGGAAAAGTCATAAAATAGACTTCTTATCAGTGCTGGACTTAGGTTCCGGTATGGTTTATATTTAGGTGCAGGAGCTCCACAATCATTTTGAGCTAATATTCTATAAGAGGAACAGCTCTCAGCTCCAGTGAGCTCCAGCCCAAGTCGAGCACTGCTTCTTAGCCTACAGCTGTGTCTGTACCGAGCTCACTGGCGCAGGAAACTGAGGGCCCAGAATATTTTATACAATGTTGCAAGTTCACTAGCGCAAGCTTTGGGCCAGAACCAAGTTAATAGTTGATACCATGTTTAAAGTTTGTTGCAGACAGGCCATGTGTAGCAAATGTGATTTAAAGGATATAAATATATATATATTTTTTATCTGGATATTTCTACTTGCAGGCTGCAATGTTTTTATTTGTGGCTTTATATAGGCAATTTTTGCATAGTTAGAAATGGCAATACAAGTGACTTTTTTAGGGTTGTATAATTTTTATGTAGATAGAATTTTGATAAACCACATGACAATGATTGAGATATGTTGAAGATGTTATTATAAATAGAATCGCATGAAAAATGTAGGCAGGCCGACATCTACAGCGGTGGTCCCTAAAACACAGCGTGCTGAATGATCTGCAGACGAACGCTAGATCTACAGTCGGTGCGATGTGTGTGAGCCCCAACTCCTGCAGTCTTCAGAAGAATTACATTACTAGAACTGCATCGAACAACTTGTTTTGATCCCCCCCAAAAAGCAATTCTGCTGTACAAACACAAAATACATAAATGACTTGAAGGGATGTTAGGCCTGGGGTCATTCATTATTTTCCCCTCAGTGAGTGTAGGAGAGACACACAGAGACAGAGGCTTTATTGGGTATAAAGGAGAGCTTATCTTGTGGTAGCAGCAGCCTTGCCATCCCCCTGTGTGACGAACGGCCATAGACTCATCAATGTCAGATCTCCTCTGCATCAACTGTGGATGCATCACCGGCCCTGCAGGCCCAGAGGTCACTATCAGGCAAGCGGAAACTGAACACTTCCAAAATAAGGGATATAAAACCACCAGAGATGAATAAATAACACTGTCTCTCTCCGTGGACATGGCTTGTGTGTGAAAGTCCACCTATGGAGGAGGCTTCAGGAAGCCAGTGAGCCAGACTGAGACTATGAACGGGTTGGAAACCTGTCAGATAGAATGGGTCAGTGTCTCTGACAGGATCTTTATACAGGAGGTGTGTGTGGACCCAAGTAGCCTGACATACAGGGTTCCCACTGGACCTCCACGTGTTACAGCTGTCCCACAACACTCAATGACACACCAGGTACACACAGACTCTACCCAAAACTGAGCTTGCTTCAATAACTGTCTAAAATATGACCGTACATTGCTAAATTAGAAAATTGCAACTTTGACAAGGCTACAAGGAACACATTTTATCTTGATTCCATTAGCTTCACTCACCAAGGGCAAGCTGATGTCCAGATGTATGAGCCTAATGGTTAGCTCATGGCTACCATCACTGTGAGATGTGTGAAAATAATAAAAACCACCTCAACACTCATCTTTCTCATACACAGCTCGCTCTCAGTGGAAGTGGGATATACTCAACACAGACACTTTTATTGTTAATTAAGTAGATGACCCAGGAGACAACCATCTAGTCTCTACGCAATTAAAGATGACTGTAATGAGAGGAAGGATGACAGCAGCCAGAGGATGGGATGGGACAGGACATGGAGGTGGTAAGTATAGGTGGGGGGGTAAGTGTGGATGGGACGGGACAGGACATGGAGGAGGTAAGTGTAGGTGGGGGGTGGGGGGGGTTCAGTGTAGATGGGATGGGACAGGACATGGAGGAGGTAAGTGTAGGTGAGGGGGAGGGGGGTAAATGTAGATGGGATGGGACAGGACATGGAGGAGGTAAGTGTAGGTGGGGGGGAGGGGGGTTAAGTGTAGATGGGATGGGACAGGACATGGAGGAGGTAAGTGTAGGTGAGGGGGGGGTAAGTGTAGATGGGATGGGACAGGACATGGAGGAGGTAAGTGTAGGTGAGGGGGATGTTCAGTGTAGATGGGATGGGACAGGACATGGAGGAGGTAAGTGTAGGTGAGGGGAATGTTCAGTGTAGATGGGATGGGACATGGAGGAGGTAAGTGTAGGTGAGGGGGATGTTCAGTGTAGATGGGATGGGACAGGACATGGAGGAGGTAAGTGTAGGTGAGGGGGATGTTCAGTGTAGATGGGATGGGACATGGAGGAGGTAAGTGTAGGTGAGGGGGATGTTCAGTGTAGATGGGATGGGACAGGACATGGAGGAGGTAAGTGTAGGTGAGGGGGGGTTAAGTTTAGATAGGATGGGACAGGACATGGAGGAGGTAAGTGTAGGTGAGGGGGATGTTCAGTGTAGATGGGATGAGACATGGAGGAGGTAAGTGTAGGTGAGGGGGATGTTCAGTGTAGATGGGATGGGACAGGACATGGAGGAGGTAAGTGTAGGTGAGGGTAAGTGTAGATGGGATGGGACAGGACATGGAGGAGGTAAGTGTAGGTGGGGGGGGGGGGGTAAGTGTAGATGGGATGGGACAGGACATGGAGGAGGTAAATGTAGGTGAGGGGGGGCAAGTGTAGATGGGATGGGACAGGACATGAAGGAGGTAAGTGTAGGTGGGGGGGGGGGGGTCAGTGTAGATGGGATGGGACAGGACATGGAGGTGGTAAGTATAGGTGAGGGGGGGGTAAGTGTAGATGGGATGGGACAGGACATGGAGGAGGTAAGTGTAGGTGGGGGGGGGGGGGGGGTTCAGTGTAGATGGGATGGGACAGGACATGGAGGAGGTAAGTGAAGGTGAGGGGGGGGTAAGTGTAGATGGGATGGGTAAGGACATGGAGGAGGTAAGTGTAGGTGAGGGTAAGTGTAGATGGGATATTTTGCCACCTGCCTGTGACTATTTAACACATCAGAATTGCTCAACACTACAGTAATGCAGTTGAGCCCAATTCCTCTTCACTCTGTCTCAGTAGGAGATGACAGAACACTAATGAAGGAAGTTGAAGCAGACGTCAGTAAAATCAAATGAGTTTGACCTGTGGTATTTCAAATGTACACACCTCTGTAGGGCTAGCCCACATGAAGACTAAAGCATGCATATAGATGCATCTTTATTTATTTCACTGCAGTACTAATAAATCACACTGGCTGGGCTTGTCATGGCCAACTAGTATTTGTTAGGCAAAGAGTTTGACAATCCTCCAGCATTCCTAGGTCAGCATACGGTCTCAGGACAGTCTGACAGAGAATCCATGTGTAGGCCTAAACCTTTTAAAAGGCAAATGCTCAACTATTAAGAACCATTTACAGCATGATTAAGCAAGTGATTGCAGGGTTCCACTTGTGTGAGTCTATTTGAGACTAAATGGTGAGGACCACTGAGCTCTCAAATGTATGCTCTCACACACTGCCGCTTTGTTTGAATAACAATGTCACATGAGGGTTACCATTAGGAAATGGCTGTGCCGGACATTTGACCAGCAACATTTTAAATTTACCGGACCCATATGCATTGGGTGCGTAACCTGATTAGGGCATCTACACACCGTGCTCAGAGTAATCGCATTCAGAAGAACATGCATGTCGAGGATGCAACGATATATGGTCCTTCTTACAGACTTCTGATGTGCACTTTGAACATGTTAGAATAACTACAAGAAGGGCTTACCAAGAAAAACTTCCAAAAGGACTCATTTGAGGTCAAATTAAGTTAGGGCACGCAACAACAAAAAAGGCAGAGATCGATTTCTTATTGCTCACTTTAATCCAGCCTGTCCAGTTTATGATGGCTTACCGAAAATACATAAAAGTATGGATGAACCTCCTTTACGTCCCATAGTGTCAGGTAACAGTAGCCCTGTTGAACACCTATCTCAATATGATGATTTATTCATGTTAACATTTGTGCCAGCATTGCCAGCCTTTTTAGGATACCACAATGTGCTTAAGATCATCAATAACTATAAATGCGACAGTGAAAGCATCTTGGTTACACTTGACGTTCAGTCTCTCTACACTAATAGCCCGCATGACACAAGCCTACAAGCGCTCTCACGCTATCCCAACACTAGACCCGAGGGTCTCTTACCCCCGTCTAACTTTATTCTGTCTCTCACTAAAAAAGCCCTCACATCAAATGACTTCCAATATGCGGGCAGTTTCTACCAACAGATTCAGAGTACAGCAATGGGAACTGACTTCGCTCCTAACAATGCAAATGTATTCATGGGACACTGGGAGGAGACCTTCATTTATGATGTCCAGAAAAAAACATATTTCCAGAATATCACCCTTTGGAAAAGATACAGACGACATCCTACTGGTATGGAACGGTACTGAAGGTCTCCTCTCTGAGTTAATTTCTTATAATTTATCTGAAACCAATCTCAAATTCACAACAGAGAGAAGAGAAGAAAACAGACTTGGAGTCTACTATCTTCTGCAAGCCGCACAGACAGTAACCACCCCGTACACCATAAGCAGAACATACTGGTAGCTCAATTCCTAAGACTCCGAAGTAACTGTAGCACAGACAGATTTTGAGCGCAAAGCTAATCGTATGCACACTAGGTTCCTACAATGTGGGTATGATAAGGGAGTTATTGAACAGACCTATACCCGTGCTAGAGAGACTGAACGTCAAAGCCTACTCACTGGCACTAATAGTGGTAATTCTCTGATCCACCTCTATGCAGACAACACCATTCTGTATACTTCTGGCCCTTCTTTGGACACTGTGTTAACTAACCTCCAGATGAGCTTCAATGCAATACATTTCTCCTTCCCTGGCCTCCAACTGCCCTTAAATGCAAGTAAAACTAAATGCATGCTCTTCAACCGATCGCTGCCCGCACTTGCACCAGACTCATATTAAGCATCTCCAATCCAAAATTAAATCTAGAATCGGCTTCCTATTTCGCAACAAAGCATCCTTCACTCACGCTGCCAAACTTGACTATCCTACCGATCCTTGACTTCAGCGATGTCATTTACAAAATAGCCTCCAACACTATGCTCTCGTTGGCTGGCCCTCGCTTCATATTCGTCGCCAAACTCACTGGCTCCAAGTCATCCACAAGTCTCTGCTAGGTAAAGCCCTGCCTATCTCAGCTCACTGGTGACCATAGCAGCACCCACCTATAGCACCCACCTATAGCTCCAGCAGGTATAATTCACTGGTCACCTCCAAAGCCAATTCCTCCTTTGGCCGCCTTTCCTTCCAGTTCTCTGCTGCCAATGACTAGAACGAATTGCAAAAATCACTGAAGCCGGAGACTCATATCTCCCTCACTTGCTATATTGTATTTACTTTGCCACCATGGCCTTTTTTTGCCTTTACCTCCCTTATCTCACCTAATTTGCTCACATCGTATATAGACTTGTTTATACTGTATTATTGACTGTATGTTTGTTTTACTCCATGTGTAACTCTGTGTCGTTGTATGTGTCGAACTGCTTTGCTTTATCTTGGCCAGGTCACAATTGTAAATGAGAACTTGTTCTCAACTTGCCTACCTGGTTAAATAAAGGTGAAATAAATCAAATAAAAACCAACTTTAAGCATCAGCTATCAGAACAGCTTACAGATAGATCATTGCACCTGTACATAGCCCATCCAGCTACTGCATCCCCATACTGTTATTTATTTATTTTTTTCTCCTTTGCACCCCAGTATCTCTACTTGCACATTCATCTTCTGCACATCTATCACTCCAGTGTTTAATTTCTAAATTGTAATTATTTTGCCATTACGGCCTATTTATTGCCTTACCTCCCTAATCTTACCTCATTTGCATACATAGACTTTTCTATTGTGTTATTGACTGTACTCTTGTTTATCCCATGTCTAACTCTGTGTTGTTGTTTGTGTCGCACTGCTTTGCTTTATCTTGAACAGGTTGCAGTTGTAAATGAGAACTTGTTCTCAACTAGTCTACCTGGTTAAATAAAGGTGAAATAAAAAATAAATCAAAATACAAAACTCCCCCATGTTTGTGTTTTTCCACGGAGTACAGCACATGTGCCGGTCGCGTCAAATCCAATGTATTAAAACACTGGAACAAAAGTAATCCCAATCTATGAGTGTCCACCATATTACCCCCTCACATTTTTTAGGGGGCCATGCCAGAATATAGCCGATTCCATGACGCACAGCATAAAGCTACCTAAGAAGCATGACACTTGGCTACCAGGCCCACCCAATGGCAATAACAAGTGTGGCCACTGTGTACATTGTGACAGTACGGCAAATACGAAAGTGTTCACTCCTCTGAATGAGTATAGTGAAGTAAAAGGAGATAGAAACTGTTTCTGTTTATTATTATTATTTTCTTGTTTTTATTTAACTAGACATGTCAGTTAAGAACAAATTCTTATTTACAATGACGGCCTACACCGGCCAAACCCGGACGACGCTGGACCAATTGTGCACCACCCTATGGGACTCCCAATCACGGCCGGTTGTGATACTGCCTGGAATCGAACCAGGGTGTCTGCAGTGACGTCTCTAGCACTGAGATGCTACGCCACTCGGGAGCTCTTGTGCTGTCTGACAGATCTTTCACTCAAAGGCTCTGTATCTATATATGTATGATAAGATACATAACGAATACACGAGCCAAATTAATTCCACTAAATTATGCAAATGAACCTATTGACTGATAAGCATGACCAGTCAAATGTTTTTCCATCAACTGGTATTTCCATCAATTAAGGCTAAAAAGCATTATTGTGCAATTTTTTTCTGTCGCATTTACAGTGGACCAACTTTAAACATTAGAAATCAAGAGGAAGATTACTAATGGCACTTTATCCTCCAAAAGGAGCTGGACCAATTAAAGAACTCTTGAGGTATTGCTCGCCTGAGGTAGAGTACCTTATGATAAGCTGTAGACCACACTGTTTACCAAGTGAGTTCATATCTATATTATTCGTAGCCGTCTATTTACCACCACAGACCGATGCTGGCACTAAGTCCGCACTCAACCAACTCTATAAGGCCATAAGCAAACAAGAAAATGCACATCCAGAAATGGCGCTCCTAGTGGCCTAGGGACTTTACTGCAGGCAAACGTAAATCAGTTTTACCAAATTTTAACCAGCATGTCACATTTACAACCAAAGGAAAAAATAAAATAAAAACTCTAGACCACCTTTACTCCACACACAGAAATGCATACAAAGCTCTCTCCCGCTCTACATTTGGCAAATCTGACCATAATTCTATCCTCCTGATTCCTGCTTACAAGCAAAAACTAAAGCTGGAAGTACCAGTGACTCGCTCAATATGGAAGTGGTCAGATGACGGGGATGCTATGTTACAGGACTGTTTTGCTAGCCCAGACTGGAATATGTTCCGGGATTCATCCAATGGCATTAAGGAGTATACCACCTCAGTCATCGGCTTCATCAATAAATGCATCGACGACGTCATCCCCACAGTGACAGTGCGTACATATCCCAACCAGAAGTCATGGATTACAGGCAACATCCGTATCAAGTTAAAGGCTAGAGCTGCTGCTTTCAAGGAGTGGAACACTAATCCGGACACTTATAAAATATCCCGCTATGCCCTCAGAGAAACCATCAAACAAGCCAATACAGGATTATTGTCAATACAGGATTAAGATTGAATCAACTGGCAAGTGCCTTCACTGACATGTTCAACCTCTCCCTGACTGAGCCTGTAATACCTACATGCTTCAAGCAGACCACCATAGTCCCTGTGCCCAAGGAAGAGATGGTAACCTGCCTAAATGATTACCGCCCCGTAGCACTTACGTCGGTAGCCACGAAGTGCTTTGAAAGGCTGGTCATGGCTCACATCAACAGCATCCTCCCAGATACCCTAGAACTACTGCAACTGGATCCTGGACTTCCTGACGGGCCATCCCAGGTGGTAAGGGTAGGCACCAACACGTCTACCACACTGATCCTCAACACTGGGGCCCCTCAGGGGTGTTTACTTAGTCCCCTTCTGTACTACCTTTTCACCCACGACTGCGTAGCCAAACAACTCCAACACTATCATTAAGTTTGCTGACGACACAGCAGTGGTAGCCCTGATCACCGACAACAATGACAGCCTAGAGGGAGGAGGTCAGAGAACTGGCAGTGTGGTGCCAGAGGGCACAACAAAACCTTTTCCCCCTCAGGAGACTGAAAATATTTGGCATGGGTCCCCAGTTCCTCAAAAAGTTCTACAGCTGCATCATTGAGATCATCCTGACCAGTTCCATCACTGCCTGGTATGGCAACTGCTCAGTATCTGACCACAAGGCGCTACAGAGGGTAGTGTGTACGGCCCAGTAGATCACTGGGGCCAAGTTGCCTGCCATCCAGGACCTATATAATAGGCAGTGTCAGAGGAAAGCCCATAAAAAATTGTCAGACTCCAGTCACCCAAATCATAGACTGTTTTCTCTGCTACCGCACAGCAAGCGGTACCGGAACACCAAGTCTAGGACCAAAAGGCTCCTTTACAGCTTCTACCCACAAGCCATAAGACTGCTGAACAATGAATCGGTACCGGTACTCCTTGCATATAGCCTCGTTTCTGTTACGTTATTGTGTAACTTTTGATTGATTTTTTATAAACTTTTTAAAACTTTTGTTTATTTGGTAATTATTTTCTTAACTCTTCTTGAACTGCACTGTTGGTTAAGGGTTTGTAAGTAAGCATTTCACGGTAAGGTCTACACTTGTATTCAGCACATGACAAATAAAGTTAGATTTAATAGATATGAGTCAGTAACTTCAGGGATATCCCCAAGCCATTACTGAAACAGAAAGAGACTGTGAAGCAATGAGGAGAGGAAATGATGAGGATGATCAACTCTATACTGTACATATAAGACTGGATTACTCAATTTATCCTAGCTTCAAAACCCCTCTGATGTTCAGAGTTTCAAGCCTTTGAAGTCGATCAGAGAATGTTATGGCATACAACAATCACTGAACAGACATAACATCAGCGTAAACAAATACTGAACGTGGGTGTGACCTGTAAAGGTCATTCTTAGTTCAACAGAGCAATTGAGGGGCTGATCTACAGCTCTGCCTTTACACTGGATCTCCAAATTCACTTCTCTCTGGAGAGATGAGAGGATACCAAGGATAAGACATGAGCTAAACTCTTAGGCAACATTTAAAACTATTCCCTACTTTCTCATTCACAACTTCCCAGAAGTATGGGTTTAGCTTAACCAGACCTCCCGAAAATCTGTTGCTGATACATTTGTGCCAGCAGCCTCTATTTGGGTAGCCACAGTAAATTGGGAAAGTAAACAATGATGAGCATAGCATTCATTTGCTACACTGAACCATTATCACTTCATATGGGGACCTGGGGTGCAGTTGCCTTCCAGTTGGTTTATCTAATTAAAATCTCTGGCTCCTCAAAAGATACCATTATACACCTAGGTAAAAATAACGAGCAACACCGCATAGGGAAGATTTATGACAGGCAAGGGACACATCTGGAAGGAAATTCAAAACTATAATTTGCCTGTGGTTTAATAGGACCTCGGCTATTTCACTCTCCCGATCGTTATAACTTTTAGTAGGGGATGGGGAGAAGGGGGTGCCATATCGCACAGAGAACAAGATCTCATTAAATTATGACGATGGACCCTATGAAGAATAAATTAAATAATACATCAACTAAGGGGCCTTGTCATGAATATGCTCCATGTCACGGTGTAATTGAAAAAGCTCTATATGAGGAAGGAAACTGTCCATTTTTATTTCCTGGCTTTGGAGAAGGGTGCAAACGGTTGGGTCATTCTTTCAATAGGAGGCTTGGTCTGGTCAGCCTAACCAGCAGGCCCAGACAACTACACCAACACACAGCCATACAAGCAATCAGCCCAAGGTCACAGGGTCTGAATTGTCATGATGTTGCCCTCTTTGGGTATAGCAAGCCCCAGCCCCCTCTCCCTGCCTCCTTCAACTAGGCTGCTGTGGTCAGAGAGAGGTTGTAAATTCCTGAGGAGAAGACCCTGCCTCATGGGCACACAGTATAAGAGGCAGAGTACATTTTCATAGAGAACAAAGGAATTTCTTCCACCTCACAGAACTTGAGGTACGAAACAATTTCATGTTCCGGAGAAAGTATAAAAGATCGGTGAAGAATCCAGCTACGAACTGGTCCGTTTGTTACAACTTGGGGAAGCTCATGGGAGACGGTGTGGCCACATTACCATAATGCTGTTTATATAATAGCCTCAGATATGAGGTTTACATCTAATTGTTGTATACGATGAATGAGTGAGTATGATACTGTTTGTAAAATTGTGTAACATGACTTTGGACTGTTTAATGAAGGAAAATCCAATTCCCCTTTGATTTGAAATAAATCAGAGGACCGCCCCTGAGCCCAGTTAGGGTCAGGGGCACTTAGACTATCGATACCGACAGAATAAGAACAAGTCTTTGATATTAATTACTAGTCTGCAGCTAGGAATTCGGTATCATTGAACGCGAAGAATGACATCCGCCGAAACATCCATTCTATAACGAACCGAGAGAGGGAGAGAGAGAGGGAGAGAGACGGACAATTCTACAAAATAAAGACTTTTCACCAGTGATCAAGACGACACACTGAGCGTAAATATATATATATTGATTGCAATTGTTCCCGAATGAGTGAGCGTTCATGTGCAAAGGATTAGCATTTCAATTGTTATAATTATCAACTCTGTAGTGACTTCTCAGCTGACCCCCACTCCCCATTTTGTCCACCAAGCCGTGAGGTAAAGTAAATCATTCATTAATCAGAAGACAATGGATCAGATATGAAAATATCTGAAAGGTTATATTGGGAAATTATAACCTTGTAATCGGAATATTTTCCTTGGTGCCCCGACTTCCTAGTTAATTACGGTTACATGATTAATCAGTCTAATCGCGTAATACTAATTACAGAGAATCTTTGATAAAACTAAGTCTTCAATTTAATGATAGTAAAGACACGACAGAATGTAAAAGTCTCTTGAAACCTGTCCCTTTTAAAATGGGAGCATGTGTTCCGTTTAAGCGTCAGATTAATTTCATGAGAATCACGTTTGTTAGCTTTCAGCCACCCACCGAGCAAGACCTTTACATCATTCTGCAACGTCCTTATACCAGATAACCAGCTTTTCAAAACAGAAAACAATATTGTACTCAGCATGTAGATTTTCTCCTTAAACACGAGGCACGGACTTTAAATACGTCTATTTTATCTTACTCCCCTGAGAAAAGGAAAGAATAAACAATTGACACAGACAATGACATTAAAAGTAATAGAAAGCAATGGGCTACACTACTCCCTTGTTTTGTTTTCTTAAAACCAATGAGTGAAATAACTTCTCAAATGATGATCGTCTGCAGAGTCTATAAGCAGAAAGACAGAGGAAAAACTGAGTTAAATGGACAAGCTGAAGGCAATAATTAAACCATGTAGTACCTTGGTTACAAATCACAGGCACACAAGCCACATTGAGTTCTGTAGTGACAGCTGCCAAAAAGATCCTTAAGCACATTTGATGGCGTTAGCAGTTTGTCTCGTGTGGCTAACTGACAGTCTTTATGGTAATGTGATAGCAGCACCAGCACAACTCACACAAAAAAAAGGGTTAACAACTGCTCAATCTGCTGGAGTGGAAGCAATATGCTGTAGTTAGCAAACACATATGGGACAAACTCTTCCTAAACAGAGTAAGTATAGGTTCAAGTCTTTCAAAAGTATTTGACTGGATGATCAGTTGGATCCTCAGCCTACATTATTGTTCTCTGACTCAGAGAGCCTGTATCCTCTCTCCTGCATTACCTCTAAGCCCCCCTAGCCAACAGTCCCTCCAGTCCTCTCCAAGTATGGCTGTGTTCCTCTGCAGTGTCCTGATCTGCAGCTCTGATTGGGTTCTGCCTCGTGGTGGTGCGGAGTGGACTCCCCTTGTGTGGTTCCCAACTCAAAACACTTCCCCCTGCTGAGGTAATCTCTATTAAACCATCTGCACTGTCATCTCCCTGCAGCTCTGGGATGGCTCCACCACAACAGAGCTGCAGCTACACTACAGCACCCTCGCTCCCTCTCCTCCAAAGTGAAACACACACACACACATCTGAAGAAAGTATCACTCACTTTTCACCATACAGACAGGCAAGAAAAGAAACCCTGGGGTAAAATACAGTATCTGTGTGTATTATCTGGGCTTATCTGCGTCTGTTCTCTCTGTGGGTCCCCGAGTGTGTGAGTGAATCTGACTCGTTCAATGGAGTGGATCTAAACAGATGGTTGACACAAAGGTGGCCTCGTTTCATGGTGGGTGGCGCCCGCTGAGAGAATATTTCAATTCACTGGGCATCCACTAACTTTGAGTGGTCTAATAGACACAGCTTTTAATACGCTCATATGCATAAAGACAAACAGGGAAAGACAAAAAGACAAACAGGGAAAGAACACAGTGTCAGCAAAGCCTAATTTTGAGCTGATATACAGAATTGATTTCCATCATTTTCTCAACCACAAGAAAAAGATTCTCAATATAAAATCAGCCATTTAAATCACAGTTAGGTTATCCAAAAGTATATGTATGCATTATGGAACCAGTGGACAGCTAGGGCCTTTTTTATGTAGTAAATTCCCAATGGTGTTGCTAATTGCAATTGAAAATCAAAAGGTAAACCTCGCCAGGGAGCAACAACGGAAAAAGAGATGTAAGGTCTCAGGAAATCTCTCTGCTGGGGTTAAGCCAGTCCCCAGAAAGACCCCATTGTTACACTTTCAAGCCGAAACATAATCCTTACAAATAAAACTGCGGTCCAATGTAAAGGGCAGGTCAATGGCTAGGAGTGGTCAAGCACACAATGACCTACAACCCTACGCTTGGATATGCGTAGGAAAAGCCCAATCTAAGTGAGCGGGTAAGATGTAAGATTTCTCTTATTGTCTAAAGATAATGTCAAATCTCACCCAACTCATATTCGTATCCCTTTACACTCGTACCGTGTACAGGTTGAAAATGGCAGATTTGGGCACGGATAAATGCCTAAATTAGAACGCAGTGGCTGAATAGTAACATGCTATTCATGACGTCAGAGCTCTGCGCTTCACGTCAC
Source organism: Oncorhynchus mykiss (assembly GCF_013265735.2). Lineage (NCBI taxonomy): Eukaryota > Metazoa > Chordata > Actinopteri > Salmoniformes > Salmonidae > Oncorhynchus > Oncorhynchus mykiss. The sequence goes on along the minus strand of NC_048576.1, from coordinate 79,499,268 downwards.
TGTAAGGGTTTGACTGACCGCTGTTCTGAACTTGAGTGTGACAAGTAGTTGCAGTTACTTACACAAACACCCATTAAAATTAAGAGGATTATATATTTTAGAAGATGACGTTTGTTTTGTAATATGTCATACAATTGAGTACAAATGTGCACTTCACATTTCTATATCACAAAGTCACTGAATGAACTGATATGACTTTTAGTTTCAAAATAACTTGCAGAGCTGGCCATTGATGATAAGTCAACCTGACAAATAGTCCAGACACGTAAGGTGTGAGGCTAACCTCCAGAATTGTGAATTCCATTCCGAATTGTGAATTCAATCCAGTGAATATTGTTATTGAGTTTCACTCATGTCCTCTGCATGCATGTATGTATGAGGTGCAACGTTCATACTATCTGTAGGCACTACCTCTCAATTCTAGAGAGAGTGGTTTGGCAGGCTTAGTGACGGGGAGGGGGGAAATCGATACAGTTACATATCGGGACATTATTTTTGGACAATATTATATTGATACTTTGACTTCAAGTATCGATTTGTAAACATTTTTTTTTTTTTTATGTATACATAAATATACATACACATACAGTTGAAGTCAGAAGTTCACAGACACTTATGTTGGACTCATTAAAACTATTTTTTCAACCACTCCACAAATTTCTGGTTACAAACTATAGTTTTGGCAAGTCGGACATCTACTTTGTGCATGACACAAGTCATTTTTCCAACAAATGTTTACAGACAGATTATTTCACTTATAATTCACTGTATCACAATTCCAGTGGGTCAGAGGTTTACATACACTAAGTTGACTGTGCCTTTAAACAGCTTGGAAAATTACAGAAAATGTCATGGCTTTAACTTCTTGGTGACAGGGGGGTAGTATTGAGTAGCTTGGATGAATAAGGTGCCCAGAGTAAACTGCCTGCTACTCTATCCCATATGCAAATATATGCATATTATTAGTAGTATTGGATAGAAAACACTCTGAAGTTTCTAAAACTGTTTGAATGATGTCTGTGAGTATAACAGAACTCACATGGCAGGCGAAAACCTGAGACAAATTCAACCAGGAAATGGGAAATCTGAGGTTTGTAGTTTCATTTAAGTGATTGCCTATCCAATATGCTGTGTCTATGGGGCCAGATTGCACTTCCCAAGGCTTCCAGCAGATGTCAACAGTCTTTAGAAAGTTGTTTGCGGCTTCTATTGTGGAATGGTGTCGAATAAGAGCTGTTTCAACAAGTGGACTAGGCCAATCAGTTGTTTACTGCGCGGTCACGCCGTTCCTTCTTTTTCCTCTGTAATGAATACGCTATTGTCCGGTTGGAATATTATTGAAGATGTGTTATAAAAAGACCCTAAGGATTGATTGTAAACATCGATTGACATGTTTCTACAACTGGAATAGTGAACTAAACGTGCATACAAAACGGAGGTATTTGGACATAAATATGGACGTAGTCTAACAAAACAAACATGTCTCCTGGGAGTGCATTCCGACGAAGATCAGCAAAGGTAAGTAAAGATTTATAATGCTATTTATGACTTTGTTGACTCCACAATTTGGGTAACTGTATGGCTTGCTTTTGTGGCTGACCCTGTTCTCAGATTATTGAATATTGTGCTTTTGCCGTATAGCTTTTTTGAAATCTGACACAGAGATTGCAATAAGAACAAGTTCATCTTTAATTCTATGTAAAACATGTACCTTTCATCAAAGTTTATGTTGAGTATTTCTGTTATTTGATGTGGCTCTCTGCAATTTCTCCGGATGTTTTGGAGGCATTTCTGAACATGGCACCAATGTAAACTGAGGTTTTTGGATATAAATATGAACTTGATCGAACTAAACATACATGTATTGTGTAACATTTAGTCCTGGGAGTGTCATCTGATGATCGTCAAATGTTAGTGATTAATTGTATCTATATTTCTGCTTTTTGTGACACCTCTCTTTGGTTGGAAATAACGCTCAGGACGCAGTAACGCTCAGGAAGGAGACGCGTTCTGTCTCCTAGAGATGAACATACTTTGGTGTGAAAAGTGCAAATCCATCCCAGAACAACAGCAAAGGATCTTGTGAAGATGATGGAGGAAACAGGTACAAAAGTATCTATATCCACAGTAAAATGAGTCCTATATCGACATAACCTGAAAGATCGTACTTTTTGGAGAAATGTCCTCTGGTTTGATGAAACAAAAACAGAACTGTTTGGCCATAATGACCATCGTTACGTTTGGAGGGAAAAGAGGGAGGCTTGCAAGCCCAAGCACACCATCCCAACCGTGAAGCAAGGGTGTGGCAGCGCCATGTTGTGGGGGTGCTTTGCTGCAGGAGGGACTGGTGCACTTCACAAAATAGATGGCATCATGAGGTAGGAAAATTATGTGGATATAGTGAAGCAACATCCCAAGACATCAGTCAGGAAGTTAAAGCTTGGTCGCAAATGGGTCTTCCAAATGGACAATGACCCCAACCATACTTCCAAAGATGTGGCAAAGTGGCTTAAGGACAAACAAACAAAGTCAAGGTATTGGAGTGGCCATCACAAAGCCCTGACCTCAATCCCATAGATAATTTGTGGGCAAAACTGAAAAAGCGTGTGCGAGCAAGGCGACCAACAAACCTGACTCAGTTCTGTCAGGAGAAATGGGCCAAAATTCTTCCAACTTATCGTGGGAAGCTTGTGGAAGGCTACCCGACACATTTGACCCAAGTTTAAAGGCAATGCTATCAAATACTAACTGAGTGTATGCAAACTTCTGACCCACTGGGAATGTGATGAAAAAAATAAAAGCTGAAATAAATCACTCTACTATTATTCTGACATTTCACATTCTTAAAATAAAGTTGTGATCCTAACTGACCTAAGACAGGGAATTTTTACGAAGATTAAATGTCAGGAATTATGAAACAGTTTAAATGTATTTGGCTAAGGTGTATGTAAACTTCCGACTTCAACTGTGTGATACATACATACATACATACACACACTTTTTTTGTTGCTTGGTAGCATTAGCTAGAGCAAGTCGGCTGTACCCGAGTCCAACCCCCTGGTATTTTTCATCCTACAGCTTGTTCTCCATCTTTTTAAATAGTGAGCCAACATGTTTTCAGCACTTATTTCCATGACTGATCAAAACACATTTTCTCATGCTCTCGTCTCTCTGCAGCATTATCGAATTTAAATACACATAGAATCACAATACATATCATATTGGCACCTAAGTATCGTGATAACATCTTGAGGTCCGTGGAAATTCCCAGCCCTAGACAGGCTGTGAAGACAGTAGCTTCTTCACAATTGTTCAGATAAGCTGAAGAAATCTATTGACAGCGGTTATCAAAATAGTCCCTCCTATATAATAAAGGATCCTTGATTTGGTCAGTGTTTTTCTCACCTCTCTCCCCTTCTCTGTGCTGATCCCCAGAGCCTTGTGGGTCTGCTATTAGAGCAGAACTACTTTTCTGAACTGGGACAGCTGTTCTGTCACATACTAAAAATAACCTACAATCTGTTGTCCAAGCACAACAAACCCTGCTGCAACCACCAACTGTCTGAGGAAAAATTACAAATGAAATGAGAGATCTACAAGCATAATGTGAGGTACACTATATATATACACACACACACACACACACACACACACACACACACGTATGTGGACAATTAGTAGATTCGGCTATTTCAACCATACCTGTTGCTGACAGGTGTATAAAATTGAGCACACAACCATGCAACATCCACGGACAAACATTGGCAGTAAAATGGCCCGTACTGAAGAGTTCAGTGACTTTCAACGTGGCGCCGTCATTGGATGCCACCTTTCCAACAAATCAGTACGTCAAAATTCTGCCCTGTTAGTGCTGCCCTGGTCAACTGTAAGTTATATTATTGTGAAGTGGAAACGTCTAGGAGCAACAATGACTCAGCCGCAAAGTGGTAGGCCACACAAGCTCACAGAACGGGACCGCCGAGTGCAGAAGTGCGCAGACCATGATTTTGGAATGAGATGTTCGACGAGCAGGTGTCCACAGTTTTGGTCATGTAAGGGAAAGGGGGATACCTAGTCAGTTGTAAAACTGAATGCCTTCAACTGAAATGTGTCTTGCATCTTGTTCTGATAAAGGGACTAGGACATTCAAATCGACCAACGAGATCTAGAATAAGACTAGCTTGTGGCTCAGTTGATGACGATTAGAGCAGTCTGGCCAGGCAGACCACTGATATGTGGGTGGCATCTATAAAAACCTGGTCTGATGATGAGGCCGGTGGTCTGAAACACGCAACGCCCAGGGTTGTGACTTTCAGACCAACACAGTACAGGGCAGGTGAAAAAAAGCTCTTAAGCCTGTCTGTATGGACAAGGGTGCAGAGGGTAGAAAGCCCCCTGGAGGAACCACTCCATCAACCCTACTTCTGTCTGTGACAGCCTGAGTTCTCTACATCATGCTCTCTTCTTCTCTTTCACTCTATCAGTCTCTCTTTCCTTCTCTCTCAAACAGCCACCCACACGGGGATTACAGCTGTGCACCGTTATGCTGTAATGCGGGCTGCCCTTTAATCTTTCCTTGCTTCCTTTTCTAAACCCTAATAACGCTGTGGCTGGACTAATGTGTCCGACATCAATCCCACTCCCCCTGTGTTAGCCAGTGGTGCCCTACACAGTACGGCAGCCCAGGCAGACTAAATACGCACCCAACTGAGGAAGTTCAGGTTGTGTTAGTGCTTAGCACAAAACCACAACATACACATTACACACACTATTGATTATTTAAGATGAATAAGTATGGTACACAGAGCAGTTACCACAGTAAAATCCCTTAAGGAAACGGATAATACCATTCAAGGGATTAAAGCCCCTTATCAATGACACCTATAGAACTGGGAGCTACAAATGCCTGGTCAAGGTACAAATGGAGGATTAACTGACGATCTGTTGCCAGGAGAGACTACAAGATTTTGAGGTTGAGAAGATGTGATGGTGAGGAGAGAAATGTGGTTGATGAGGACAGGAGAGAAGGGCCATTAACAGATAGAATGTAATGACGACAGAGAACCTCCTGAACATAGTTCAAAGACCAGCTTTGAGCAATTCCATTGGTATACAACAACTGAGCAGCAACTAATGCTAACATATTGAACGCAGTGTGTTTGCTAATGCCTACACCCTCTTAGAGCCTCAAAACTAAGCCAAACTAATTGCATAACCAAAACAAAAAAAGTAATTAGGAATTGTAATTATGGTTCTTTTTGTAATGCCCTTTTCAAACACAAACACAGAATGGGACGGCATAATATGAATAGGCTCATTTGAATTCTTTAGCTAAACCAAAACAAAATAATTAAGCATTTCCCAATGCCGTATTGTCAGCCTTTCTGACAACTGTTCCAATGTTTTCCAAAGTCTGATTAAGCATATTATAATAGGAGTCAATACTAAAGCACCCTCTGACTCACTCAGTTCATAAAGAGACTGGCAGTAGGGTGATAAAGCAGGTCACTTAGTTCGGAGCTTGAAGCCTTCCAGTGAAATGATATGGACGTTGTAAAGAAAAGGGAAAATACTGGGCTGCATAATGACTCCAGATGGCAAAGACTCTAGATGTTGTGGACATTGTGCCTAGATAGACCCATCATTAAGACGAAGGGCACCTTGGTCTTTGGGGTGGGGCAGAGACATGTCAGAGGGCATAAGCAGGCATAGCGTAGGTGGGAGAGGAGAGGTATTTCCATTGGGCAGGACAGAGCGGTGTATGGAGAGCGGCTGGGCTTAAAAGGAATAGTCAATCAATTATTTAAAGTGATCATGGGGAGTGGTGGGCAGTGGCTAAGGGCCCAGATCGTTTGACCCAGGCACGTCAAAGACAAAGGGGGGCTGAGGAGCAGGAAGACACTCCACTCCCTGTGTGCTAACAGAAGCTGATGAATGTTTTATCAAAGCCCAATTATTTATTTAAGGACGAGTCCACCATGGGAAGAAATCTAATAAGGTTTCATGGAAATGGGAGAAAATACAACTAAGCCCCTAGAAGTCCAAATGCCTGTACGCAGGAGAGACCAAAACTAATAACAGGAGACAACTTCTTCAAGAAACACCAGAGAACAGTTGACTTTGTGTCAAATACGGTCAATTTCTTAAAACATATTACCAAGCAGACATCTCCTCAACATCTACTATAATAAGAAGCAATAAGTTAGATTAATTAACACAGAGGTGGAAATGTCCCTTTCCCTAAAAGGAAACTTTGTGAAACTGCAAGGTAAACAAAACATACAGGAGGAGATTATAAATCAGCATAATTTCAATTCGTTGACATGATGTAAGAGGCTTATCCAGACGAGATAAAAAACAACAATGCATTTATTGGAGAATTGTTTGGGTATGCTCGTTCTGTTGAAAATGAGTGAGGGTGGAGGGAGGAGTGAGGGTGGAGGGAGAACAGTGGAGGGGGGAAATAATACAGGAGGAGATCAGCACATCTATCACTGTCGGCCGGCAAAGTTAAAGCAAAAGTGGAAATCGCAGGAGTTTCGCTCTCTTAAGACTTCAAGGGCACACACACTTGCTCAGGGCTGCGGGATGGGAGGCGTGAGAGGGAGACCGAACTGGAAGGGGCTCTCTGACACTAACACAGACAGGGGTTGGCACATTGGGGCTCAGTCACGATGGCAGGGGCTGACAGAGAGAGGTGTGGTACACCATGTGTCCTCCAGGGGCCTTTGGGAAGAGGGTAGAAGGACAGGGGTGAGAAACAGGGGTGCAGTATGTACTCACCAGAAACACCTTGTAGGCGTCTTTCCTGGTGACAGGCCCCCAGCACAAGTCGGTGTCGTCGTATTTCACACTGCCAGCACTGCATGAGTGGTTACCACTACAGAGAGAACAGACAGACTGGTGATCATTACAGATCCCTTCATGATCAGATCAAGTCAGTCCAAGAATAACATACGACAGGAAAGACTAGTTTACAATGTTGCAAAAGAACATGAAACAATGATAAAATATTAAATATGACAGAATTACTAAAACTTTGCAGACTTGTCAGTTCCTACTACCTCGGAGCGGTTCGATTATCAGTGAGGTCAGTTCCTTCTACCTCGGAGCGGTTAGATTATCAGTGAGGCCAGTTCCTACTACCTCTGAGCGGTTAGATTATCAGTGAGGCCAGGTCCTACTACCTCTGAGCGGTTAGATTATCAGTGAGGCCAGGTCCTACTACCTCTGAGCGGTTAGATTATCAGTGAGGCCAGGTCCTACTACCTCTGAGCGGTTAGATTATCAGTGAGGCCAGGTCCTACTACCTCGGAGCGGTTAGATTATCAGTGAGGCCAGGTCCTACTACCTCTGAGCGGTTAGATTATCAGTAAAAAAAAAAGTATCAGTAAAAGTTATATCACTGCACAAGACTTTCCTGAGTTAAAGTGATGATCCAGTCTTCCTGGTGGAAAATTACACATTGTCATTCTGAGGCAATCACAAAACCCTTTCAGTGCTGCCAACAAGGTGCGGCAGACTGAGCATCAATTATGGGACATAATCATTAGAATCTGCCTCTGCCACCGAGAAGTCTGCTGCGGCAAGGCTTTACAAAGAGATACTGCTCTACGATCTCAATCGCCTGGCTCTCCTCAGTGGCAGAGCCAGTCGAGCGGGGAGCTCCGGTCTGTGCCATAGGGTAATTCCTTTTTAAGTGTCTGTTCCGCCTCACATTTTGGCAAGAATGTTACCACGGGGCTTTTCGACCCCGCTGAGTCAGAGGGACAAACGTATATTTTTTATGCTACTAGATTGATTTGTTAATATAACTTCCTCTGATGTGGTAAGTGGTTCAATTGTAATCTTGAATTGAAATATATTCACTCACCTTCACCTTTGAAAACGAAGTATCTATATACATTTTTAAGGATCTCATCCTCACCACATTATGTTCATAAGATACCCCTATATGGCACTCCCAGGGCTCACTGAACCCTTAAAAAGTCACTGATAATCTAACGTCATTTGGGCAAAATGGGAGAGCGCTATAGTTTTTGGAGCGGGGGTCCTTTTTTGAAATTGTACTTTTGGTACACCATGAGAAAGTCAATCATCTTTCTGTCATAAAGCTACACCAAATTGAATTGTGATCCTGAAGGTTAAGGTGGTCTCACCAGAACAATAGTTTCTCTAGAGAAGAGCCTCCCTTAGATCTGCAGGCTAAGTCATACTGTCTGAGACTGGAACAATATGGAATATGTGATGTCACCCAGCCCACCAGTGGAGGAAACTTGTAATAAAAACCTGTCTGGGAGCCAGTCAACAAAAGTAAATGCCAAGAGCACTGGTGGGAGGTCAGGAAGGCTAAAGGCCCCCTCATCAGAAAGTTTTACTGAGGCAGAAGGTCAGGGAACAGCCAAAGTGCAGAGATAAAAACAGAACTGAGAGAAAGGGATATGCTTTGTCCTGCCAAAAGTAAATGCTCCAAGTACTTGGGAAAGTCAGCTGCACCCACATTAGTCATAAAGTTGCTTGAAATAATACCCCCAAATAAGAAACCCATGAATGTAATGAATCAGCAGCAAGCTGGCTGGCTGGTCTTACCAGGCTACTTCCATTAGTGATATGGGCACAGCAGCAGCATAGATGGCCAGGTCTCCATACAGGTAGACTACCATGCAGATGTAGAACATGTTGACACCAACTGAAAGACAAAACCAAAGGGTTAAGACATGAGCAGATTATACCTGGAGCTATACATACAATGTCATACATTATATATTTCTAGTGTTATCAATTCATCATAACTCCGAGAGAATCTGCCTAACAGCCGTCAGATGCCTGATTATGAAACATGGTCAATGCAACTTGTGTCAAACTTCAACCGCTAAACGTGCAGTCTCCATCAGAGGCAATCTCCTCCGTCTCTACACCTCCACTCCTCCATCAATCCCCTGCTTCTCCCTCCGGGATGGCAGCCACAACTGCAGCAGCACATTTCTCCCATCCTCCGGAAGAATATTAATCACACTAATTAAGAAAGTAATCACTTCATGATGAAAATTCTCCTCATTACATCCCCCACACACTACTGGCCCATCCAAGCTGGCACAACGAGGGGAGATTGAGAGCTTTCAACAACGGGAGACCGATAGCCATGTTGTGCCAGGCATCCATCATACACTGGAGTTCTCGTGTGGGAGGCTCCTGTGTCCTACTGGTCCTGGCAGCCAATTCATTACTGACAGGGAAATTAGAGTGTGGAGTCCATTAAAAATCAATAAAAAGTGAGGGGTTTATAGTTTTACAGGGCTAAATTGATTCATCTGATCTGAGAGTAAAGGGACGAATGGCAACCTTCTGCTGCCCATCACACAGCCGAGCTGAGGTAAACAAGAAAAGGGATATGGAAGAGGACTAGCTGGTCCAACAGCCAGATAAGCCCATGTAGTTGTAAAACAGTCATCACCTGTCTTATGGCAGGGATTGATGGACACTTACAGTAGACTGCATTATGATATGAAGCTATATTACAGTTGCTACAGTAAGTTTCTGCAGCCCTGTTTGAGTTAGATGGAGAGTCTAACAGCAGGTAAATTCTGTGGGAAAGGGCGATGACCGCAAACATTTACCTAGCTAGCACCACCACCCATCTTACCGCCATTGAGGACAATGTGGTGCTAAAGTACTGTGGGAGAGGGAACCAAAGGGCACTTTGGTAGCAAAGTTGTGTTTATTCTCTTCCAGGACCATCTGATCACATCATTGTGCAGTGGTGCACTGAGGTCATAAAACACAGGCTGGGGAAAATAAACACTGATAACTCAAGAAGACGCCAGTGTGTGTGATTACACTATACTGTACCTATCAGTATTGATCTGCACACTGATTACAGTATGAAAGTATCTCACAGGTTGGTGGGGGGGGACTCGATTCTCTCTGCATCAATTCTACACATTCCATTTTCACCTCCTCTCCGACAACCCCACTTTCAGAGGTTAGCACTGTACAGTACTCTCTACCATTCCTGCATGTCTCCATCTGGCCCTATGGTAAGGAAGCCTGTTAGAGCTTTTGCCTCAGATAGGGGGAATCAGGGCTGCCCCTGTCAGTGAGCGATAGCTAGGTGAGGACCCAGCATGACCAAGAGGATGCTGCCCTGCCAGGCTCTGTCACTAATACCTCCCCATTACCCACGGTTAGAGGCTCACACGCTGCTGCTGCAAATGACTCTTCACCTAGGAGCTCCACTCAGTCCCCTAGCGGCACGGACACACGTCACTATCCATCACCCCACTGTTGCAGACTGACAGAGGCTCTGATAGCCTCTCTAGCTGGGTCTGGAGGAGGAGGGAGTGGATCCTAGAAGAGGTATGTTAGGAAGTTGCTTCCTTCCAACATCCACAGCCATTTTGTTGAATGCCAACCACGCTGGAAGCCACAGCTGTACTGGGCTCCGCTCTGCTATCGTGGAGCTTCATCAGGCAGGAATGTGAATGTGAGAGCCTGACAACTAAAGGCGGTTTGTTGGATGCAACAGAAATTACTTTCCTTAGGTTTGATTTTGAAACCCCAATGGGCTTTTATTGAGTGAGATGTATTCTTTGTGCTAAAACTTGGGATATTGATCTGGATCTTGGGGTAATCATAGAGTTGAGCAGTAATAGCAGCAGGCCCTCTGAAAAGGAAAGCGCATCCTTTATGTTCATATACAATAGAGACTTGAAAACTATTTTAGTTGAGGCTTATGTAATTGGGGTGGTGGGAGGGGGGGATGGCTGACATAAACATGTCCATTTATCTTCTTAGTGGCAGCGCTGCTGCCCATTTTCCTTTTGTCAGTGCCCCTCATAGCGTACAAGTATGACATTTAAGAAAAGTCATTCAAGTATAGAAAATGTATGCATCGGTGTTAGGTACTCATTAAAGCTGGGGTCTGTCATAAAATAGACTGGATTAGTATTCCTCTCCATGGTCTCTATAAGTCAAGGGTATAGAGCCTGTACTTTCTCCCTCTGTTTGCACACCATCCATATCCCCATACATCACTTCTACTGCCTTTTCTACCTAGAGGGACGGTGGGCTGAGATGGGAGCAGGAGCACACAGACCAGCCTCTGTTGTTCACCCCCCTTTGTGATATTAGCCAAAGTCATCTTCTAATCAACTTGCAAATTGTGGATGAGGAAAGTTACAGTAACACTACAGGCACTCTCCTCGCTGCTCCGCTGATAAACCAGCCCCCATCAAAATTCCTGTCAGTACCGGCAGGGCCGATACCTATGGCCTTATTCCAAGCTTGCTCTGCTGCCAGTGGTGCCCAGTGTGGTCGAACAGTCCCATCAATAACCAGAACCTGACCGAGGTAGTAAGGATTCAAGAAGCCAGCTGATTGGCTGTGAGCTGCCCTTCCCCACCGCAGGCCTCAGCCAGTCCATTAACTCCAACAACATATTCAAAAACACTCCACTATCCAATCCCTCAACAAAAAAACAAGCGATTTGGTTTTAATGCCTGACAGCTTTACCACACCAGTAAAACTCCCTGATCAGACATACCACTAATCTTATATTACCTCCCAGCACTAATTAAAACAAAGAAGAGTTCATATCAGCGGAGATCTGGGTAGAGAGATAAACGAGACTTCCATTATGCTGGAGCGCCATTGAGCTGAGACAAAGAGCTGCATCTCTCACTCCTCTCTCATGCGCGCTGGGCCCAGCGCCCATCTAATTCATTTCTGATTAGAGTCACTGGGCAGCACTCCCACATCACACAGAGAGATAGAGGGGACTCTTATCTCTGCCACCGATCAATACTTCCCCGTGGCGCCTCACCCTTACCTGCAGCCGAGGACAACACCACACCAGACACACACAGGGAGAGGTCATCACCAAAGAGTGTTTTAACAAATCAACTTTAATAGGGCTGAGAGAAAGAAGAGACTGCAGCCGGAGTGTTCCACAAGGGAACAACACGCTGCTTCTCTAACAGCATGTTGCATGCCTGCCTGGCTTTGTGTGAGTCACTGAATCCTTTTGTGTGCGAGTGTGCCAAGTGCACCACCTAGTGGCCAGAGCCGGATCACAACACAGGAAGAGATCTGCACACAGATGACATTGTCAGAGTGGAGCAGAACGGTTTGACATTTTTATCAGAGATGACAAAAGCGATGCTGTTGAAGTATTGGCGCTGCAGGTACGTATGCTGCAGACTGTTGAGTCACCTACCTGGTTAATACTACTTGAGAAACAGGCCGACCTGCCAGCAGAGGAGGAGAGGGTGGGGAGGGGGTAGTGAGCGGGCCCAGCACACCGAGGAGTGTCTACTCTGACGTAGGTGAGTAATGTAAATCAGCAAGGTTGTTCTGTTTCTGGTTCAAGGTGAACATGATTCTGCTTTCAATTAGCTCAACACTCAGGCTGCCGAGGCTTTAACATGTTCACAGCCGCTGGTGCAGCCTGCAGGAGGCCCCCACACACACAGCTGGGGAGACTAAAACAGCAGCAGTGTGATGGCCTGGGAAATACAACCATTTAGCCATATACACCGAGAGTACCAAACATTAGGAACACCTGCTGTTTCCCTGACATTGACTGACCAGTTGAAAGCTATGATCCCTTATTGATGTCACCTGTAAATCCACTTCAACCAGTGTAGATGAAGGGGAGGAGACAGGTTAAAGAAGGATTTTTAAGCCTTGAGACATTTGAGACATGGATTGTGTATGCGTGCCATTCAGAGGGTGAATGGGCAAGACAAAATATTGAAGTGCCTTTGAATGGGGTTTGGTAGTAGGGGCCAGGCGCAGCAGGTATGTATCAAGAACTGCAACGCTGCTGGGTTTTTCACGCTCAACAGATTCCTGTGTGAATCAAGAATGATCCACCACCCAAACAACATCCAGCCAGTGGTCGAAAACGGGTCATTGGTGAAAGAGGACAAAGGAGGCAGCGCAACAGACGGGCTACAGTTAAGTCAACTGATAGTCCAGTACAACATTGGTGCCCAAAGTCCCATAAAAGAATGCACAACTAGTCGTACCTTGACACAAATGGGGTATGGCAGCCAACCACCTTACAGAGTTCCACTTCTTTCAGCAAAAAAACAAGAAACTGTGATTGCAGTGGGTTAAGGAGCAAAAACAATGGAAACTGGAAAATTGGAAAAACATTGCCTGATCTGAAGAACCCCGGTTCTTGGTGATGGGAGGACTAGGGAATGGAGAAAACCACGAGTACATGCATCCATCATGCTGTGTGTCAACACTGCAGGCTGGTGGTGGTTGTGGTAGTATAATGGTGTGGGGTGTGTTTTCATGGGATACATTGGGCCCCTTGATAAAAATGGAGGAACATTTGAATGCCACAAGATATCTGAACATTATTGCCAGTCAGGTGCATCCCTTCATGGCAGCAGTGTATCCATCTGCAATTGTATTTTTTATTATCAGGATAATACCCAATGGCACAAGGTAAGGATTGTCCAGGAATAGTTCCACGAACATGACAGTGAATTCAGCTTACTGCAGTGGCCTACCCAGTCACCAGATCTCAATCCAATTCAGCATCTGTGGGATGAGATGGACCGATGCTACTAGTAGAGATCTACTACCAGCCAACTGGACACAACTGTGGGAAGCATTGGAGTCAACATGGGCCAGTATCCCTGTGGAATGCTTTCCACACCTTGTAGGGCAAAAAGGGTTGCAACTCACTATTAGGAAGGTGTTCTTAATGTTTTGTACACTCAAGTGTAAAATTACACCCCATTAGAGAGCTAACAGCCTCACATTTGGAATCTAACAATGATTCCCATTTAAAGGTTAAGAAACTGTCCCCAAATTATCCCACACAACTGTCAAGACTCCTCCATAGCTGTTAGACAAGGAGGACAGGTTTTACCATGCCCTGCACATAACGGCATCAGCAGCACTTCATTCAATAACAGAGTGTGGATTCATCATATCCCCTCAAAGTACTGAATGAGGATAGGCTCTTACCTTTGTTGAAGAACATGGAGGCCATTTGACCCATCTCTACCCTCTCCACAATGTCAAAGTGATCAACGTGTCCTCCTCCTGTTCGCTCTGTGATAATGCATAGACATGAGAACGCAGTGGTGAGTCATTCCAATCCGAGTCATTCCTTCCTTCTATAAAACATTGACATTAACCAATGACATGGAGGATACATACAATTTATGATTGATCTGATTATGTCATAATCAACATATGCTTAAGCATTGAGACCTTCAAAAGGAGGGATGACAAAAAAGAGAATTCCGAATTCTCCACAAGACTTTTCACATATACACTACATGGCCAGACGTATGTGGACACCCATCAAATTAGCGGATTTGGCTATTTCAGCCATGCTAACAGGTGTCTAAAATTGAGCACAAATTCATGCAATCGCCATAGACAAACATTGGCACTAGAATGGCTCATACTGAGCTCTTCTAAAATCGAGCTTTGTGTCAAATCCACTAATTTGAAGGGTGTCCATTTTAACATGACGCCGTCATAGGATGCCACCTTTCCAACATGTCAGTTTGTCAAATTTCTGCCTTTCTAGGGCTGCACCGGTCAACTGCAAGTGCTGTTATTGTGAAGTGGAAACGTCTAGGAGCAACAATGGCTCAGCCACGAAGTGGTAGGTCGCACAAGATCACAGAACGGGACCTCCTTGGTGGCAACACTCACTTCGGAGTTCCAAACTGCTTCTGGAAGCAACGTCAGCACAAGAACTGTTCGTTGAGAGCTTCATGAAATGGGTTTCCATGGTCGAGCAGCCGCATACACGCCTAACATCACCATGCGCAATGCCAAGCGTCGGCTGGAGTGGTGTAAAGCTTGCCGACATTGTATTCTGGAGCAGTGGAAACGCGTTCTCTGGAGTGATGAATCAATCACACTTCACCATCTGGCAGTCAAACAGACAAATCTGGGTTTGGCGGATGCCAGGAGACCGCTACCTGCCCGAAAGCATAGTGCCAACTGTAAAGTTTGGTGGATGAGAAATAATGGTCTGGGGATGTTTTTCATGGTTCAGTAGTCTAGGCCCCTTAGTTCCAGTGAAGGGAAATATTAACGCTACAGCATACAATAAAATTCTAGACGATTCTGTGCTTTCAACTTTGCGGCAACAGTTTGGGGAAGGCCCAATCCTGTTTCAGCAGGACAATGCCCCCAAATGCACAAAGCAAGGTCCATACAGAAATGGTTTGTCGAGATCGGCGTGGAAGAACTTGACTGGTCTGCACAGAGCCCTGACCTCAACCCCATCAAACAACTTTGAGATTAATTGGAATGACTGAGTCAGGCCTAATCTCCCAACATCCGTGCCCGACCTCACTAATGCTCATGGCTGAATGGAAGCAAGTCCCTGTAACAATGTTCCAACATCTAGTGTAAAGCCTTCCCAAAAGAGTGGAGGGTATTATAGCAGCAAAGGGGGGACCAAACCCATATTAATGCCCATGATTTTGGAATGAGATGTTCGACGAGCAGATGTCCACATACTTTTGACCATGTAGTGTACCTTATTTTCAACACATTCTTAACACGACCTTAGCAGTGTGTCTAGTCTTCAGGAGGGATGAGGGGAACACTATACTCACGGACGGACAAAATGGGCCTCGTCTCTGGCTCTGATCGTCCCCGGACATCATCATCCGAATAATCAGAAATGGAGTCGTTGTCTTGGACCTGAAGATGAGGGTGATGGAAAGAGGATAACCAGCCGGCCTCCACCCAACACTAACTTCACTCCTAATCTACAAGTCCTAATGCTCAGTGCCAACAACAGTCAGTTTACAACCTATTAACACTGTGTTTTATTTGCTGGACATGTAACATGGAGGGGAGCAGCATCTGGAAATTGTCTGGAACAGCTGGGATATGCTGGGGAGGATGAGGGAGCCCTCCCATAACTCTTCATCTACCAAATTCACTACAGATTCATATTAATTAATGCTCAATTACAATCGACATTGAGGATGTCATTATCAGTTGAATTAAAAAGAGCAGCTACAGCTGGTTGGGCAGGGTGTGGGAGAGACTAAGAAGTGGGTGGCTCACTGGAAGAGAATATGCCAGCAACAGAAACAAAGCATCTAACATCAAAGTGACAGATGTGGCCTTGGCTGAGTCAAAAGAGCAGATCTATCCTATTTCTCCATCACATCCGAGAGATGCAGAGTCAGTCCCCCCCCCCAAATTCAAACTAATACACTTTTATGGGACTTTCTCAGAAAATGTCGGCCAGTATATCACTTTAAAGGAACAGCTTCATTTTTTTTTATGTGCTTCATTCGAGCAGAAAGAAATAAAGAATGTTCAAGGGTAAACATTCCCACTCTGTGCCTCCCTTCTTCCCATTATGTGGGAGGAAATGTTGGAGGAAGACTAAGTGATCCATGAATCAAGGCCATGGGGTTTGGGGCTCTGTCAAAGCCAGACCCATTGTCCTTAACGCTCATAACTCCTCCAGCGGAAACCTTGCGCATTAGGCAAAATGACTTGCTGCTTTTCTGTAAAAAAAAGAAAATGAACTCCACCAGCTCCATCAATCTCTGCACGAGATTACTTTCCCTTACTATTTAAAATGACTAAAGTAACAATGATTAAAAACTAAACTGCCCCCCCAGTGAGTCAGTAGAGGACACTACAAGGCTTGTTTAATCACACATTTGTGGGAGTGGCAAGCGCTCCATTCCCCATATTATTCTTTAATGGTCTATTGAGCGCCTTGAGGTTATTCTTCCCGTAAAGGTGTTGAGGTTTAAGGGGTAGTGAACTAGCGAATCTGGGCCTTCACTTGATGAGTAGGGATCACTGGAAAAGACAGTATGTATGAGTGTCAACTATCACTCTTTCTTCATTACTTCCACCCGTTGGTTATTTATATGTGCTAACTCACCTCTTCCTGCTCCCTCCTCTTCCAGCGCAGCTGAGCGTTGGCCGCTGCCATGGCCTCGATCACAAACGTAGTGGTCATGTAACTGATGAAAATTAAACAAAGTGGGTTCAGAAAAATATATTCAGATGACAAAAACTAGCCCTGAAGAGTCATATTATATACCGAGAATAAAAAATGTATACAAACGTTGAATTTTATGACCCATTGTCAACAACTGTCAAAGAATATCATTGTGTTGTATTTGTTGTAGTCTGTGACCTTGCCTAACTGCACACTATCCTTGGTGACAAAATAGGATCTCTAGATCTCAACTATCTAAAAACAAAGCAATATAAAAAGATGAAACTGTTAAAAGGCACAGTGTATGTTTAAATCCACATCACAAAGCTAAAGTACTGGCCTCTGATCTGCATCTCTGTGTGTCCACTGTCTCCCCTTTTTCCTCACATACTACCCTAATGAAACACATCCTGCATCATCAACTTCCTCCTGCTGACTGACACGCTGCATCAACTCATCTGCAACTCCTCCTGCTCTGGTTGTTCCCTGCTAGATTACTGACACGCCTCATCAGTGGAATCCCATTTGATAGGGAGGGCAATAACTCTCCACTTAGGAGGCTGGGAGGACCTTAGGTGTGGAAGATAAGGATTAAATATGGTAATTTCCTCTTGTGCTATGGTGTGCTTAAACTAAAGTGAGAGCTGGGGAAGTGGATGTAAGGCAACAGTTGTGGAAATGAATGGAAAGGCAGTGAGCCTACGAGGAACTCGCCTCATAAACGCCAGGAAGGAGATGAGCGCTAGGCTGACCGCCCAACCTGCTTGGGCAAAGGCCTTGGGCATCGTCAGTGCCCCCGTGCCCACGATCAGATTAAACATGTACACCAAGCCCACCTGCAAAGACACAGAATATTAGAGGGTGTCGTTGTCTTGGGGGTCCACAAGAGGCCAGTACGTCTGGACGCTCCTGTTTACTGGACATTATCCTCCCTTCACTTAACGTAACACCACACTCTGGTCAAGGGAGTGAAGTTTGAACCCTGGAAATCATGCGACAGTTTAGCACCGGTGTAAAGAAAAACATGTTGACCTCACATTGCCAAGTTGCAACGCACTGGTCAACTGAAGACATTATCTTGATCTTATTCAAACACTGTCCTCAGCTGTGGACTATTACAGTCCCATCTAGCAGTAAAGACGTCGGGCTGACACCGTGACATATAGGTAGACCAGTGAACAGAAGGTCAGATCACTACAAAGCCCTTATCCCTATCCATTTCCTTCAGTCCGTTAATATTTCATCTAGAAAGGGCACTTTAACCACAAGACAACTAGCCTTAAAACAGCTGAAGCAGACACAGCCATGCTGATACCAGTCCCTGCAGAAACTTGTGACATACCTAGACAGGCCTCACAATAATGCTTTCTAAACAGAATTTATGGTTTGGGTCATCAAAGTTCATCAGTGGTAGCCTTTTTCAGTGCCTAAGCATTCCTTCTTCCTCTTTTCAGTGTCCTGACTAGATGAGTAACCACCGCACGTGCTCCCCGCAACATTTCTGCTCTACATCACAATTGTATCATTTAAAGATGTATTAAGTTCTTGTTTTTCAAATCAACAAACAAAACACATTCCATATTCACAGATGTGGCAGACAAATGATAGAATAAAATAAAATAACAAACAAACAAATTTGCAGCAGCACTATCAGTAATCGTGTTAGACATGTCCACCTTTCACGGAGACAACAAGTAAAGAATTAGCTTTAGAGCAACTTACACTTCCTGTATTTCCACACACACATTTCCTTAAATCACCCCATTCACTCTGTCCAGTTTGAAATGTAGTTGAGTAGTGGAGACCAGAGTTTATCATACCTGGGATGTCTCTTGCAGAGGTCGTAAGTGAGCTTTTCAAGAGGAAGAAAGTCAACAATCTGGTCAGGCCACATTTTAAAATGCAGGTGGAGGAATTAGAATCCCCCAGCAGGAGAACACATTTTATAGCAAAGTATGTGATAGTCTTAAACAAATTCTCTCTGTCTGGATCAAGAACAAAGTCCTGCTGAACATTAAGAAGACAGAGACACGAGGTCATATCAAACTGTACATGTATAGATGACCAGATCTCTCTACAACTCCAAAATACATGCATATAAGTTCTACTTTCAGAGGTACATATTTTACAATAAGGAAAACTGTCTGTACTCATTCTATGGAGTCTCACTGGGGTGTAATACAATTTGAACAAAAATGTGTAATTATATACTTTCATTTTTGTATTAGTAGAGGAGCAGCATATCCTGTCGCAAACCTCCGCTCACAACTCATCACTGATAATCAGACAAAGGTCATTTTCCCAGATTATTTTAAGAGTAAGGAGGAACCCACACTCTTGTATAGGAATTTTTAGATATTTGAGATTTTGCCTTTGATGGATTGTGCTGTAGCAAGAAGGGTCTCAACTTAATTGAGAAGAGCTCTAAACCTCCCCTTGGAAGTGAATGAGGAAATGAAGTGTCTAATTTGAAGATATCAACAACAAAACATGTGCACATCGAATTCCCTGCAGAGCTCTTGAAAGGATTTCAGTGTAGTTGCGTTCTGATAAAACAGGTCTGAATAGGTCCTGATCCTGAGAGTATGCCAAAGATGAAAGTTGGCATCACTCTGGGCTTTTGGCGAGTCTGGGTTGTTTACTATAGGCAAGTGAGAGCATATCTGAGAGGAAATGCCAAGGTATTGTAAATCAAAGGTTTTGGGTATGTTCCCCACATCACTAAAGTCATTAATGAATATAATTGAGCTTAGGGGAAATTAACCACAGGATTGGGCCTCTATCTGAATCCACATTGAGTCTTGTCTGTTTGTGATCCATGTTAACATGTTGCTGATTTGGGCAGACCAGTAGTACAATTGTACATAATGTTGCTGCTACTGTCTCGTATGATCAAAAAAGAGCTTCTGGACATCAGAACAGTGATTACTCACCTTGAATTGGATGACTAATTTTTCTTTAATGAGTCGGACGAGAGGGATTTACTACAGACACCCGAACAGGCCCTCATCCCCGTCATTTGCAGGAGAAAGAGACGGAAGAGGTATCACGGAAGGAGATCGGGGTGCCTTGTGAGGATCTGCCGAATAGTGGCTAATCTGCCTCCTATTGGCCAACATACAATTGCTGGATAATTAGTTGGATGAACTAAAAGCACGTATATCCTACTAACGGGACATTAAAAATGAATATCTTATGTTTCACCGAGTCGTGGACAAACGATGACATGAATAACATTCAGCTGGTGGGTTATACACTGTATCGTCAGGATAGAACAGAAGCCTCTGGTAAGACAAGGGGTGACAGTCTATGTATATTTGTAAACAAAAGCTGGAGCACGATATCTAAGGAAGTCTCTAGGTTTTGATTGCCTGAGGTAGAGTATCTCATGATAAGCTGTAGACCACACTATCTGTATTTTTTTGTAGCTGTCTACATACCACCACAGACCGATGCTGGCACTAAGACAGCACTCAATGAGCTGTATACCGCAATAAGCAAACAGGAAAATGCTCACCCAGAGGTGGCACTCCTAGTAGCCGGTGAAATGAATGCAGATAAACTTAAATCAGCTTTACTTAATTTCTACCAGCATGTTAAATGTGAAACCAGAGAGAAGAAAAACTCTAGGCCACCTTTAATCCACACACAGATACACGTACAAAGCTCTCCCTTGCCCTTCATTTGGCAAATCTGACCATAATTCTATCCTCCTGATTCCTGCTTACAAGCAAAAATAAAAGCAGGAAGCACCAGTGACTCAGTCTATAAAAAAGTGGTCAGATGAAGTACATGCTAAACTACAGGACTGTTTTGCTAGCACAGACTGGAATATGTTTTGGGATTCTTCCGATGAGATTGAGGAGTACACCACATCAGTCACTGGCTTTATCAATAAGTGTATCGATGACATCGTCCCCACAGTGACTGTACATACATACCCCAACCAGAAGCCATGGATTACTACAGGCAACATCCGCACTGAGCTACGGGTAAGAGCTTCTGCTTTCAAGGAGCGGGACTCTAACCTGGAAGCTTATAAGAAATCCCACTATGCCCCCCGACGAACCATCAAACAGGCAAAGCATCAATACAGGACTAAGATCAAATCGTACTACACCGGCTCCGACGCTTATCAGATGTGGCTGGGCTTGCAAACTATTACAGACTAAAATGTGAAGCACAGCCGAGCTGCCCAGTGACATGAACCTACCAGACGAGCTAAATTACTTCCATGCTCACTTCGAGGCAAGTAACTGAAATATGCATGAGAGCATCAGCTGTTCCGGACGACTGTGTGATCACGCTCTTCACAGCCGATGCGAGAAAGACCTTTAAAAAGGTCAACATTCACAAGGCCGCAGGGCCATACGGATTACCAGGATGTGTACTCCGAGCATGCGCTGACAAGTGTCTTCACTGACATTTTCAACCTCTCCCTGTCTGAGTCTGTAATACCAACATGTTTCAAGCAGACTACCATAGTCCCTGTGCCCTGGACAAAAGGAACACTTATGTGAGAATGCTATTCATTGACTACAGCTCAGCGTTCAACACCATAGTGCCCTCAAAGCTCATCACGAAGTTAAGGACCCTGGGACTAAACACCACCCTCTGCAACTGGATCCTGGACTTCCTGACGGGCCGCCCATAGGTGGTAAAATTAGGTAACAACACATCCGCCATGCTGATCCTCAACACGGGGGCCCCTCAGGGGTGCGTGCTCAGTCCCCTCCTGTCCCTGTTCACTCATGACTGCACAGCCAGGCACGACTCCATCATTAAGTTGCCGATGACACACCAGTGGTAGGCCTGATCACCGACAAAGATGAGACAGCCTATAGGGAGGAGGTCAGAGACCTGACCGTGTAACGTAAGGACAACAACCTCTCCCTCAATGTGATCAAGACAAAGGAGATGATTGTGGACTACAGGAAAAGGAGGACCGAGCACACCAACCTTCTCATCAACGGGGCTGTAGTGGAGCAGGTTGAGAGCTTCAAGTTCCTTGCATCCACATCACCAACAAACTAACATGGTCCAAGCACACCAAGACAGTCGTGAAGAGGGCATGACAAAACCACTACCCTCAGGAGACTGAAAAGATTTGGCACGAGTCCTCAGAACCTCAAAAAGTTCTACAGCTGCACCATTGAGAGCATCCTGACTGGTTGCATCACTGCCTGGTATGGCAACTGCTCAGCCTCCGACTGCAAGGCACTACAGATGGTAGTGCTCACGGCCCAGTACATCACTGGGGCCAAGCTTCCTGCTATCTAGGACCTCTATACCAGGTGGTGTCAGAGGAAGGCCCTAAAAATTGTCAAAGACTCCAGCCACCCTAGTCATAGACTGTTTTCTCTGCTCCCGAACAGCAAGTGGTACCGGAGTGCCAAGTCTAGGTCCAAGAGGCTTCTAAACAGCTTCTACCCCGAAGCCATAAGTCTCCTGCACATCTACTCTGCACCTGTTTTTTTCTGCCTAGAAGGCCAGCATCCCGGAGTCGCCTCTTCACTGTTGACGTTGAGACTGGTGTTTTGTTGGTACCATTTAATAAAGCTGCCAGTTGAGGACTTGTGAGGCGTCTGTTTCTCAAACTAGACACACTAATGTACTTGTCCGCTTGCTCAGTTGTGCACCGGGGCCTCACCCTCCTCTTTATATTCTGGTTAGAGCCATTTTGAGATTGAATCAAACACACAAATGCTGATGCTCCAGATACTCAACTAGTCAAAAGAAGACCAGTTTTATTTGTTCTTTAAATCAGGACAGCGGTTTTCAGCTGTGCTAACAGTAGCACAGCTGAAAACCGTTGTCCTGATTTAAAGAACAAATAAAACTGGTCTTCTTTTGACTAGTTGAGTATGGTTTTCTAATGATTAACTAGCCTTTAAAATTATAACTTGGATTAGCTAACAACGTGCCATTGGAACACAGTAATGATTGTTGCTGATAAATGGGCCTCTGTACGCCTATGTAGATATTCCACTAAAAATCTGCCATTTCCAGCTACAGTAGTTATTTACAACATTAACAATGTCTACAAGGTATTTCTGATCAATTTCATGTTATTTTAATGGACAAAAAAGTGCTCGTCTTTCAAACTTTTGAACAATAGTGATGCGTTGGTTGGTTGTTTCAGAAAATGAAACTAGGAGATAGCATGGAAGCATCTGAAATAAAGAGTTCAATCCACGGAGTATGTTGATATGGATAACATTAATTCTTCTGACTAAGCTAATTGGGAGGGAGATCAAGGTTCGGAGGTCATTCTTGATTCGATCCAGGAGTGGTAGTTGAAAAGGCAATTCAGATCTGGTGTTACAAAGATTCCAAGGTATTGAACACCTGTGTCTTCCATTGTAATGGGCTGAGTGTCTTCATAGAGCTGGTAAGATTGAGAGGGCAAACAATGGATTTATTCAAATTGATCATATATCCTGAAAACTTGCCGTACTGAGAAATTGTCTGAAACGGAAGGGAGGAATTTCTCAGGGTTGGATATGTAGCGTAAGATATCATCCGCTTAGAGAGAAGGGAAAACAGCGAGCATCATTGTCTTGTGCCATATCCCAAAGAGAATCTCTCAGAGTTTAGACCATTAGTAGACACCATGGCATTTGGATGAGAATATAGGGACTTAATCCATTTGATAAAGTTTGGGCCCATATTGAACTTTTCTAAGACTGAAAACAGAAAGCTTCACTCCATCCTGTAAAACGTTTTTTTATTTTATTTTTATTTGACCTTTTCTTTAACTAGGCAAGTCAGTTAAGAACAAATTCTAATTTACAATGGAATCTAACCAGGGTCTGTAGTGGTGCTTCTAGCACTTAGATGCAGTGCCTTAGACCGCTGTGCCACTCGAGAACCCACTGGATGCTTTCTCAGCATCCAGTGAATCCAGCAGAACAAGGATCTTCCGTGCGTTTCCTTGATCTATAATATCAAAAAAATGCAGAATGTTATCAGAAGAGTACCTGTCTCTAATAAATCAATTTTGGTACACTTTTATTATTTTGGGAAGAAGAGTGTTTAGTCTCGTCGAGCAGTATGGTAATTATTTTGTAGTGGCCAAAAAGCTTTGTGGAACTCTGGGAAATCTGTTTGGGCCTGGGGATTTGTTAGGTGGCATGGAGATAATTGCCGCTAAGACCTCCTCGGGAGCGAAAGGGGAGTTGAGATCTTCTTGGTTGGTCTCTGATAGTTTTGGTAGCGAGATTCCCTCTAGGAAGGAATGGAGTTCTGCATCTGTATGTGCTCTTTCAGAAGCATATAAATTTGCAGTAAAAATTATGAAAAGTTAAATGTATCTTATTTGGATCATATGTGACCTCCGTCATCTTCTGTTCGGATGGCCATGATTGAATGATCTTTTTTAATTGGTATGCAATAGAGGTCGACCGATTATGATTTTTCAACGCCGATACCGATTATTGGAGGACCTATAAAAAAAAAGCAGATACCAATTAATCGGCTGATGATTTTTTTTTAAATTCATTTGTAATAATGACAATTATAACAATACTGAATGAACACTTATTCTAACTTAATATAATACATCAATAAAATCAATTTAGCCTCAAATAAATAATGAAACATGTTCAATTTGGTTTAAATAATGCAAAAACAAAGTGTTGGAGAAGAAAGTAAAAGTGCAATATGTGCCATGTAAGAAAGCTAAAGTTTAAGTTCCTTGCTCAGAACATGAGAACATATGAAAGCTGGTGGTTCCTTTTAACATGAGTCTTCAATATTCCCAGGTAAGAAGTTTTAGGTTGTAGTTACTATAGGAATTATAGGACTATTTCCCTCTATACCATTTGTATTTCATTAACCTTTGACTATTGGATGTTCTTATAGGCCCTTTAGTATTGCCAGTGTAACAGTGTAGCTTCCATCCCTCTCCTCGCTCCTCCCTGGGCTCGAACCAGGAACACAATGACAACAGCCACCCTCGAAGCAGCGTTACCCATGCAGAGCAAGGGGAACAACCACTCCCAAGTCTCAGAGCGAGTGATGTTTGAAACGCTATTAGCGCGCACCCCGCTAACTAGCTAGCCATTTCACATCGGTTATACCAGCCTCATCTCGGGAGTTGATAGGCTTGAAGTCATAAACAGCGCAATGCTTGACGCACAACGAAGAACTGCTGGCAAAACGCACAAAAGTGCTGTTTGAATGAATGCTTGTATACTTGTATGCTTCTATGCTCAGTCAGATTATATGCAACACAGGACACGCTAGATAAACTAGTAATGTCAACCATGTGTAGTTAACTAGTGATTATGATTGATTGATTGATTGTTTTTTTATAAGATAAGTTTAATGTTAGCTAGCAACTTACCTTGGCTTACTGCATTCGCGTAACAGGCAGTCTCCTTGTGGAGTGCAACGAGAGGCAGGTGGTTATAGCGTTGGACTAGTTAACTGTAAGGTTGCAAGATTGGATCCCCCGAGCTGACAAGGTGAAACTCTGTCATTCTGCCCCTGAACGAGGCAGTTAACCCACCGTTCCTAGGCGGTCATTGAAAATAAGAATGTATTCTTAACTGACTTGCCTAGTTAAATAAAGATTAAATAAAGGTGTAAAAAAATTAAAATAAATGTACAAATAAAAAATAAAAACAATTGGCAAAATCGGTGTCCAAAAATACAGATTTCTGATAATTATGAAAACTTGAAATCGGCCCTAATTAATCGGTCGACCTCTAGTATGCAATTTCTCTCAGAGTATAGTCCAAGTTTAGTTTTGCTTTAGCTGCTTTAAGTTGAATCCAGGAGGCGCTGTCTGGAGATTGTTTGTGTACTTCCAGTTACGTCTCAAGCTCTAACCTGTGTACTTCCATTGTTTTTTCTCTGAGGAATCATATACAATCAGATGACCTCTTAGGGTGGCTTCGGCAGCGTCTCACATTTGGCCGGAGAAACAGGAGAGTCTTTGTCTTGTGTGTAGTTGTCTATCCATGTAGTGACCAATGTATGGAATGCTTCATTTGATAACATGGAGGTGTTGAATTTCCAGCTCTTTGATCTCGGGATGTTTTTACAGAGGTCAAAGCGGGGGCGGACAGAGGCGTAATCTGAAAGTGCTATGGGTCCGATTGTACAAGCGGCAGAATTCATTAACATTTTAGGGATCAAAATGTAATCTATTCGAGAGTAGGTGCACATCACTATTTTAAATAATTTTCACATATTGTGTGGACTTTGAATTCATGCAGGTAACTTGAACTAATTTAGCCTAGATCATTTTTCAGCATTTGCTATCCATTATACATTTGTCAACCTCTCTTCGGAATTTACAGCACACTTAAAAGTTACACATCACAAAATGTTGATTTGAAATCTTTGACATCAGAGCAACCTTGAGGGAATCTTATTTGAGTAAGAAAATTATGTTCATATGATAGGGAAGATATAAAAACCTGGCATAGACCACATCCAACTGACAATCTCTTCGGGAAAAAAACTATTGGAACAAAGATGTAAAAAAATAACTGATGTTGGAACAAGATGGAGGGAAAGTTGGAGTATAACTAACGACATTACAATTAACTAACATTTACACTTAATCCTGTATAAACTAATATATAGAATATACACTGCTCAAAAAAATAAAGGGAACACTAAAATAACACATCCTAGATCTGAATGAACAAACTATTCTTATTAAATACTTATTTCTTTACATAGTTGAATGTGCTGACAACAAAATCACACAAATTATCAATGGAAATCAAATGTATCAACCCATGGAGGTCTGGATTTGGATTCACACTCAAAGTTAAAGTGGAAAACCACACTACAGGCTGATCCAACTTTAATGTAATGTCCTTAAAACAAGTCAAAATTAGGCTCAGTAGTGTGTGTGGCCTCCACGTGCCTGTATGACCTCCCTACAACGCCTGGGCATGCTCCTGATGAGGTGGCGGATGGTCTCCTGAGGGATCTCCTCCCAGACCTGGACTAAAGCATCCGAGCGAGACATGATGTCCCAGATGTGCTCAATTGGATTCAGGTCTGGGGAACGGGCGGGACAGTCCATAGCATCAACGCCTTCCTCTTGCAGGAACTGCTGACACACTCCAGCCACATGAGGTCTAGCATGGTCTTGCATTAGGAGGAACCCAGGGCCAACCGCACCAGCATATGGTCTCACAAGGGGTCTGAGGATCTCATCTCGGTACCTAATGGCAGTCAGGCTACCTCTGGCGAGCACATGGAGGGCTGCCCCCCAAAGAAATGCCACCCCACACCATGACTGACCCACCGCCAAACCGGTCATGCTGGAGGATGTTGCAGGCAGCAGAACGTTCTCCACGGCATCTCCAGACTCTGTCACATGTGCTCAGTGTGAACCTGCTTTCATCTGTGAAGAGCACAGGGCGCCAGTGGCGAATTTGCCAATCTTGGTGTTCTCTGGCAAATGCCAAACATCCTGCCAGCATTCAAAAGTGACCAAAACATCAGCCAGGAAGCATAGGAACTGAGAAGTGGTCTGTGGTCACCACCTGCAGAACCACTCCTTTATTGGGGGTGTCTTGCTAATTGCCTATAATTTCCACCTGTTGTCTATCCCATTTGCACAACAGCATGTGAAATCTATTGTCAATCAGTGTTGCTTCCTAAGTGGACAGTTTGATTTCAGAGAAGTGTGATTGACTTGGAGTTACATTGTGTTGTTTAAGTGTTCCCTTTGTTTTTTTGAGCAGTGTATTATATACACAAGACTAAATTCACAAATTCTACAGCACAATGGCAGAGTCATGTCTTAAGTGTAAAACTAATAATGACTCAATAATCCATGCTTTCTGGGAATTATATAAAGTCTGGAAGTTGTGGGCGGAGCTAGAAAGTTGATTGTCATAAGTATGACAATGTAAACTTTATTTTTATCCTTCTGTCTGCATATTTCAAGACATGACATAGGGGGATGTAGTGAGACACCCAATGGGCTGGACAATTCTCTTCTCATCACTCAGCTTCAAAAAAACGTTCTCTGAAGACTTGGAAATCAAATCAACACTTTTTTTAAATCTAATTATTTATGTCAATATTGAAAAGGCATGGGCAACAGAGAAAAACAAATTGATACAATTTCAGGCCAAGTGGCAAACAATAATACAGGCACTATGGCAAACAATAACACAGGCACTAAGGATGGGGGTGTGAGCATGCGGGTCTGGGCAGATGAGATGTAGTCGTTTTTAGTGTGTGTCTGGAAGTTGTTGTTCGTATGTATAAGATCGTATATGGAGTGACATTCTTTTGGAGTGACATTTTACAAAAATATTGTAAAATAAAAAGTAATGCACACCAAATACCTGACATGAAACAGTTAGGAGAATGAGCATAACACTGCAGGGTCTAATAGTGATACTCACATACGGGGAGTAGAGCTCCCCGGTCTCGGTGATGCCTCCTGCCATAATGGGCAACAATACTGGAGATCACAACCTGGGAGATAAAGTAATGGCAAATCCTAAATCAAATTATTCACAAAACTGTGTCCTACCAATCACATAATGTTTCACTTTCATAGATACCGCTTTTATACAAATCTAGTTGACTGTAGCTTCCTGACAGCCGTCAGGAAAAATGCAGAACACCTTGTGAGAAAGCAGATAGCTAGCTAGCACTGATAACTATTCCATGCCATCACACTAGTGATGCAGTCTTGAGTAGTTGGCTAAGGCCCTTATATCTGCTGCTATGTGGCATAAATGTATTGCACTCACTAGATAACGTTAACTACGCTAGCTAACGTTAGTTACCTAACGATAGCTAGCTAAACAACATGCCCTAACTGAGCTACAGCAGTAAGTAGCTAGCACTGTCTAGACACATTCCCCTGTCTAACGTTAACGTTACTGTAGCTAGTACCATAATGTGCACTGTAACTAGATTTAGTATGAACGTTGAACTGGTCATCTAGTTCCGTTTATCATCTCTAGACATTGTTTTCAAGCACTTGCAAAGTCAAAGTAAGATGTAAACAACACGCACCTGCGTTCAGTGAATCTTTTTCAGGGTAATTAAACCAGAAAGCTCAATTTCAAGCCAACAAGACAACGAATGGCAATAATAAATAACTCGGGCAGAAAATAAACATCCTCCGCCAATAAACTTTATATGTGCATTCTTCTATCTCATGCACATTCAATGACTGTGTGCACAACAGGGGTGTAATCATTAGCCAAACAGTTGCAAAACGAGAGTTTCTATTGGACAAATCAAGGTAGGTCCCTCCCCCGTTTCGTTCCGTTTGCTTCCGTTAAAGAAATGTTTTGCAACAGAATTGTCGTAATGAATATATCGTAAAAATGTATGAAAACAAAATATGTGTTTTTGGTCTTAATTTAAAGTTACATGGTTAGCATTGTGGTTAAGATTCAAGTAACATTTTTAAAATAACAATTTTAGGGGTTTATGACTTTATCTAGTATTTACTAGGTCACGAGACGAAAAAATTCGGAACGCCACCGTGAGTCATATCAAAGATTCTGGATATACTAACAAGATATACAGGTCTCTCCGCCCTAACGATTGAGTCGATGTCCATAAAGCGGCAATGTGGGATGTCTAGCGGCCTATTTTCTTTGCATTGGTGGATACATGTGATTATTGTAATCATATTTTTAATATTCGATGACTGTAGTTGACGTCAAAAGCCTGTATTAAATGGAGAGATATGCAACTGCCGCATTCAAAACAACTGGGAACTCGTAAATCTCTGACTTCCGTGCGTTCAAAATAACTTGCAATTTATCAAAAAAAAATAACGAATTACGACTGGGAAACGGTCATCCAACTCTGAATTTGAACTCGGGCCGCTTTTTTGAGCTCCGACCTGAAGATCACTGACGTCTTGATTTGACCTCGTATTTTCCGAGTTCCCAGTTGCTTTGAATGCGGCATAAACTAGATTCGTCATGCTATGAATATGCATAGCTATTTCGAGACAACGCCTATATAAAGTGATTTTTTAAAGTTGCCGCGATGTCATGTTACTTATATCAATCAATACACTCGTAACAACTTAAGCATTACGAAACTTCTATTTGGTCAAATAAACCTTATGGATCCACGAAGCCATTCATTTTTAGGTTGGCCAAATTCGACACTCATTGGTGGGCAAAAAAACGCCACCTACTGGAGGGAGACAGATTTGCCTCTAAGCTTCCTCTCTGGTCATATTATACATACCGGATGCTTCAGAACCCGGTCAAAGATGTCACGTTCTTATTATGACGAACACCTAAGATATTACAGTATGAAGATAGGCTAACACTGAAATTCCCGGTCACACCTGTAGGCGATGTCATGGCGAAGTTGGGTAGCTAAGATCATGCGTAGAAACACGTCATCGGGTCTAACGGTCGTCTCGCGCCATACTACTACGCATGTTCAAGCCGTCAAATCATGTATCATATCATGTATGATGTATCATGTATCATTTTTTATTTTATTTAACCTTTATTTAACTAGGCAAGTCAGTTAAGAACATTCTTATTTACAATAACGGCCTATGAACAGTGGGTCAACTAGCTTGTTCAGGGGCAGAACGACAGATTTTTACCTTGTCAGCTCGGGAATTCGATCTAGCAACCTTTTTTATATAACCTTGTATATAAAGTTGTTTTTGACGAAAATGAAAACGTATCAGTTTGTCACTCTCATGAGTTTGGAGTAATAAGTTCAACTACTTAGTACATTGCCTCGAATGTAAGTTGTGCCTTTAGATTTCGAGAAAATTTTGAAAAATGCACTTCTCTCAATGACTTCTCAAACCCCAAACCTTGGGCTGGTCTGTTTCGCAAGCGTTCCCGGAAGTCTCGCGATGTTGCGCTTCTGGGTTTAGAAACTCTGTGGAAAGTCTCTTTTCATGGCACTCTGTGGAAAGACTCTTTTCAAGTGACTTACAGTAAGTACCTCAGTATTTTTTATTATAATTTTTTTGAAATTCCATAAATTTTGAAGGATACAAATTCAAATGTGTTACAAAAATCCATACATCCTTCTTAAAAATGGTAACAGAAAACATCACAAACAAACAGATAAACACAAAAACAGAAACAAATAGAGGGTTTTTACAGACAAATCAATTTGAAAAGCTTAAACGAGTATCAATTTATTTCATTACCTTCCTATTCTTACAGAGCATAGTATTCAATGTGGCAAAGTAATTATTTAATCTAGGATGTTT
Source organism: Oncorhynchus mykiss (assembly GCF_013265735.2). NCBI lineage: Eukaryota > Metazoa > Chordata > Actinopteri > Salmoniformes > Salmonidae > Oncorhynchus > Oncorhynchus mykiss. The sequence continues at coordinate 79,468,093 of NC_048576.1, read as the reverse complement.
TGTTCTTTAAAAAATGCATTTTATGGATGTAATATTTAGCAAGAATTATAATCAAATGCATCACATACTTCTAGTGGAGAATCTTGGACTATCAAAATCAAAAAGACAATCACTTGCAGATGGACATCCCTACCAAGTCCAGCTGAAGATCCACCCAGAACATAGTCACACACACACATTGGAATACAAACGCCCAAGTGATTCTGTCCCAGATTGACATTTCTCATCAACATGTATAATATATTTACAAATACTTTCATTGAGGGGTAATATATATGAGCTATTTTGACCAATTTACAACACATTGCAAGTCCCACCAACATTTTGCTATTGGAACATCACTGTCGTAAAAAGCTTCAAAAATGAATTCATTATCAACATTTTTATCAATAATTGAGAAACAGTTAATTACTATGGTTGAATTTACAAGTGATGGATCTGTATTGACCCTAGTTTGTTTCAAGTGTTAGATCACCATCTGGTATTGCTTTTCACACCATTTCATTTTCCTTTGGTGAGACAGGGAGCTGATACATTCTCAAAAAGTGATTGTACATATACAGATGTCCATTGGAGTTGAGCAGCTGGCCCACAAGTAAAATGTCCTTCCTAAACAAATGTTCCAAAAACAGTGACTTGTTTTTATATTTTATGACAAGACTACTCCATATAACATACTTATGAGGGGGGAAATGATGTTTGATTAGAAGGGACCAACAATTAAGCATTTGTTTGTGGAAATCAGCCAGTTTAACAGGACGTTTTTCAACCGCATAAGGACACTGCAAAAGGAAACTTAAACCACCAAATGTATTGAAAATAAGATTCGGTATTGTAAACCAAAAACTGTTTGGGTCTTTAAAGTAATGCTTTATCCAATACATTTTTAAGACTTGGTTAAAAGTAGTAAAGTCCAACATGTTACGCCCTCACACACTGTTTGTAAGAACATATTTCTCCCTTTGTGAGGTTTATTTTTTCCATCTAATTGGGAGCAAATAGATTTGGGACTATCAGGACAAGAGAAGGCATAAGAGGCTCTAGACAAGCCTTAGTCAGCAAAACTCTTCCTCGAATGGACAAATCTCTGCCTAACCATGAGTTAAACATGTTTTTTTATAGCTGAGACAACTGGGCAAAGATGAAGGTTCTTCTCTCCTTTTCTTTTGTAATTTTTTATCCCTAAATGAGTTAGTGTCTTTGATTGGAATACTGCAAGCTTCAGTGATATCAGTACCTTTCAATGCTAAAATGTCACACTTTTTGAAATTCAGATTTAAACCTGAGATCTTTGAAAAAGTCATAATTACATCAAGGACTAGAGGAACTTCCAAATGGTTGAAAAAAAAATTGTGGTATCATCTGCCAATTGGAATATCTTAATTTCTCTTTCATCTATCTATCTATCTTAATACAGTTGAAGTCGAAAGTTTACATCCACTTAGGTTGGAGTCATTAAAACTAGTTTCTCAACCACGCCACAAATTTCTTGTTAACAAACTATAGTTTTGGCAAGTCAGTTAGGACATCTACTTTGTGCATGACACAAGTCATTTTTCCAACAATTGTTTACGGACAGATTATTTCACTTATAATTCACTGTTTTTTTTGTAGACCTCCACAAGTCATCCTTGGGAGCAATTTCCAAACACCTGAAGGTACCACGTTCATCTATACAAACAATAGTACGCAAGTATAAACACCATAGCACCACGCAGCCGTCATACTGCTCAGGAAGGAGACGCGTTCTGTCTCCTAGAGATGAACGTACTTTGGTGTGAAAAGTGCAAATCCATCCCAGAACAACAGCAAAGGACCTTGTAAAGATGCTGGAGAAAACGGGTACTAAAGTATCTATATCCACAGTAAAAACAAGTTCTATATCGACATAACCTGAAAGGCCGCTCAGCAAAGAAGAAGCCACTGTTCCAAAACCGCATAAAAAAGCAGGACTACGGTTTGCAACTGCACATGGGGACAAAGATTGTACTTTTTGGAGAAATGTCCTCTGGTCTAATGAAACAAAAATATAACTGTTTGGCCATAATGACCATCATTATGTTTGGAGGAAAAATGGGGATGCTTGCAAGCCGAAGAACACTATCCCAACCGTGAGCACAGGGGTGGCAGCATCATGTTGTGGGGGTGCTTTGCTGCAGGAGGGACTGGTGCACTTCACAAAATAGATGGCATCATGAGGGTGGAAAATAATGTGGGTATGTTGAAGCAACATGGACAATGACCCCAAGCAAACTTCCAAAGTTGCGGGAAAATGGCTTAAGGACAACAAAGTCAAGGTATTGGAGAGGCCATCACAAAGCTCTGACATCAATCCCATAGAAAATTTGTGGGCAGAACTGAAAAAGCGTGTGCGAGCAAGGAGGCCTACACACCTGACTCAGTTACACCAGCTCTGTCAGGAGGAATGGGCCAAAATTCTTCCAAATTATTGTGGGAAGCTTGTGGAAGGCTACCCGACACGTTTGACCCAAGTTAAACAATTTAAAGGCAATGCTACCAAATACTAATTGAGTTTATGTAAACTTCTGACCCACGGGGAACGTGATGAAAGAAATAAAATCTGAAATAAATCATTCTCTCTAATATTATTCTGACATTTCACATTCTTAAAATTAAGTGGTGATCCTAATTGACATAAGACAGGGGAATTTTTACTAGGATTAAATGTCAGGAATTGTGAAAAACTGAGTTTAATTGTATTTGGCGTATGTAAACTTGTAAACTTCAACTGTAAAAATGGAGCTATCAAGAGGTAGAGGAATGGACTATTGGGCAACCTGGCCTCACTCTTTTGTTGACTTCAAATGTAGGTGATGTGCCATTGACAAGTTTTAGAGAGCTATTACTTCCATTGTATAGGTTCTGATTGAGTTAATAAAGAAATCTCTAAATTTTGTGGAGAAAAAACGTATGGCCTACAGTGTCAAAGGCCTTCTGTAAATATAGAAACATCCACTTTTTGTGCAGTAGTAATTTACCATCCTTACAAACCATAATGTAAATGTGCATTACTGAATTGTACGGCTGGTCATCTAGGTTTGTAATTGAAGACTTTCCATCATCATGAAGAAAAACAATGCACAATACAGTAATTGAGTACATTGAGACATCAAGTCGTTTGATGTGATGATGTGGGTCAGTTGGTAGAGCATGGCACTTACAATGCTAGGTTTGTGGGTTCGATACCCACGGGGGAAAAGTATGAAAATGTATGGACTTGTCACGCCCTGACCATAGAGAGCTGTTTATTCTCTATGTTGGTTGGGTCAGGGTGTGATTAAGGGTGGGTTATCTAGGGGAATTGTATATCTATGTTGGCCTGATATGGTTCCCAATCAGAGGCAGATGTTTATCGTTGTCTCTGAATGGGGATCATATTTAGGTAGCCATTTCCCCATTGTATTTGTGGGATCTTGACTCTGTTTGTGTGGAGTTGCTTTCTGCACTGCATGTAGCGTCACGTTTCGTTTATTCACTTTATTGTTATTGTGCTTTAAGTTTTTCTTCTAAATAAAAGGATGGAAACATACCACGCAGCATCTTGGTCCACTCCTTATAACAATCGTGACAGAAGGCCCCACCACAAACGGACCAAGCAGCGTGGCCAGGAGGAGAAGACATCCTGGACTTGGGAGGAGATAATGGCAGGAGACGAAAGCCTTCCATGGAAGCAGACACAGGAGGATCAATGGCAACTCCGAAGTTCAAGAACACGACGGAAGCCCGAGAGGCAAATTTTGGGGGGAACACGGGTTGGTCGGCGAAGCCGAGGGGCGAGTTTGAGAGCGAAGAGGAATATTGGGATAGACTGAGCGAGGAGTGTTGTGAGATAGTGGAGGGGAGTGATGAGGTAGAGTGGATGGTTTGGTGTCTGGAGCAAGACAGTCGCCGTGAGGAGCGTGGGACCAGCATTATGTTTTGCGGAGATACAGTACACAATGTGTCTCCAGTGCGTATCCACAGCCTGGTGCGTTCTGTGCCAGCACCTCGCACTTGCCGGGCTAAAGTGAGCATCCAGCCAGGACGCGTTGTTCCAGCTCTATGCTCCAGTCCTCCACTGCGCCTCCACGGCCCAGTATGTCCTGCGCCGGCCATGCGTGCTGTGTCTCCAGTGTGCCTTTACAGCCCAGTGCGTCCTGTGCCTCCTCCCCGCACTCGCCCTGAGGTGCGTGTCATCAGCCCGTTGCCACCTGTACCAGTCCCACGCATCAGGCCTCCAGTGCGCCTCCACAGTCCAGTACGTCCTGTGCCTCCTCCCCGCACTCGCCCTGAGGTGCGTGTCATCAGCCCGTTGCCACCTGTACCAGTCCCACGCATCAGGCCTCCAGTGCGCCTCCACAGTCCAGTACGTCCTGTGCCTCCTCCCGGCACTCGCCCTGAGGTGCGTGTCATCAGCCCGGTGCCACCTGTACCAGTCCCACGCATCAGGCCTCCAGTGCGCCTCCACAGTCCAGTACGTCCTGTGCCTCCTCCCGGCACTCGCCCTGAGGTGCGTGTCATCAGCCGGTGCCACCTGTACCGGTCCCACGCATCAGGCCTCCAGTGCGCCTCCTCCGGCGACAGTTCCCAGTCCGGAGCTTCCGGCGACAGTTCCCAGTCCGGAGCTTCCGGCGATGGTTCCTGGTCCAGAGCCACTGGCGACGGTCCGCGGTCCGGAACCTCCGGTGACGGTCTACGGTCATGAACCTCCTACGACGGTCCACTGTCCGAAACCTCCTGAGACGGTCCGCGGTCCGAAACCTCCTGAGACGGTCCGCGGTCCGGAACCTCCTGAGACGGTCCGCGGTCCGGAACCTCCTGAGACGGTCCGCGGTCCGGAACCTCCTACGACGGTCCGCGGTCCGGAACCTCCTGAGACGGTGGGCGGTGTGGAGTTGCTTTCTGTACTGCATGTAGCGTCACGTCACGTTTAATTTATTTGCGTTATTGTTTTTGTGCTTTTAAGTTTTCTTCTAAAGAAAAGGATGGAAGTGTACCACGCTGCATCTTGGTCCACTCCTTATAACAATCGTGACAGCACTCACCACTGTAAGTTGCCCAGGATAAGAATGCCTACTAAAATTGAAAAAGATAGAAATAAATTGCATTTGCAAAGTATTTCAAGAAACTGGAAAACATATATCAAGCAAATATTTTTATATTCCACAAGTATTATCATATTAACTGTTTTGTACAGATAATTATCAGACTCAAATTACAAATCAGTTAAGAACAAATTCTTATTTACAATGACTGTCTACCTCGGCCAAAACCTAACCCGGACGACGCTGTGCCAATTGTGCACCACCCTATGGGACTCCCAATCACGGTCGGTTGTGATACAGCCCGGAATCGAACCAGGGTCTGTTGTGACGCCTCTAGCACTGAGATGCAGCCAACAAGTGCTCAGCATATGTGGGAACTCCTTCAAGATGGTTGGAAAAGCATTCTAGGTGAAGCTGGTTGAGAGAATGCCAAGCGTGCAAAGCTGTCATTATTGAGCATTTTCCAGACCATGTGTGTTGATTATTAATTGCAGGAGAGCTAGTAAGATGGGAGCACTCTATATGTGCTCTGGATCATTAGACACCATTAGACATGCACATGTCTGGAGTGTGAAAACGACTGGTTATTCCTGTAACTGTGTTATGGCCTAATATGTGCTGTTGCTATGGTTACAACTCTTGGGTCTTTTCCAGAACATGGGTGTCCCTTTCAGAGGAGTTAGCAGGATGACATGTCTGGTTATTTCTGTAAAGTGCCAAGGACTGTTGCTATGGTCCTACCTGTCTTAAGGCGAGTATGTGTCTGTATTTTTGAACTATTGGTATGGCTCTACAGTTTCCATTCCCTAATATGAAACCAAACTAAACTTAGTGCAAGATAACGGTGGCTAAATGCCAGAGGGGATGAGTCATTAAGAGGAGCAACTATGGGTGTGACGTAAGGAGGAAAAATGTATAAGAAGTATGAGCCAAGACTGGAAAGTAGTTGTATTCATGAACGAGCTCGACTTTTATTATACTGTAATAAAAGTCTATTTGAACTCACAGGCTCCGGTTTTTGAGAAATATGATTGACTGTATATTTCCACAACATCATCAAGGCAAAGTGTGGCTACTTTGAAGAATCTCAAATATAAAATATATTTTGATTTGTTTAACACTTTTTTGGTTACTACATGATTCCATGTATTATTCCATAGTGTTGATGTCTTCACTATTATTCTACAATTTAGAAAATCGTTTTTTTTTTTTAATGGAAGGAGCAGGTGTCTGAAATTTTGATTGGTACTGTATATAAATGTCCCAATTGTGTCATTTTTAGAGATGAATCATGTTAATGTCCCCACTACAACAAAAAATGTTGTCCTTGAAACATTTAATGTAAATACTGTAGAATTCCATTCCTTCTTATGGAGGACTGCTCCTATTGGGGAGTGCCAATATGGCTGACAGGTGGCTTCAAAGCCTCTCAATGGCCAATACATAGCATCATCAATCTTTATATAGATAAAGATTCATATAGATTATTGGTTAGACCTGATGACTTGTTTCTGGGCATTAGTCAGCTAATGTCGCCATGACATCGCCTACAAGTCTGATCAAGCATGGAAAGGGATATCTATCTTCATACTGTACTGTCTTTGGCTATAGTAATGGCATCTTTTTGTAGGCACTGGACGCGTTCCCCTGCTCAGACGTTGCATGCATCAACCAATGGTTACTTGAGATTAGGCACCAGATTGCTATAACATATTGTGTGCGTTCCTCTGCCCAGGCATTGCTGACTCCTTGCAGATCTTACAACACCTGGATAGGCATTTTACATATCAACTAACCACATCATATATTATAGCAATCTGTCAATCGATGACACAGTCGATGATGTGGCATGCAACATTTGAGCAGGGGAAGGCACCCATGATGTGGTTAGCTGATATGTAAAATACCTATCCAGACATTATAAGATCTGGCATGCGTCAACAACGCCTGGGCAGAGGAACACAGCCACGAACTCCACCATGGCATGTTGGCCAAAGCCTATTGGAAAAGGAGTGATTTTGGAAAATGGCAAAAATAAGGTCTGTGGTAAACACAGGCTAAGGAGATCTTATACTTTTTGATCAATGAGATCATCATCAGCTAATGTCACTTTTTAAATGTTTTTACTTATTTATTTATTTCACCTTTATTTAACCAGGTAGGCAAGTTGAGAACAAGTTCTCATTTACAATTGTGACCTGGCCAAGATAAAGCAAAGCAGTTCGACACGTAAAACGACACAGAGTTACACATGGAGTAAAACAAACATACAGTCAATAATACAGTATAAACAAGTCTATATACGATGTGAGCAAATGAGGTGAGATAAGGGAGGTAAAGGCAAAAAAAAGGCCATGGTGGCGAAGTAAATACAATATAGCAAGTAAAACACTGGAATGGTAGATTTGCAGTGGAAGAATGTGCAAAGTAGAAATATAAATAATGGGGTGCAAAGGAGCTAAATAAATATATAAATAAAGACAGTAGGGGAAGAGGTAGTTGTTTGGGCTAAATTATAGATGGGCTATGTACAGGTGCAGTAATCTGTGAGCTGCTCTGACAGTTGGTGCTTAAAGCTAGTGAGGGAGATAAGTGTTTCCAGTTTCAGAGATTTTTGTAGTTCGTTCCAGTCATTGGCAGCAGAGAACTGGAAGGAGAGGCGGTCAAAGTAAGAATTGGTTTTGGGGGTGACCAGAGAGATATTCCTGCTGGAGCGCGTGCTACAGGTGGGTGCTGCTATAGTGACCAGCGAGCTGAGATAAGGGGGGACTTTACCTAGCAGGGTCTTGTAGATGACCTGGAGCCAGTGGGTTTGGTGACGAGTATGAAGCGAGGGCCAGCCAATGAGATCGTACAGGTCGCAGTGGTGGGTAGTATATGGGGCTTTGGTGACAAAGCGGATGGCACTGTGATAGACTGCATCCAATTTATTGAGTAGGGTATTGGAGGCTATTTTGCAAATGACATCGCTGAAGTCGAGGATCGGTAGGATCTCAGTTTTACGAGGGTATGTTTGGCAGCATGAGTGAAGGATGCTTTTTTCAGTTTCCAAAGAAGGGCCAGAAGTATACAGAATGGTGTCGTCTGCGTAGAGGTGGATCAGAGACTCACCAGCAGCAAGAGCAACATCATGTATACAGAGCAGAGATTCGGACCAAGAATTGAACCCTGTGGCACCCCCATAAAGACTGCCAGAGGCCCGGACAACAGGCCCTCCGATTTGACACACTAAACTCTATCAGAGAAGTAGTTGGTGAACCAGGCAAGGCAATCATTTGAGAAACCAAGGCTGTCGGGTCTGCCGAAGAGGATGTGGTGATTGACAGTCTAAAGCCTTGGCCAGGTCAATGAATATGGCTGCACAGTATTGTTTCTTATCGATGGCGGTTAAGATATCGTTTAGGACCTTGAGCGTGGCTGAGGTGCACCCATGACCAGCTCAGAAATCCAGATTGCATAGCAGAGAAGGTACGGTGGGATTCAAAATGGTCGGTAATCTGTTTGTTGACTTGGCTTTCGAAGACCTTAGAAAGGCAGGGTAGGATAGATATAGGTCTGTAGCAGTTTGAGTCAAGAGTGTTCCCCCCTTTGAAGAGGGGGATGACCGCAGCTGCTTTCCAATCTTTGGGAATCTCAGATGACACGAAAGAGAGGTTGAACAGGCTAGTAATGGGGGTTGCAAAAATTTCGGCAGATCATTTTTAGAAAGAAAGGGTCCAGATTTTTGTGAATTTTGAAGCGTTTATGTAATCAAAACAAGCACATAAAGCACACAAATGCTTCATAATTCAAAGGTCATGTTAACTGACTCATATTATCTCATAGAACAAAACGTATAACATCTCCTAAACTCGTGTTAACCTGAGACCTGATTTTGAGCATTTATCCCAAAACACAATTCCCCCCCCCCCCCCCCCCCCCCCAATAATAAACAGAGGTAACTATTTTCAGTTTTTTAGGAATACAACCTGACGACCTCTATGGGGTCCCAAGGATCACGGATATTAAGGACCAAAACTTGTCCCAGGCCTTTTCTCATATGGACAAAAGTCTGTCCTCCATCCTCTCTCCTCCGTCCTCTTTCCGCCGTGAGAAAAAGGTTGAGGTGTGTGTCAATTTGTCAGAAAGGTTAACAGAAGATGGTTCTCCCCTCCCCGACAGCCTCCTTTGGGTGAGGAAGCACAGGTGTATCCTTGCTGAGTCTTTTGCAGAAGAGGTTTTAATTCTGCCACACCCCCTTCGAATCAGCTATTGTTTTCTCAAAGGAGAAAAGCATGCTAACATTTAAAAAACAATATGCTACTTATTTTTTTATCTATAAATGTCTTTCTCAATTAGCTCAATTATTATTTTTTAATCACTTTATACATTTATTTTGGGATTCCACCATGTAAACATAATTTGCCTGATGATGCGTGATCAGAGAAGGAGAGTCTCTTGTCATAGAAGCGCATTATCGTCCACTTTCCCTCTCCTCACCGCCTCTCCTCGATTACCTTTGACCTTTTTCAAAAGGAGGCCAGAGAGGATGGAGGAGAGAGGATGGAGTTGAACAAATCTAATGGAGAAAAGGCCCCCAGAGACTGATCCTTCTTCTTCTTCTTTGGGATTTACTGATGGACTACAACCAAGAAAAGGTGTATTACTGCCACCGACTGTGCAGGATGACAACAAAATATCCTCAAAAAGCGAAAGATGTTTTGGATGAAAAAATTCATACTAACAAAAAAATATATACAAAATAACGCTGCATCTTCTATTAAAATCACAAAGTCAAATCTGACCCTAATCCAGTCTCACGAGTCTGGGAGGGTGTTTCTTCTTCCGTCGTCCTTACCCCTTAGGTCTTCCATTGTGAATACTTTCAGGCCTAGAAACTTTTCTGCTGCAGCCACAATGATGTCCAATTTCTTTGACTTCTTTAACACTTGAGCCTTACCATTTATAACAGTTGCAATGAACGCCACAAAATCCCCTTTTATCACACACAGTGTGTCCGATTCTCTTGATTGACAAATGTTCATTAATGGCTGTGATGCATCCATGACCATATGTTCAACACTAGCATCACATTCTTTCCCAATTCTCTTGATTGCCTCTGCATAGGAGATCCAATGTAGTGCCCTGATGTTTGTCCAGCTCCTACTCCTAGCTAGTTATTTTTTATTATGATACAGTCTGTGGTATTTCTAAAGCTGACATCAAAATTGGCAGTCATGAGCTCACTTATTTCACTTATTCATACTTTCTGTTGGGGATTATTTTGTTTTGAGAGATGGGAGAGCAGGAAACCTAGCCTAGGTTGGCTATAGCTATAATCTACATGCTAGCTAGCTAGGTTAATCAAGGGAAGACAGATAACACGCAGTGGCATACAGTTGAAGTCGGAAGTTTACATGCACCTTAGCCAAATACATTTAAACTCTGTTTTTCACATTTCCTGACATTTAATCCTAGTAAAAATTCCCCTGTCTTAGGTCAGTTAGGATCACCAACTTATTTTAAGAATGTGAAATGTCAGAATAATATTAGAGAGAATGATTTATTTGAGCTTTAATTTATTTCATCACATTCCCCGTGGGTCAGAAGTTTACATACACTCAATTAGTATTTGGTAGCATTGCCTTTAAAATGTTTAACTTGGGTCAAACGTGTCGGGTAGCCTTCCACAAGCTTCCCAAAATAAGTTGGGTGAATTTTGGCCCATTCCTCCTGACAGAGCTGGTGTAACTGAGTCAGGTTTGTAGGCCTCCTTGCTCGCACACACTTTTTCAGTTCTGCCCACAAATTTTCTATAGGATTGAGGTCAGGGCTTTGTGATGGCCACTCCAATACCTTGACTTTGTTGTCCTTAAGCCATTTTGCCACAACTTTGAAAGTATGCTTGGGGTCATTGTCCATTTGGAAGACCCATTTGCGACCAAGCTTCAACTTCCTGACTGATGTCTTGAGATATTGCTTCAATATATCCACCTAATTTTCTATCCTCATGATGCCATCTATTTTGTGAAGTGCACCAGTCCCTCCTGCAGCAAAGCACCCCCACAACATGATGCTCTTCATCAGACCAGAGGACATTTCTCCAAAAAGTACGATCTTTGTCCCCATGTGCAGTTGCAAACCGTAGTCTGTCTTTTTTATGGCGGTTTTGGAACAGTGGCTTCTTCCTTGCTGAGCGGCCTTTTAGGTGATGTCGATATACAGTGGGGCAAAAAAGTATTTAGTCAGCCACCAATTGTGCAAGTTCTCCCACTTAAAAAGATGAGGCCTGTACTTTTCATCATAGGTACACTTCAACTATGACAGACAAAATGAGAAAAAAAACAGAAAATCACATTGTAGGATTTTTAATTAATTTATTTGCAAATTATGGTGGAAAATAAGTATTTGGTCAATAACAAAAGTTTATCTCAATACTTTGTTATATACCCTTTGTTGGCAATGACAGAGGTCAAACGTTTTCTGTAAGTCTTCACAAGGTTTTCACACACTGTTGCTGGTATTTTGGCCCATTCCTCCATGCAGATCTCCTCTAGAGCAGTGATGTTTTGGGGCGGTTGCTGGGCAACACGGTCTTTCAACTCCCTCCAAAGATTTTCTATGGGGTTGAGATCTGGAGACTGGCTAGGCCACTCCAGGACCTTGAAATGCTTCTTACGAAGCCACTCCTTCGTTGCCCGGGTGGTGTGTTTGGGATCATTGTCTTGCTGAAAGACCCAGCCACATTTCATCTTCAATGCCCTTGCTGATGGAAGGAGGTTTTCACTCAAAATCTCACGATACATGGCCCCATTCATTATTTCCTTTACACGGATCAGTCGTCCTGGTCCCTTTGCAGAAAAACAGCCCCAAAGCATGATGTTTCCACCCCATGCTTCACAGTAGGTATGGTGTTCTTTGGATGCAACTCAGCATTCTTTGTCCCCCAAACACGACGAGTTGAGTTTTTACCAAAAAGTTATATTTTGGTTTCATCTGACTATATGACATTCTCCCAATCTTCTTCTGCATCATCCAAATGCTCTCTAGCAAACTTCAGACGGGCCTGGACATGTACTGGCTTAAGCAGGGGGACACGTCTGGCACTGCAGGATTTGAGTCCCTGGCGGCGTAGTGTGTTACTGATGGTAGGCTTTGTTACTTTGGTCCCAGCTCTCTGCAGGTCATTCACTAGGTCCCCATGTGGTTCTGGGATTTTTGCTCACCGTTCTTGTGATCATTTTGAACCCACGGGGTGAGATCTTGCGTGGAGCCCCAGATCGAGGGAGATTATCAGTGGTCTTGTATGTCTTCCATTTCTTAATAATTGCTCCCACAGTTGATTTCTTCAAACCAAGCTGCTCACCTATTGCAGATTCAGTCTTCCCAGCCTCGTGCAGGTCTACAATTTTGTTTCTGGTGTCCTTTGACAGCTCTTTGGTCTTGGCCATAGTGGAGTTTGGAGTGTGACTGTTTGAGGTTGTGGACAGGTGTCTTTTATACTGATAACAAGTTCAAACAGGTGCCAGTAATACAGGTAACGAGTGGAGGACAGAGGAGCCTCTTAAAGAAGAAGTTACAGGTCTGTGAGAGCCAGAAATCTTGCTTGTTTGTAGGTGACCATATACAGTGCCTTGCGAAAGTATTCGGCCCCCTTGAACTTTGCGACCTTTTGCCACATTTCAGGCTTCAAACATAAAGATATAAAACTGTATTTTTTTGTGAAGAATCAACAACAAGTGGGACACAATCATGAAGTGGAACGACATTTATTGGATATTTCAAACTTTTTTAACAAATCAAAAACGGAAAAATTGGGCGTGCAAAATTATTCAGCCCCTTTACTTTCAGTGCAGCAAACTCTCTCCAGAAGTTCAGTGAGGATCTCTGAATGATCCAATGTTGACCTAAATGACTAATGATGATAAATACAATCCACCTGTGTGTAATCAAGTCTCCGTATAAATGCACCTGCACTGTGATAGTCTCAGAGGTCCGTTAAAAGCACAGAGAGCATCATGAAGAACAAGGAACACACCAGGCAGGTCCGAGATACTGTTGTGAAGAAGTTTAAAGCCGGATTTGGATACAAAGATTTCCCAAGCTTTAAACATCCCAAGGAGCACTGTGCAAGCGATAATATTGAAATGGAAGGAGTATCAGACCACTGCAAATCTACCAAGACCTGGCCGTCCCTCTAAACTTTCAGCTCATACAAGGAGAAGACTGATCAGAGATGCAGCCAAGAGGCCCATGATCACTCTGGATGAACTGCAGAGATCTACAGCTGAGGTGGGAGACTCTGTCCATAGGACAACAATCAGTCGTATATTGCACAAATCTGGCCTTTATGGAAGAGTGGCAAGAAGAAAGCCATTTCTTAAAAATATCCATAAAAGTGTTGTTTAAAGTTTGCCACAAGTCACCTGGGAGACACACCAAACATGTGGAAGACGGTGCTCTGGTCAGATGAAACCAAAATTGAACTTTTTGGCAACAATGCAAAACGTTATGTTTGGCGTAAAAGCAACACAGCTGAACACACCATCCCCACTGTCAAACATGGTGGTGGTAGCATCATGGTTTGGGCCCGCTTTTCTTCAGCAGGGACAGGGAAGATGGTTAAAATTGATGGGAAGATGGATGGAGCCAAATACAGGACCATTCTGGAAGAAAACCTGATGGAGTCTGCAAAAGACTTGAGACTGGGACGGAGATTTGTCTTCCAACAAGACAATGATCCAAAACATAAAGCAAAATCTACAATGGAATGGTTCAAAAATAAACATATCCAGGTGTTAGAATGGCCAAGTCAAAGTCCAGACCTGAATCCAATTGAGAATATGTGGAAAGAACTGAAAACTGCTGTTCACAAATGCTCTCCATCCAACCTCACTGAGCTCGAGCTGTTTTGCAAGGAGGAATGGGAAAAAAATTCAGTCTCTCGATGTGCAAAACTGATAGAGACATACCCCAAGCGACTTACAGCTGTAATCGCAGCAAAAGGTAGCGCTACAAAGTATTAACTTAAGGGGGCTGAATAATTTTGCACGCCCAATTTTTCCGTTTTTGATTTGTTAAAAAAGTTTGAAATATCCAATAAATGTCATTCCACTTCATGATTGTGTCCCACTTGTTGTTGATTCTTCACAAAAAAATACAGTTTTATATCTTTATGTTTGAAGCCTGAAATGTGGCAAAAGGTCGCAAAGTTCAAGGGGGCCGAATACTTTCGCAAGGCACTGTACTTATTTTCCACCATAATTTGCAAATAAATTCATAAAAAATCCTACAATGTGATTTTCTTGATTTTTTTCCCCTCATTTTGTCTGTCATAGTTGAAGTGTACCTATGATGAAAATTACAGGCCTCTCTCATCTTTTTTAGTGGGAGAACTTGCACATTTGGTGGCTGACTAAATACTTTTTTGCCCCACTGTAGGACTCGTTTTACTGTGGATATAGATACTTGTTTCCTCCAGCATCTTCCCAGGGCCCTTTGCTGTTGTTCTGGGATTCTCAGGTCTCTCCAGAGATGTTTGATTAGGTTCAAATCCAGGCTCTGGCGGGGCACCTCAAGGACATTCAGAGACTTGTCCTGAAGCCAATCCTGCAATGTCTTGGCCTTGTGCTTAGGGTCATTGTCCTGTTGGAAGGTGAACTGAGCTCTCTGGAGAAGGTTTTCATCAAGGATCACTCTGTACTTTTCTCCGTTCATCTTTGCCTTCATCCTGACTAGTCTCCCAGTCCCTATGCTTCACCGTAGGGATGGTGCCAGGTTTCCTCCAGACTTGACGCTTGGCATTCAGGCGAAAGAGTCCAATCTTGGTTTCATCAGACCAGATAATCTTGTTTCTCATGGTCTGAGAGTGTTTAGGTGCCTTTTGGCAAACTACAAGCAGTCTGACATGTGCCTTTTACTGAGGAGTGGCTTCCGTCTGGCCACTCTACCATAAAGGCCTGATTGGTGGAGTGCTGCAGAGATGGTTGTCCTTCTGGAAGGTTCTCCCATCTCCATAGAGGAACTCTGGAGCTCTGTAAGAGTGACCACTGGGTTCGTGGTCACCCCACTGACTAATGCCCTTCTCCCCAGATTGCTCAGTTTGGCCGGGCCCAGCTCTAGAAAGAGTATTGCTGGTTCCAAACTTCTTACATGTTAGAATAATGGAGGCCACTGTGTTCTTGGTGACCTTCAATGCTGCAGAAATGTTTTGGTACCCTTCCCCAGATCTGTACCTTGATTCAGTCCTGTCTCGGAGCTCTACGGACAATTCTTTCAACCTCATGGATTGGTTTTTGCTCTGACATGCACGGTCAACTGTGGGACCTTATATAGGCAGGTGTGTGCCTTTCCGTATCATGTCCAATTCATTGAATTTACCACAGCTGGACTCCAATCAAGTTGTAGAAACATCTGAAGAATCAATGGAAACAGGATGTACCTGAGCTAAATTTCGAGCCTCAAAGGAAAGGGTCTGAATACTAATGTCAATAGGGTATTTCAGTTTTTAATTTGTAATAAATTTGCAAACATTTCTCAACTTGTTATCACTTTGTCGTTATGGGGTATTGTGTGTAGATTGAGATTTTTTTTGTTTTTTTACATTTTAGAATAAAGCTGTAAAAAATCAAGGGGTCTGAATACTTCCCAAATGCACTGTATATCACGGTGGCAAGGCACATGAACTAACAGGCTATAGAGCAAACAACGCAATTATCACAACACAGGTTGTAATATTATTTTTTGGGGAGGCTTGCCCATGGATGTTTCCCATGCACCACTGGAAACAACTTAATGAATATGTTGCAAATAGTAATTGATTTATTTCAGTTAGCTCAATCACAGACATGAACAATAGCCTTAACAACAGAAGCAGTAGCTAAGTGAACCTAAGTCAGGTTAGGTAATGAAGATAATGTAAAATATATTAAAAGCTTTAGTCTACAGGTCTTGCGGGGAAACAGCTATTTATAAAGAATAATTTATTGGAATTTACCAGTATTATTTACCATTAAGTACCAATATTATGCATATAAGTAACCCAAAGAGCCTAAAAATCCTCATATATTGTAAATGCACTGTGCACAGTTAATGAAGCCACATGAAACTTATGAATATCAGAAAACTAATGGTGGTAATGAGATAAAGGCAAAAGTAAGCCTGGTCAATGCGTCTGGCCACTTTCTCCCAGTACCCCGGCTTCTTCTTGCCACATCTCACATTAACAGAGAACCATTCCTGCCGCACGTTCTGCACCTCCTTTAGGATCAGCTGCAGCAGGTAGGGGTTGTTCAGCCAGTTTCCATCGAGGTCCTTCTTGATAAAGGTGTCCACCTTCTCCAGGCTGCTCTCAACATCTCTCTCAGGCTCTAAGAAGAAAATTGGAAGGTTTTCTTGCAGTTTCTGAAGTCTAATCAATTGTGTTGGGGGTATTATATTCTACATCTATGGCCTCAGTAATGTCCTGGATCATTATCAATCTCTTATGAAAATGACAAAATAACAGATTTCACCTCTTCGGCATTCAGTCTCTTCTTGAGTCTCTTCGCAGGTCTTAGCAGAGGTCTGGACGTCCTGATCAACCCTGCTGTCCATATCAATCAGGAAGCTCATTAGCATGGTCTCCAGGAGGCTGAGGCCCGTAAGGGCAAAGATTACGATGCAGTAAATAGCTGGAGAACGGGAGATGTCAATGATATACAGTTGAAGTCAGAAGTTTACATACACTTAGGTTGGAGTAATTAAAACTCGTTTTTCAACCACTCCACATATTTATGGTTAACAAACTATAGTTTTGGCAACTTGGTTAGGACATCTACTTTGTCCATGACACAAGTCATTTTTCCAACAATTGTTTACAGGCAGATTATTTCACTTATAATTCACTGTATCACAATTCCAGTGGGTCAGAAGTTTACATACACTAAGTTGACTGTGCTTTTAAATAGCTTGGAAAATAACTGAAAATGATGCCATGGCTTTAGAAGCTTCTGATAGGCTAATTGACATAATTTGAGTCAATTGGAATTGTACCTGTGGATGTATTTCAAGGCCTACCTTCAAACGCAGTGCCTATTTGTTTGACATCAAGGGAAATTCAAAAGAAATCAGCCAAGACCAAAATAAATCAGCCATCCTTGGGAGCAATTTCCAAACGCCTGAAGGTAACACGTTCATCTGTACAAACAATAGTACGCAAGTATAAACACCATGGGACCATGCAGCCATTATACCGCTCAGGAAGGAGACTCGTTCTGTCTCCTAGAGATTAACATACTTTGGTGCAAAAAGTGCAAATCAATCCCAGAACAACAGCAAAGGACCTTGTGAAGATGTTGAAGGAAACAGGTACTAAAGTACCTATATCCACAGCAAAACAAGTCCTATATCGACATAACCTGAAAGGCCGCTCAGCAAGGAAGAAGCCATTGCTCCAAAACCGCCATAACAAAGCCAGATTACAGTTTGCAACTGCACATGGGGAGAAAGATCGTACTTTTTGGAGAAATGTCCTCTGGTCTGATGAAACAAAAATAGAACTGGTTGGCCATAATGACCATCATTATGTTTGGAGGAAAAAGGGGGATGCTTGCAAGCCAAAGAACATCATCCCAACCATGAGCACAGGGGTGGCAGCATCATGTTGTGGGGGTGCTTTGCTGCAGAGGGACTGGTGCACTTCACAAATAGATGGAATCATGAGGATAGAAAATTAGGTGGATATATTGAAGCAATATCTCAAGACATCAGTCAGGAAGTTGAAGCTTGGTCGCAAATGGGTCTTCCAAATGGACAATGACCCCAAGCATACTTTCAAAGATGTGGGAAAATGGCTTAAGGACAACAAAGTCAAGGTATTGGAGTGGCCATCACAAAGCCCTAACCTCAATCCCATAGAAAATGTGTGGGCAGAACTGAAAAAGCGTGTGCGAGCAAGGAGGCCTACACACCTGACTCAGTTACACCAGCTCTGTCAGGAGGAATGGGCCAAAATTCTTCCAACTTATTGTGGGAAGCTTGTGGAAGGCTACCCGACACGTTTGACCCAAGTTAAACATTTTAAAGGCAATGCTACCAAATACTAATTGAGTGTATGTAAACTTCTGACCCATGGGCAATGTGATGAAAGAAATAAAAGCTGAAATAAATAATTCTCTCTACTATTATTCTGACATTTCACATTCTTAAAATAAAGTGGTGATCCTAATTGACCTAAGACAGGGGAATTTTTACTAGGATTAAATGTCAGGAATTGTGAAAAACTGAGTTTAAATGTATTTGGCTAAGGTGTATGTAAACCTCCGACCTTAACTGTAAAATGAAAACACTTAGGAAATTATGGGGAAATATTCAGAATAAAGATGAGAATAAGACTGTGCAAATGACATGAGGCTAAATACAATTTGGAGGGGTGTTCTTGTATTTACCATGCTGTAAACCTATAATGTGGTAACTTCTCACCTATCACTGGCAGGTTATTTGCTGTGGAGGGCAGGATGTCATTGAGAATCAACAATAGGACAGAGATGGACAAGAGTATGGTCACTTTGAAGCCTAGCTTTTCCCCTTTGGCCTCACTGACAAAAAAGGAGGCCAAATCCAACACAAGAAAAAAGGCAATTGGTACCACAAGGTTGATTATATATAATAGTGGCCTCCTTCGTAAGGTGATCTGTATGGAAGGGGAAAAGGATCATATAAATTAGAATGCACAATAGACAAAAAATACTTGTCGAAATACTCATTATAATTATGAAAGGGACAAGTGTGATCCCTTCAGTTTGTAGTAGTCTCTTACAAATTATGAAATAATCCTAACATAACAACAGTCATTCTATTTAAAGATCATGCTGTCATTTGCCTCAATTAATACCTTGTATATTAGCTGATGCCATTTTTCATCACCACCATAATTTAGTTCTTCCTCAGTCATAGCAATGCCCAGGAAGTCCCATTCATCCAGTGTAGTCATGCTCTCCCTAGTTATGTGGTTCACTGCAGTGTCGCTGGCGAATGCCCGCAATTTTATTTCTGATGCTGAACAGATAAAATATTTTGTTGATGTTACATGTTTTTATAGTACAGCCCTCTGAAAAGGAGCTGAGAAAAAGGAGTTGATGAAAGAGGCTAAGGTACAAAGACATGTGTGTGAGGTTGGGGTTACCTCTGTGTATCATGGACTTAAAGGTGATGCTGCAGCTCTGGGTGTCAAGGGGGAACCTATAAAGATCCATCTTGCAGGAAGTGGTTAGCCGGCGCTGGTCAATCACTTGAGCTAACCAATTATGATGCACCTGGACATATGGGCTCAATATGGTACTACTTGTATCAGAGATGCTGAAAGTGCAGACAAAGATATATCAGTTTTTGGCCACTGTAAGAATGTACTTTCTTTACCAAGGAAGACAATGATATGTTACTTCTGAATAACATTAAAGCTTGTTTTTTGTTTTATATATTTCACCTTTATTTAACCAGGTAGGCCAGTTGAGAACAAGTTCTCATTTATAACTGCGACCTGGCCAAGATAAAGCAAGGCAGTGCAACACAAACAACAACACACGTGGAATAAACAAACTTACAGTCAATAACATAATAGAAAAGTATATATACAGTGTGTGCAAATGCGGTAAGATAAGGGAGGTAAGGCAATAAATAGGCCATAGTGGTGAAATAATTCAAATTTAGCAATTAAACACTGTAGTGATAGACATGCAGAAGATTAATGTGCAAGTAGAGATACTGGGGTGCAAAGGAGAAGAAAAAAAAGTATGGGGATGAGGTAGTTGGATGGGCTATTTACAGATGAGCTATGTACAGGTGCAGTGATCTGTGAGCTGCTCTGACAGCTGGTGCTTAAAGTTAGAGAGGGAGATATAAGTCTCCAGCTTCAGTGATTATTGCAATTTGTTCATGTCATTGGCAGCAGAGAACTGGAAGGAAAGGCAGCCAAAAGAGAAATTGGCATTGGGGGTGACCAGTGAAATATACCTGCTGGAGTGCGTGCTATGGGTGGGAGATGCTATGGTTACCAGTTAGCTGAGATAAGGTGGGGCTTTACCTAGCAAAGACTTATAGATGACTTTGAGTCAGTGGGTTTGGCGACGAATATGAAGCAAGAGCCAGCCAACGAGAGCATACAGGTCGCAGTGGTGGGTAGTATATGGGGCTTTGGTGACAAAACAGATGGCCCTGTGATAGACTGCATCCAATTTGCTGAGTAGAGTGTTGGAGGCTATTTTGTAAATGACATCGCCGAAGACAAGGATCGGTAGGATAGTCAGATTTACGAGGGTATGTTTGGCAGCATGAGTGAAGGATGCTTTGTTGCGAGAAATAGGAAGCCGATTCTAGATTTAATTTTGGATTGGAGATGCTTAATGTGAGTCTAGAAGGAGAGTTTACAGTCTAACCAGACACCTAGGTATTTGTAGTTGTCCACATATTCTAAGTTAGAACCGTCCAGAGTAGTGATGCTGGACGGGCAGGCAGGTGCAGGCAGCGATTGGTTGAAGAGCATGCATTTAGTTTTACTTGTATTTAAGAGCAGTTGGAGGCCACGGAAGGAGAGTTGTATGGCATTGAAGCTCGTCTGGAGATTAGTTAACACAGTGTCCAGAGAAGGGCCAGAAGTATACAGAATGGGGTCATCTGCGTAGAGGTGGATCAGAGAATCCTCAGTAGCAAGAGCGACATAATCGGCCCGAGAAATTAACCCTGTGGCACCCCCATAGAGACTGCCAGAGGTCCGGACAACAGGCCCTCCGATTTGACACACTGAACTCTGTCTGAGAAGTAGTTGGTGAACCAGGCGAGGCAGTCATTTGAGAAACCAAGACTGTTGAGTCTGCCGATAAGAATGTGGTGATTGACAGAGTCGAAAGCCTTTGCCAGGTCAATGAATACAGCTGCACAGTATTGTCTCTTATCGATGGCGGTTATGATATCGTTTAGGACCTTGAGCATGGCTGAGGTGCACCCATGACCAGCTCAGAAACCAATATACACAGGCAGATTGCATAGTAGAGAAGGTACGGCGGGATTCAAAATGGTCGGTAATCTGTTTGTTAACTTGGCCTTTGAAGACCTTAGAAAGGCAGGGTAGGATAGATATAGGTCTGTAACAGTTTGGGTCTAGAGTGTCTCCCCCTTTGAAGAGGGGGATGACCGCGGCAGATTTTCAATCTTTGGGGATCTCAGACGATATGAAAGAGGTTGAACAGGCTAGTTATAGGGGTTGCAACAATTGCGGCGATTAATTTTAGAAAGAGAGGGTCCAGATTGTCTAGCCTGGCTGATTTGTAGAGGTCCAGATTTTGCAGCTCTTTCAGAACATCGACTATCTGGATTTGGGTGAAGGAGAAATGGGGGAGGCTTGGGCAAGTTGCTTTGGGAGGTGCAGGGCTGTTGACCGGGGTAGGGGTAGTCAGGTGGAAAGCATGGCCAGCCGTAGAAAAATGCTTGTTGAAATTCTCAATTATCGTGGATTTATCGGTGGTGACAGTGTTTCTTAGCCTCAGTGCAGTGGGCAGCTGGGAGGAGGTGCTCTTATTCTCCATGGACTTTACAGTGTCCCAGAATGTTTTGGAGTTTGTGCTACAGGATGCAAATTTCTGTTTGAAAAAGCTAGCCTTTGCTTTCCTAACTGCCTGTGTATATTGGTTCCTAATTTCCCTGAAAAGTTGCATATCGCGGGGGCTATTTGATGCTAATGCAGTACACCACAGGATGTTTTTGTGCTGGTCAAGGGTAGTCAGGTCTGGAGTGAACCAAGGGAAATATCTGTTCCTGGTTCTACATTTTTTGAACCGGGCATGCTTATTTAAGATTGTGAGGAAAGCACTTTTAAAGAATAACCAGGCATCCTCTACTGACGGAATGAGGTCAGTATTCTTCCAGGATACCCGGACCAGGTTGATTAGAAAGGCCTGCTTGTTGAAGTGTTTTAGGGAGCGTTTGACAGTGATGAGGGGTGGTCGTTTGACCGCAGACCCATGACGGACGCAGGCAATGAGGCAGTGATCGCTGAGATCCTGGTTGAAGACAGCAGAGGTGTTTTTGGAGGGCAGGTTGGTTAGGATGATATCTATGAGGGTGCTCGTGTTTACGAATTTGGGGTTGTACCTGGTAGGTTCATTGATCATTTGTGTGAGATTGAGGGCATCTATCTTAGATTGTAGGACGGCTAGGGTGTTAAGTATGTCCCAGTTTCGGTCACCTAACAGCACGAGCTCTGAAGATAGATGGGGGGGGCAATCAATTCACATATGGTGTCCAGGGTACAGCTAAGGGCAGAAGGTGGTCTATAGCAAGCGGCAGCGGTGAGAGACTTGTTTCTGGAAAGGTGTATTTTTAAAAGTCGAAGCTCAAATTGTTTGGGCACAGACCTGGATAGTATGGCAGTAGATTGCAGCTCTGCCCCCTTTGGCAGTTCTATCTTGTCTGAAAATGTTGTAGTTAGGGATGGAAATTCCAGGGTTTTTGGTGGCCTTCCTAAGCCAGGATGCAGACACGGCTAGGACATCCGGGTTGGCAGAGTGTACTAAAGCAGTGAATGAAACAAACTTAGGGAGGAGGCTTTAATGTGAACATGCATGAAACCCAGGCTTTTACGGTTACAGAAGTCAACAAATGAGAGTGCCTGGGGAATGGGAGTGGGGCTAGGCACTGCAGGGCCTGGATTAACCTCTACATCCCCAGAGGAGGAGTAGGATAAGGGTACGGCTAAAGGCTATCAGAACTGGTTGTCTAGTGCGTTCGGAACAGAGAGTAAAAGGAGCAGGTTTCTGGGCACGGAAGAATAGAATCAAGGCATAATGTACAGACAAGGGTACGGTAGGATGTGAATACAGTGAAGGTAAACCTAGGCATTGAGTGACGATGAGAGAGGTATTGTCTCTAGAGACACCATTTAAACCAGGTGAGGTCACTGCATGTGTGGGAGGTGGAACAAAAGGGTTAACTAAGGCATATTGAGCTGGAGGCTCTACAGTAAAATAAGACAATAATCACTAACCAAAACAGCGATGGACAAGGCATATTGACATTAGGGAGAGGCATGCGTAGCCGAGTGATCATTGAGTCTAGGGAGTAGCTAGGCAGGCTGGAGACACGGCGATCCGGGGATAGCAGAAGGGCCTTAGGGGGACGTCGTGACGACATTTCTGTTGAAGACCCCCTCGAGCGGATTATGTCGGTAGACCAGTCGTGAGGGATCGGCAGGCTTTTGTATCGACAGTAAAAGGGGTCCAGGCCAATTATCAAAATAGGTATTGTAGCCCAAGGAGTGGCTGATGGACCTCTTCAGCTACTATGAAAAAAAATTAAAAGATTTACAAAGTTACAACATTATATAAAACATCTAATGGGGAAATTGGTAAAGGAAGTCAAGTTCAGAAGTATAGTTTAGTGGGACAGTGCAAAGGCAAAAAATGTTGTTCATCTTATCCCAGACTGAGATCCGGTTTCAAAGGACACCAAACAGACTTTTCATAAAAGCAGCTTTGTATTTTTCCCCTGAAACAACGCATTAAACACACAGAGACATAGGGTTCTCGTATTCAGCTCCAATGCCCATTGTTTGTTCCCTACAAAGGCTATCTGAAAGATACCTTTTTATCAGTATATCGTCATGGTTTCTATGGTTGACAATCAACTACAAATAATCCAATCAAAGTGTATTTGTCCCGTACACAGATTAGCGGTCGTGTAACGTCTACTCCCGCTCCGGCGCTCGAGGTTGCCAGTTTACTAACCACCGGTCCTGGCAACCCATCATTATGCACACCTGACAACCATTATTATGCACACCTGCGCCTCATCATTAGGCACACTTGGACTTCAACACTACCCTGATTACTTCCCCTATATCTGTCAATCTGTAGTTTTTCTCACCAGGCAGTATTGTTTCTGTTTTCATGTCAGACGCGTCGCTTGTTTTGTATCGCGCCATGTTCGTTTATAGCAAACTCACGAACTGCACCTGCGTCTCCAGAACAGGACGTTAAAGCAGGTGCAGCAAAATGCTTGTGTTTCTAGCTCCAGCAATGCAGTAAATATCTAGCAGGACAAAACTAATACACAAAAAGAAACAAGAAATTAAGATACCAGATCAAGCAATATCGAAAAGGGAAATGTCAGAGTCCGGAATATAAATACCTAGTGTGTAGACAGTATGAACAATATATGTAGGACAAATTGATGTACAACAGTAGTTAAATGAATGAGCTATGTTGATAATTCAGTACTTAAAGTGAGATAACTTAATTTCTCAGATAAAATTAACAGAATAATGTTGCAGGAGTGTTAATCTTATCTGTTTCTAACCACAAACAATTTTTGACCAATACACATTATGAAACATAATTTAAGTGACCAGTGTTCAATGACTATGTACTTATAGGGAAGCAGTCTCTAAGGTGCAGGGTAGTACCCTGTGGTAGCCGGCTAGGTGCAGAACAAGGTACTGGGCGGAGACCATCTAGTGATAACTGTTTAGCAGTCTGATGGCCTGGAGAAAGAAGCTGCTTTTTAGTCTCTCGGCCCCAGCTTTGATGCACCTGTTCTTTCTCCGCCTGCTAGATGGTAGCGGGTGACTAGGTTGTGGCTCAGGTGGCTGAGGTCCTAAGATATATTCAAAACATCAAAAAATGTAAACAAAAAAAACACATTTCTAATACACATTATTTTGATATCCATTTAGCTGTGGGCTC
Source organism: Oncorhynchus mykiss (assembly GCF_013265735.2). Classification (NCBI taxonomy): domain Eukaryota; kingdom Metazoa; phylum Chordata; class Actinopteri; order Salmoniformes; family Salmonidae; genus Oncorhynchus; species Oncorhynchus mykiss. The sequence continues at coordinate 79,443,357 of NC_048576.1, read as the reverse complement.
ATCTATCTCTGACTACTTCCTATGACACCAGGTGTTGTAGATGTCCTGGAGGGTAGGCAGTGTGCCCTCAGTGAAGTGTTGGGCTATCCGCACCACTCTCTGGAGAGCCCTGCAGTTGTGGGTGGTGCAGTTGCCATACTAGGCAGTGATACAGCCCGACAGTGCTCTCAATGGTGCATCTGTAGAAGTTCTTAGGGTCTTAGGGGACAAGCCAAATTTCTTCAGCTTCATGAGGTTGAAGAGGCACTGTTGCACCTTCACCACAGTGTCGGTGTGGAGGGACCATTTCAGGTCCTCAGTGATATCCACGCTGATGTGGATGGGTGCAATCTCTCTCGGCCATCTCCACGATCAGCTCCTTCGTTTTGTTGGTTAAGGTTAATTTTCCTTGCACCGCTCCACCAGGGCTCTCACCTCCTCCCTGTAGGCTGTCTCGTCGTTGTTGGACGGCAGCAATGAAATTTACAGCAACGACAGGTGTTTTATTTATGTAGTATATAGAGTTGAGACAAGCACTTTTAGTGTTATTTTTTAAGTTTAAATTATTATTATTGTTTTTTTTCTCCCCAATTTCGTGGTTGTTAGTAGTTACTATCTTGTCTCATTGCTACAACTCCCGTACGGGCTCGGGAGAGACAAAGGTGTGTCCTCCGAAAGCCATTAGTCCTCCGAAACACAACCCAACCAAGCCGCACTGCTTCTTAACACAGCGCGCATCCAACCCGGAAGCCAGCCGCACCAATGTGTCGGAGGAAATACTGTGCACCTGGCGACCTGGTTAGCGTGCACTGCGCCCGGCCCGCCAGTGTAGTTGCTAGTGCGCGGTGAAACAAGGAGGCCCTACAGGCCAAACCCTCCCTAAACGACGCTAGGCCAATCATGCGTCACCTCCCGGTCACGGCCGGCTGCGACAGAGCCTGGGCGCGAACCCAGAGTCTCTGGTGGCACAGCTAGCACTGCGATGCAGTGCCCTAGACCACTGCGATGCAGTGCCCTAGACCACTGCGCCACCCAGGAGGCCCACTTTTAGTGTTATTTGACCCCTTATCAAACATACAAATTGTGGAAACTCTTTGATAAAAGGTATTTCATTGTGATGGACTGTACATAAAGGCTAACGATGAAGTAGAGAAGGATCACTTTTGTTATCATGTTATAGTATAATTACAAAGCTATTCAAATGCATTTCATTTTAAGGAAACAGAAGGAGGGAAAAAATATCCATAGTGAAAATGTGTTGACTGCTGAAATATTGCTGAGACATATGAATGGTACTCACTCTTCTTGGATACCTATATCTGGTATCCAGACCCGTTCTCGCGGAACAGTCATTTTTGAAATTCCACAAAATTCCTTTGGTTCCCAAGCTATGAAGTAATTCACCCAGGCCTGTACATAATACAGGGGTTAAGAAGTAAATGTACATGAAAATCAATTATTATTACAACAGACTGTAAGGGAAATAAATATCAGTGAATAAATATCAACAGCATCTGTACTTACTGTTGAGATTAAGACGTAGCTGGTGAAAGTTGAGGACTTCTCATTCTGCAGACAATCATAAATGAATAATTTCAAATTGATGTACAGGTAACTGCCAAAATAAAGGAAACACCAACATAAAGTGTCTTATTAGGGTGCCAGAACAGATTAAATGCATCTTGGAATAGATTCTATAAGTGTCTGGAACTCTATTGGAGGGATGCAACACCATTCTTCCACAATAAATATAATTTGGTGTATTGTTGACGGTGGTGTAAAATGCTGTCTCAGGCGCCGCTTCAGAATCTCACAAATGTGTTCAATTGGGTTGAGATCTGGTGACTGAGATGGCTTGGCATGGCATATGGTTTACATAGTTTTCATGCTCATCAAACCATTCAGTGACCACTAATGTCCATTGTCATCCTATTGGGGCATAGCCATTGTAGCCAAAATAATGGCCTGCTCTGTATTTTTATTCATGACCCTAAGCGTGATGGGATATTAATTGCTTAATTAACTCAGGAACCACACCTGTGTGAAAGCACCTGCTTTCAAAATATTTTGTATTCCTCATTTACTCAAGTGTTTCCATTATTTTGGCAGTTACTCATAAGTGGTGGTAGTAGTACATACACTCTTAGAAAAAAGGGTTCCAAAGGGATTCTTTGGCTGTCTCCATAGGATAACCCTTTTTGGTTCCAGGTAGAACCCTCTGTGGAAAGGGCTCTACATGGAACCAAAAAGGGTTCTTCAAAGGGTTATCCTATGGGGAGGTGCATTTATACGGATACTTAATTACACACAGGTGGATTGTATTTATCATCATTAGTCATTTAGGTCAACATTGGATCATTCAGAGATCCTCACTGAACTTCTGGAGAGAGTTTGCTGCACTGAAAGTAAAGGGGCTGAATAATTTTGCACGCCCAATTTTTCCGTTTTTGATTTGTTAAAAAAGTTTGAAATATCCAATAAATGTCGTTCCACTTCATGATTGTGTCCCACTTGTTGTTGATTCTTCACAAAATAATACAGTTTTATATCTTTATGTTTGAAGCCTGAAATGTGGCAAAAGGTCGCAAGGTTCAAGGAGGCCGAATACTTTCGCAAGGCACTGTACTAACAGAAATGCAATTGCACACTTCCTAACAAACTGCTGACATTATTGAAATAACCACATTAAGCTATAAACACTACAGTACCATATACTGCATGCCTTTTTGTTTTTCATCCAAAACATGTTTTAGCTCTTGTTTTTTGAGGTTTGGGGCTTACAAATGATAATCCAATCATAATCTTTTGTACCCCCAGCCTAAAATGTAATTTGTTGAAAATACGTTTTTTTGCTATTTATTTGTAATATTTGTTCAAAGCAAGTATTGACTTAACTTCAGATTAGCCTACACACAACACCCCATAATGTCAAAGTGGAATTATGTTTTTCGATTTTTTACAAATGAAAAGCTGAAATGTCTTAAGTCATTAAGTATTCAACCCCTTTGTTATGGCAAGCCCAAATAAGTTAAAGAATAAAAATGTGCTCAACCAGTCACATAAGCATGAACTCACTCTGTGTGCAATACTAGTGTTTAGCATGATTTTAGAATAACTACCTCACCTCTGAACCCCACACATATAATTATCTGTCTAGCAGTGAATTTCAAACACAGATTCAACCACAAAGACCAGGGAGGTTTTCAAACGCCTCCCAAAGAAGGGCACCTATTGGTAGATTGGTACATTTAAAAAAATCAAAAGCAGAGATTGGATATCCTATGAGCATGGTGAGGTTAATAATTCAAGTTTGGATGGTGTATCAATACACCCAGTCACGACAAAGATACAGGCGTCCTTCCTAACTCAGTTGCCGAAGAGCAAGGAAACCGCTCTGGAATTTCACCATGAGGTCAATAGTGACTTTAAAACAGTTACAAAGATTAATGGCTGTGATAGGAGAAAACTGAGGATGGATCAACAACATTGTAGTTTCTCCACAATACTAACCTAATTAACAGAGTGAAAAAAAGGAAGCCTGTACAGAATACAAATATTCCTAAACATGCATCCTGTTTGTAACAAAGCACTAAAATAAAACTACAAACCATGTGGCCAAGCAATTCACTTTTTGTCCTGAATACAAATCGTTATGTTTGGGGCAAATCCAATATATTACTGAGTACCACTCTCCATATTTTCAAGCATAGCGGTGGCTGCATCATGTTATGGGTAAACTTGTAATCGTTAAAGACTGGGAAGTTTTTCAGGATAAAAAAAGCACAAGCGAAATCCTGGAGGAAAATCTGGTTCAGTCTGCTTTCCACCAGACACAGGGAGATTAATTCACCTTTCAGCAGGACAATAACCTAAAACACAAGGCAAAATCTACACTGGAGTTGCTTACCAAGAAGACACTGAATGTTCCTAAGTGGCTGAGTTTCAGTTTTGACTGAAATCCACATGAAGATCTATGGCAACACCTGAAAATTGTTGTCTAGCAATGGTCAACAACTAATTTGACAGAGCTTGAAAGATTTTTTAAATAATAAATGGGCTAATGTTGCACAATCCAGATGTGGAAACCTCTTAGACTTACCAAGAAAGACTCACAGCTGTAATCGCTGCCAAAGGTGATTCTAAACATGTATCACCCAGGGGGTTGAATATGTATCTAACCAAGATATATTACTGTTTTCTTTCTCATAAAGTTTTTACAAATGTTAGAATTGTTCTTCCACTGACAGTATTTTCTGTAGATTGTTGACAAAAAAATGACAATTAAATCCCTTTTAATCCTACTTTGTAACACAAAAAAATGTAGAAAAAGTCAAGGGGTGCGAATACTTTCTGAAGGCACTGTATAGATTACGTAGTCATAAAAAAAAATATTGAAATACTTCTGTCCTTATACACACAGCATGTGTCTCCTGTAAGACAACTTGTATGGATGATCCTCCAAGTGTTGCATCAAACAGGTCTCGTTCCAGTCCAACTATATTGCATCAACCAACGGTTGTATGCCATGTTATGAACTGCACAGTTGGGTATCAGATTGATATCATTATTTATATTGATATATTATATTATCATTATTATTATTATACTTTATATTAATTGTTGATATACTATAATATTGATATCAACATATCATATATTTGTATACTGTTTACTCACTGTACATATATATATATATATATATATATATATATATATATATATATATATATATATATATATATATAAAAGTTTCAGGGCAGAGCTCACCCAACAAAATGTTGGCAGATGGTTTAAAGACAAACACTTACCAAATCCATAATACCAAACAGAATCATGTCTACCATAACTAGTGTAGAATTGGTCCAGTGCACCACAGGCCGCAGACCTGTTGTACTTTCATTTATCTGTGACAGACCCAAGTGATCCTGAAGACGATGATAGGAACAGTCCTCCATAGTGGAGACACCACCTGCTTAGGAGAGTAGACCCTACCTTAGATTACAGAAGACATGGATCACAACTGATACAAATAGTGGCACAGTGGATGGGTTATCCGTACGTGGTAGAATATGGGACTCATATGCAAGTTCCATTTTCAATATTGTGTCAAAAAATGTATTATTTTCTTAGAAGCCAAAGACAAACAAGGAGAAAGAGGAGCTGAGAGAAATCAAAAATGAGAACTCACCCATTAGAGCGAGTGAACACAGAAGCCACAGAGTGCTCATTGCTGTATGTTTAGGCTCACAGGTCCAGCCGAATGGTGTCCAAGTGGGAGAGGGCTGTGTTTTATATGTGTGTGAGAATATTATGTGAGTGTGGCCCAATCACATGGCTAGTCGACTTTACTCAGGGCCATTGTCAGAGGTACAGAGTGTTCAAGCCAAAACCTTCTGGGTCATTCCACAAATTCATTGCTATTTGAGAAGTGTAACTTAGTCAAATGATTTTGTTGATTTCACCTCATTTTAACAATCTGTCATAAAGAGCACATGTTCAACTTCATAAAAAGTATTTTCTCATCTAAAGAAGTTAAATAAATTACTAGAGTAAGTGCTTATTAAGGGCTAAATAAAGTAACAAAGTGAACTGTAACAGGGTTTAATATGTACAGTGCCTTGCGAAAGTATTCGGCCCCCTTGAACTTTGCGACCTTTTGCCACATTTCAGGCTTCAAACATAAAGATATAAAACTGTATTTTTTTGTGAAGAATCAACAACAAGTGGGACACAATCATGAAGTGGAACGACATTTATTGGATATTTCAAACTTTTTTAACAAATCAAAAACTGAAAAATTGGGCGTGCAAAATTATTCAGCCCCCTTAAGTTAATAATTTGTAGCGCCACCTTTTTGCTGCGATTACAGCTGTAAGTCGCTTGGGGTATGTCTCTATCAGTTTTGCACATCGAGAGACTGACATTTTTTCCCATTCCTCCTTGCAAAACAGCTCGAGCTCAGTGAGGTTGAATGGAGAGCATTTGTGAACAGCAGTTTTCAGTTCTTTCCACAGATTCTCGATTGGATTCAGATCTGGATTTTGACTTGGCCATTCTAACACCTGGATATGTTTATTTTTGAACCATTCCATTGTAGATTTTGCTTTATGTTTTGGATCATTGTCTTGTTGGAAGACAAATCTCCTTCCCAGTCTCAGGTCTTTTGCAGACTCCATCAGGTTGTGGGGATGGTGTGTTCAGCTGTGTTGCTTTTACGCCAAACATAACGTTTTGCATTATTGCCAAAAAGTTCAATTTTGGTTTCATCTGACCAGAGCACCTTCTTCCACATGTTTGGTGTGTCTCCCAGGTGGCTTGTGGCAAACTTTAAACTACACTTTTTATGGATATCTTTAAGAAATGGCTGTCTTCTTGCCACTCTTCCATAAAGGCCAGATTTGTGCAATATACGACTGATTGTTGTCCTATGGACAGAGTCTCCCACCTCAGCTGTAGATCTCTGCAGTTCATCCAGAGTGATCATGGGCCTCTTGGCTGCATCTCTGATCAGTCTTCTCCTTGTATGAGCTGAAAGTTTAGAGGGACGGCCAGGTCTTGGTAGATTTGCAGTGGTCTGATACTCCTTCCATTTCAATATTATCGCTTGCACAGTGCTCCTTGGGATGTTTAAAGCTTGGGAAATATTTTTGTATTCAAATCCGGCTTTAAACTTCTTCACAACAGTATCTCGGACCTGCCTGGTGTGTTCCTTGTTCTTCATGATGCTCTCTGCGCTTTTAACGGACCTGAGACTATCACAGTGCAGGTGCATTTATACGGAGACTTGATTACACACAGGTAGATTGTATTTATCATCATTAGTCATTTAGGTCAACATTGGATCATTCAGAGATCCTCACTGAACTTCTGGAGAGAGTTTGCTGCACTGAAAGTAAAGGGGCTGAATAATTTTGCACGGCCAATTTTTCAGTTTTTGATTTGTTAAAAAAGTTTGAAATATCCAATAAATGTCGTTCCACTTCATGATTGTGTCCCACTTGTTGTTGATTCTTCACAAAAAAATACAGTTTTATATCTTTATGTTTGAAGCCTGAAATGTGGCAAAAGGTCGCAAAGTTCAAGGGGGCCGGATACTTTCGCAAGGCACTGTATTTTAAATCAGCCATAAATACCCTTGTGACGGGAATGGAAGCTTGTTGGGTGAAACAGGGAGTAGCAATTTATTTCAACCTTCATAAAAATGAAATTTTCAGTTTTCCACCACAAAACACCAGAAAACAGCAAAAAAAAAAAGAAAAAAAAAGAGTAGAACCAGCTAACCTGCTTTGATTTGACTATTATATGTTCATGTGTTTCTTTTGAAAAATATTTAAAAAGGAATAGTTTCACCATATTAAAAATGAGAGTTCAGTTCACATAACCGGGTTGACCTTCCTGTGACATTGGGTGGTGTAGGTGTCCTGGAGGGCAGGTAGTTTGCCCCCGGTGATGCGTTGTGCAGACCTCACTACCCTCTGGAGAGCCTTACGGTTGTGGGCGGAGCAGTTGCCGTACCAGGCGGTGATACAGCCCGACAGGATGCTCTCGATTGTGCATCTGTAGAAGTTTGTGAGTGCTTTTGGTGACAAGCCGAATTTCTTCAGCCTTCTGAGGTTGAAGAGGCGCTGCTGCGCCTTCTTCACGATGCTGTCTGTGTGAGTGGACCAATTCAGTTTGTCTGTGATGTGTACACCGAGGAACTTAAAACTTACTACCCTCTCCACTACTGTTCCATCGATGTGGATAGGGGGGTGTTCCCTCTGCTGTTTCCTGAAGTCCACAATCATCTCCTTTGTTTTGTTGACGTTGAGTGTGAGGTTATTTTCCTGACACCACACTCCGAGGGCCCTCACCTCCTCCCTGTAGGCCGTCTCGTCGTTGTTGGTAATCAAGCCTAACAGCCTTGGTTTCTCAAATGATTGCTTCGCCTGGTTCACCAACTACTTCTCTGATAGAGTTCAGTGTGTCAAATCGGAGGGCCTGTTGTCCGGGCCTCTGGCAGTCTCTATGGGGGTGCCATAGGGTTCAATTATTGGGCCGACTCTCTTCTCTGTATACATCAATGATGTCGCTCTTGCTGCTGGTGAGTCTCTGACCCACCTCTACGCAGACGACACCATTATGTATACTTCTGGCACTTCTTTGGACACTGTGTTAACAACCCTCCAGACGAGCTTCAATGCCATACAACTCTCGTTCCGTGGCCTCCAATTGCTCTTAAATGTAAGTAAAACTAAATAAATGCATGCTCTTCAACCGATCGCTGCCTGCACCTGCCCTCCCATCCAGCATCACTACTCTGGACGGTTCTAACTTAGAATATGTGGACAACTACAAATACCTGGGTGTCTGGTTAGACTGTAAACTCTCCTTCCAGACTCACATCAAACATCTCCAATCCAAAGTAAAATCTAGAATCCATATACTACCCACCACTGCGACCTGTACGCTCTCGTTGACTGGCCCTCGCTTCATACTCGTCGCCAAACCCACTGGCTCCAGGTCATCTACAAGACCCTGCCAGGTAAAGTCCCCCTTATCTCAGTTCGCTGGTCACCATAGCAGCACCCACCTGTAGCACACGCTCCAGCAGGTATATATATCTCTCTGGTCACCCCCAAAACCAATTCTTCCTTTGGCCGCCTCTCCTTCCAGTTCTCTGCTGCCAATGACTGGAACAAACTACAAAAATCTCTGAAACTGGAAACACATCTCCCTCACTAGCTTTAAGCACCAGCTGTCAGAGCAGCTCACTTCGCCTACTGAATGTATTTATTTTGCTCCTTTGCACCCCATTATTTATAGTTCTACTTTGCACATTCTTCTACTGCAAATCTAACATTCCAGTGTTTTACTTGCTATATTGTATTTACTTTGCCACCATGGCCTTTTTTTTTTGCCTTTACCTCCCTTATCTCACCTCATTTGCTCACATCGTATATAGACTTATTTTTCTACTGTATTATTGACTGTATGTTTGTTTTACTCCATGTGTAACTCTGTGTTGTTTTGTGTCAAACTGCTTTGCTTTATCTTGGCCTGGTCGCAATTGTAAATAAGAACTTGTTCTCAACTTCCCTACCTGGTTAAATAAAGGTGAAAAAATGATGGATCAAATCTCCTCCTAACCTATTGACTTAGAGACAATGTGATCCTGAAGGGTGGAAATCCAGTGTATTTATTGTACTGCACATCACAGAAGGACTGATGGACAAGGTTGCTGGTAAGCTAGAGCTGAGAGGAGCAGGTTGTGGTCAGTAACCTCATCTCAATGTTTTAACACCACTGAGTTTGTGGACTGATATAAGAGAGAAGAGTATGTGCTTTACATCTTCAGATTAGGCCACACAAAGGAAATGGAAAGAAAATGTTATTACACAGGCTTACTAGTCCCATAGATTTCAGACAGAATGTCATAAAAGTAGAATAAAGGTTGTTTTCTTTATGTAATGGGCAGAAGTGTATGGTAGGCACTACTTGGGTTTGGGGGGATTGGTTTTGTTAGGAAGGACAATGAGAACAATGCACCAATAACTCAACCACAAAGACATAATGTGAAGATAAAGGCAATCATTTACAAGCAATTTGAAACAAAAAAACAAGAGATCGGGAGTTAGGTAACTTAAACATGTGAGGTTACAACAACAAAAGGCCAGTCAGTAAAGCTGATTGGATCTAAAATATGGGCAGATAGACAAAAATAAAGGGCTGAGATATACGCATGATGTACACATAGCACATCTATACTAAGTGCATACATAGTGAAGCCACTCGTGATACAGTATATGAATACCAGAAAACTAATGGTGGTGATGAGATAAAGGCAGAAGAAAACCGAGCCAATTCGGTTCAAAATCTTCAGAGGCTTTACAAAACCATGCTTGGTATAAGACATGATGACATTGTTTGGAGAGGTGACAATGTAGGTTGCCTTCAGATGCAGATGATCATATGCCACTAAAAGAAGTCTGCAACACAAGAGGAAGGCATACTACAGCATCAAACAGTGTGAGGACTGCAGTCCATCAATTCACTAAGAGAATTACGTTTTGTTCATTTCTTTGGCATTAGTTCCAGTTGCAGAGTTTCAGATCCACCGCAGGCAGCCCTGGCATGGTGCAGTAGTTAAACCAGGGCTGTGTGACTGTTTACTGTGGTCAGGCCCTCAGAAGGACGTGTCTGTGGGTATCTGGAAGTCCTTGAAGGAGTAGAAGGAGATGTCCCCGTGGTCCACCACTGCATAGGTGACCGGGACGTCCCCACTCTGGAAAGCCAGCAATTTCAGTGTCCACAAGTCAGGCACTGGACCATCGAAACTGGGAGAAGACAGCAGACAATATTCAGCATGCAGTAGCATTTGATAATAGTGCATTTAGGATTTCGATGGCAGGTGGTCTTGTGACATCTCTTTTGAAAATTGTATTATTTTTTAATGTATTATTTTTACTGATTATAAAGTATGCAAAAAAACCCTGCCAGTTTTGGGATGTTTACCTGCACACACACATGCGGGAATAGGGTTTTCCAGGAGCGCTCTTCTTGAATTCAGCGACCGTGTCGGGTTGGTAAATGTTGAAACAGATTCTCCACTCCTCTGAACCTTTCAAACTGAGAAGACAAAGCCCAAAGTCAAACAAGGCAGGCAGCATAGAAATAGATGTAATATATAAAATGCACCTCTACGTCATATTGTATATATCATCCTAGGACATAATGTTAATCATATTTAACAAACCCACAGTATAGGGTTTCACTCGTCTTATTATTTATACATTTTTCCACTCCATATACAAAATGAACAAAAATGTACAGATGCACACAAACAGTGACTACATCTCATCTGCCCAGACCAGCATGCTCACACCCCCATCCTTAGTGCCTGTATTATTGATTGCCACTTGGCCTGAAATTGTATCAATTTGTTTTTCTCTGTTGCCCATACTATTTAAATATTTACATAATAAATCCTTAGATTTTTCCATTGTGTTAATTATGGCGGATGGATTGATTTCCCTGATTTTTTCAAGATGAGAATTGTCCAACCCATTGGATATCTTACTACACCCCCATATGCAATGGTCTTGAAATATGAAGACAGACAGATTAAAAGTACATTTATATTGTAATACTTCTGAAGGTCAACTTTCTAGCTCTGCCCACAACTTTACAGCATTCCCAGAAAGCATGGATTATTGAGTCATTATTAGTTTTACACTTAAGACATGACTGCCAGTGAGCTGTAGAATTAGTGAATTTTGTCTCCTGTATAATAAATCCTATACATTAGTTTATACTGGATTAAGCGTACATTTTTGTTAACTGTAATTTCACTCATCTTAATAGATGTTATTATGAATGAGCAGGGAGATACAATTACCACGAACCGGGATGGAACACTCAGCTAGCATTTCCTACTAAATTCACTTCAGGGTTCGTGATAAGATACTAAAGAGGAATACCTGGATGCTCCCTCCAGCAGCCGTGTGGATTTGATCACACTGATTTTGTCCAGCAGCTCACCTGCGTCCAAGAAGGAATAAACATCAAAACCATTTAGACATTTAACCATTCAAGATGCTGCTTATGAAAAATGTAATTCAACTTCGATAAACCACATGGGATAATGGGTTCATGTAACGATGAATCAGAGAGTAAACAGATAATGGAACTTATAGGAACTTGTCATTGACAGCAATGAAGTCCAGATTAGTTTTACCAGTTGAAGTGACCTGTGCAGGGTCATGTAGGGGTGTGACCGGCCCCTCCCACAGGTGTGTTGGCCTATCTCTGCGGTTCCGTTGAATCCTTCTCCCCTGTAGCTCCTGGTACTCCGCCCAGTTCCTGCAACGTCGTACCTCTCTGTCCTGGTTGATGTCCCTCCGGTACCGGTCCCTGTCCCGCTCCCTCTCACACTCACGCCGGGACATCCTCACCTCCCGCAGGTTGAGCCTCTGCAGCCAGGGGGCCACATCGCAGGCCCCCACTGACCCCACAGCGCCGGGCAGCAGGCAGGGGTCTGGGGAGGTCAGACTGCTGGGGAGCCAGCTTCTGGAGCCCAGGTCTGGGAAGGGGATGGAGCTAAAGTCCCAGCGAGGGGAGCTCTGGGGCTGACCTGGCAGCTCAGAGTCAGGGTCTGGGGAGCCTTCCTTTGACCACCAGCTCCTGCCCTGGCCACCCTCGGTTGAAGTGGTGGGGTCAACGTGTGATGCTGTTTGGATTTCGTCAATGTCTGGGGCTGAAAGATCTGGAAGAGAGTCAGGATTCTTGTCCTCTTCCTCTCTGTTGCAGTCTTTCTCCTCCTCCATTCTCTTAGAAGTGGGGCCCTCCTGTGTTCCTGTGTGCCTGGAGCGCATTAGAAGAGGCAGAAAGGCAGGGTTTCCCATTGGACAGTAATCGCTTTGAGGCGTGTGGGTTGACTGAGTGATTAAACCATGTCTAAATATAAACTGGGTGTGTCTGTGTCTGCTCACTCACCTGGAGGTGGGGCTGTGGCTGCGTTTCCTCTTCGGAAGTCTTCCTGATCTGTCTCGGGACTGGGGCAGGTTCAACTGCCTCTCATACTGCGATGGCACAGAACTACAGGGAACAACACCAATCCTCAGATCATAAATACAGTCGCTTGCATGCAACTAAGGAAAAGGAAAGGAATGGCCTTAGAATCTAGACTAGGTCATGTCCATGAGGGAGACAATTACCTGGGATCAAATCTGTTCACCACATAGCCAAGTCGTTTCAAATGGCCAAAAACCTTTAGAGGAAATAAAATCATCCCGTTACGTCAAATCATAAGTTTAGACTTGCTGGAATTGTATTATATTGTCTTTTCTCATACCTGGTAATGCTGTACACTCATTGTCTTCGAGTATAGAAATCTCTCATAGCCCTCTTGGATGGACAGTGGCAGGTCTTGGTAGAACACTTGCAGGTTTCCCTATTCATTTTGAGGATCACAAGGGGTAACAATTCTAAGATAAAAATGACAAACTGTGTTTGTCTTATTTGGATCCACATGTATCAAACTAATGGAAATGTCTTTATTAGGTGAACAACAATCCGACCAGGGATAATTATAACCTGAATGGTGTGAGCTGGTAACAATTCCCCGATTAACATGTTTATTGGCAACGCGGAGCCCATGCACTTACACACTCCATTAGATAGAGAGCCTCTTCTGGATGTAGACATTGCTTACCATGGGCAGAAAACCCCATAGTCTGCCAAAACTTCCCCTACAGCAGAACAGAGAATGAATGTAATGTCAGTTTTCATGTGAAAGCTTTAGACATTAGCCTATACTAAATGTTAATGAGAGGTGAGCTCTTGGTGAGTTCGAATAGACATCAGCAGAGGCAGAGAGCTTGTCATGACAAGGTCCTTCGCTCTCTCTGATGGACCATTACTCACTGCTGGTGACTGTAGCTCCACTATCATGTCACTGGGAATCCACACTGCCTTCACCAGGTTCCCCCTGGGCACAAAAACATACAAGGAGTCAGTCACGCCACCAGCTGTAAAGCACAGTAATACCAATGAATTGACATGTTTGTTTAGCTGCAAATACATATGGACTAGGTATAATCATCTAACCACACCAACAGTCTAAAGTTGATGACACATACAGTATCTAATTCTACTAGGAGCCGTCACTCTAGTCGTCCTTGGTTCCACCATCCATTACTCACAACCTCTCCACTCGCTCCTCAGATACTAGATTCCAGTGCTCGTCCAAACTCTGCTGAAGCCTATCCCTTTGCTGATCCGACCCAGTGGGAATGAAATCCTTCTGCCCGCGCACCGGGATCTTGTGGCTGCGCGTGCGGGCTTCGAACAGCTCAGATGGGCTGTCATTGAACCAGAAGCAAAACAAGTTACAAGGACTGACTCTGTCTACAATTGGTGTCAGCACTGGCTACACGTCTTTTGCACTATATATGGTAAGAAATCACCCCCCAAAAATGCCGGTCTTCCATTTAATGAGCTCGGTTAGAAAAACATTAAAATATTTAACCGCGCTGATAAAGACAGGACAACCACATTCAGATTGCCTAGCTAGCGTTGTCCGTAGCAGTTAGCGTCTATGAATGGGTTAGCTAGCTAGCTGCTAACACGTTTATAACAGCTCGAATATCACAACAAAACTGTACTAAATTAGCTAACTTATGTGACAAAAACTATTATGTAAGAAACGATTCACCCGGTGCCTATTCAAAGACACGGCGTTTAAACTGTACACTTACTTTAGTAATTCATTGCCGAATTCTACTTCAGCTGATGTTTTGTTTTGGTCAGCCATGTTTGATAGGTAGACGGCTGTCAAATCTTCCTAGGGTTTCCAATAGACAGCCGCAAAGACAAAATTGTCTGTATCTTAAAAAAAATTATTTAAACTAACATTATTTTTTGGGGTCTTAATATAATGTTAGCGTTAGGCATGAGGTTAGGTTCAAAATCTGATTATAACAAGATACATTGTAGAAATAGACGGGGGTTAGCCATAATTGTGGCTGTGGTAACTAGTGACGACCGGGTCCTAGTGCACGCCATTGTACATTTTTGAAAGAAGTTCTCATACAGTTCACAAGAGGGCAGCAAAGCACAACATTTTACATTTTTATTTCACAATACACTCGTATATTACTGATGCTAATGAAGTCTGGGAAATAAGGCTTTTTATCTGCTGTGATAAGGCCACAGGGAAAACAGTCTCTGCAATTCTCTAAATAGACAAGTGTTAAACACAATCTTATTGCGCCATAGTACCACTGGTATGTCATTCATATGTGAATTATTATTGAATTATTTTTGATTAATATTGATAAATGCCTTCTCTGCATTTTTATCATATCATATTTAGATTTTCTCACTTTGTAATATAAATAGTTTACCAATGTTGTGAATGAAAGGGCTCTTGGAAGGGTGCATGTATTATATGTGCAACCTTCTTACGACTTGCCCTTTGACAGGCCTGGCCACGAGTCATCACACCTGACGTGAGAGGTGAGAGAGATGCATTTAGATGCATGGAC
The DNA here is from genome assembly GCF_013265735.2 of Oncorhynchus mykiss. NCBI lineage: Eukaryota > Metazoa > Chordata > Actinopteri > Salmoniformes > Salmonidae > Oncorhynchus > Oncorhynchus mykiss. The sequence continues at coordinate 79,428,352 of NC_048576.1, read as the reverse complement.
AATGAGAGAATGCCCCGCTGAGAAAATACTACCAGGAAGTAAGAGACCATGCTCCCCTCCCACCCCTCACAAGCAGGCCCCCTCCCCTTCCCTGAAAGTCAACAATAAACCACGTTTCCAGTAAGCCGGATAGCTCCCCAAGTCTAGCCCATCTCCATGGTGACCACTACCAAAGCTGACAATGCTGTGTCTTCTAGCCTAACTAGACCACCCATGCGGAAAGACTTCTGATATAACAATATGTATCAGATTATTAAAGCTCCGTAATGCTGCTATCACATCTGTAGTCTGGAGTAAAATAAAAAATCCTCAACAATGAGCTGCATATATAGATATTTGTGGACATACTTCAAACATGTAATAAAACGTTTCAGTCAACCGTGGCATAGCATGTTTTACACCTTGACGTATTCCTGTGCGAGACATGAGGTCAACATTCCGTCTCTGGTGTGAGTGACACAGTACCTTTGTGTGTGAGTCTCCACATGTTATTCATGGGTCCTTAACTCCTGGGTCTGGGGTTGCGCTGTGGCCTTTCAGTTGGCCTGACTCTTTAATCTGCTGTTTAACACACTGAATTGGGCCTTTGCATTCTCAATCGGCCAGAGCAGGGTATTCCTGCTTTGTGTGGTTTGCTGACTTGCAAAACACGCCCTAAGGATCCCAGTAACTGTAACACTGAGGGGCTGACTGCCAGAGGTCACACTAAAAAGTCATCCTTTTTGCTTGCAAAGTTATAGTGCTCAATGTAGAGAAGTAGAAGTTTAGATTGAAGATTACAATTCTTTAGGATCAGAATCACTTCTATTCACCAAGTCCATTTAAACATACCCAGAATTTGACTTAGTGATGTGGTGCTGCCAGCAATAGACAAATGTAACGACAAAACACAGACAGAGGAATTTACACAAAGTCAACATCCAGTATTTACTATGGTATGGTACATTGGGCCTTTTACATTTAATTTACTTGAGTTACCAGTCAAATAAAATTGTGGAGATGTAACGAGTAAAATGTAGGAAATAATCCAGCCCCCTGCAATGAAATACTAAACCAAATGTACCAACCTCACTACCGTCCACTAAAACATACGTTCACATTCAAACTAAAGAAAAGTTCAGGATGTCTGTTTATAGGCTACACATATCCAGGAATCAGTATTGTTTGCAAACAGATATTGAGGGCAGTGGTAAAACTGACTGCCTAGTTCTCAACCATTATCAAACAAAGGCACACCACAGAGGGTCTAACACCTCATATCCTCAACATTACGCTCAGTCTCATCCAAGTGCTGTGGGTCCTCTGGCACTAATCTGTTAAATCTGTTGTCATTTGTCTTCAGTCTCAGTGCACTTACATTGGCACCCTCTCAATGTGACAAGGGGATGACCCATGGCCCTTCCTCCTTGCTCTAGTCCCAAGCCACTTTCACAAATTATAACATGGTGACTATAGGGATGTAGAGACAAAACAGGTCGTAATTCTGCCTCACACCTCTCACAACAGTCTACAGGGTACCTTGCAACAAGAGAACAGTACCTTTGTGGCCTTATAAATTAAGTTGTGTCATGTGATAACATATGAAACATGAATTCAATTATTAGATGCTTTTAACCTGAGTAACAGAAAAGAGTACAAATGCAACTTACTAAAACTATGTAAGAGCAACATGCTGTGTAATATGTTGTATTCTGTAACATATAAAAGGTCACAGTGTCCTAGGACCTACTCCCCCAGTGGACTCCATTGTTCTAGAATGTTCTGGATGAATCCATATGTGGGGAGTTTACAAGATGGGGGCACCCCTCCTACTCCTCCATCCCTGTCTTGTCCTGTGTTCCAGCTCTAGCTCTCGCTTGTTTGCATTCCTCTCAGTTAATAAGTGTTTGTCTGATCCCTGACAGGAGGCTAAAGATCACCCACGCAAACACCCTGGCCCCTCCCATGGCCAAACTGTAAAGACAGCAGCAAGAGGTGGCTGGCCAGATCCGATTTACCACAGCCAGTCAGGTGTAGCAACGGCATTCTGACACACACACGCAAACACACACAGTTTGAATGCTTGATCAACTCCTTTACACAGCTGATACATCAAGCCAGCTACCGTTTGTCAACTGACTAATGACCTTAAAGCCAGCAGTTAAAAGTAAACGTAGGCCTATGTTATGCTTCATTTTGTATCCTCTGACCTGTTTTGAACAGTACACACACATCCTATAATTCTGCACAAAAAATAATGTGAAAACCTGACAAGCTCTGACCGGAAAGGTAATAAAGCATTCCCATCGTCACACACAAATCAACCTAGTCCCATTAACACCACCACACTACAAATGAGTGATGGCAGAGATGAGGAGAGAGAGAGAGGCAGAGATGAATGGCCGACACTGAAACATGCAAGGACAGCAGTGGATGCATAAATTCTGGCCTAATGACCACCAAAATGTCATTACACTTTGTGGTGTTTTGTGGAACAGATGTCTCTTTCCATTCACAACTGTTTGGAGGCTGGAAATATGTTGCGAGTGGATGAACGTGCGCGGGTAGCCTAGTAAAGGAGCCCTTTGATGTATTTTGGTAAGAAATTACATCTACCTTCACCCCTAGACAGAGAGAGGAGAATGGAGAGAGAGGAAAACGGAGAGGTAGAAAGTGAGAGACAGATGGAAGGGGGGGAGAGAGAGAGACAGATGAAACGGGAAAGGGAGACCCAGACATTCACACTGGGGGCTGTAATGTGGTGTGGGAAATGACCTGGGAGGTCTCTGTTTCACTCCATCCCACGTCTCCTCCGATCAAATCATTTAGTGGATGCACCCGATGCAAACCGCTGTGCTCTTTGCTGGGGGTGAGAGGCAACACCAATGAATGGAGGGACAGAGCCGTGGAGGGGTGCTGAGAGAAAGCTCTGGCTGAGCCAAGCAGTGAGGGGGTCCTACGCTTCGACCAGGCCTGGGGGGCTTTTATGGCTTTTGTCGCCACGGCAGCTCACCTATTGAGGGGAGCCCCTAAGATATGTAAAACAGCAACGTTTCAAAGCCTCATCTCCACTGTGAAAAACAAAGAAATAAAGAAATCAAATTAAAGTCTGGAAAGGAGTGAGTAAGAGTAGAATAAGAGAAAAAGAAAGTATCCTCTGTAGTAAAAAGCAAAGGGGGGCAGTAGCCAAGCTGTTCGCTGGAATCCGATGAGTGTAGAGAAATAAATAACTAAAAGAATCAATAAAAAAGGGAGTGAGGTGGAAAGAGCTTACTATGCTCTTGTTTGCCCAGAGTGTTATTTTCTTTTCTCATTGAGTCAGGCCAAGTCCTGCAAGCGGCTTGGTGCCTCTCCCACCCAGCATTGAGAGGCAGGTCTGTGCTTGCCCGGCCAAGGTCAGCCACGGCTGCCAGGAACGCATACGGCTCAGCCTGCCCCCAGCTGCCATGGTCCTTGTTTATGTTTGTTTTTTGTTCCTCAGTAAATGTCCCTCCCCTCCACCCCCCCAAGGGAGGGACAGTCTGAGGAGCTCTCTCTAGGGTACGGAATGATCCGGTGTCAGTTGATCTGGTCACTTCCTCCAGAGGTATGTGGCCAAGGTGTGCATCGCTGCTGTTGTATTGTCTGTCTCTACAATGGCTTCGCCGTCTCCCTGCGTCACCTGCTCAGGGCCAACAGGGTGCTTTAGTTTATCACTGCCGCAAGGCTTGCTGGGAAATCCATAGAGTGCCCACACTTCAGCTTCCACTGCTACAACCAATTCATTAATTCCTCCAAAATTACACTGTATATTTTTTGCCACATCATGTCATATGGTCAGATGCATTTCTTCCTTGCTAAGGGAGAACAACGATGAAGTGAGATGTTGAACATAGAGGTGTAAACTGAGACTGATTCTGCTTTAAGCGGCTTCAGAGGGACTAGATCTCTGGGACTATTGTTCTCTCTCTGGAGTGACTCACCTTGCTGACTGTTACCTGGACAGCGTAACATACATGCTAATTAGGAAACACAGGAACCATGACACATAACACTTATGTCTGAGTAGGGAACACTTCTTGACAGGTGCACATTTATAAAATGATTAGTACAGCTAACCCTAATGCAGAACTTTAATTGCAATTTCATTTGTTTATTAACATTATTCATTTATACACTTTATAGTAGCCATACAGTATCTAGGAAACCCAAAGTTTCAAAGGCTGGGCCTAATATAGTGTATAAGAGGTCATACAAGAAGTTTTATAGTTATTCCAATGTTGAAAATGTGGTGTGTAATGAGGAGCAACTAGGTGCTGCACTTGACACATTTATGAAATTGCTTATTCCAGTTACTAATAAGCATGCACCCGGTTACTAATAAGCATGACTGTAAAAACTGTTAAATCCCTGTGGATTGATGAGGAATTGAAACATTTTATGGTTGAGAGGGTTGAGGCAAAAGGAATGGCAAATAAATCTGTCTGCACAGCCGATTGGCAAACGTACTGTGAATTGAGAAATCATGTGACCTAAACTGAACCAAAGAAGAAGAAACTGTACTATGAAACAAAGATAAATTATATAAAGAATGATAGTAAATAGCTTTGGAGCACCTTATGACATTTTGGGCAAAAAGGCAAACTCTGCTCCATCATTCATTAAATCAGATGGCTCATTCATCACAAAACCCACTGATATTACAAACTACCTTAATGATTTTTCATTGGAAAGATTTTAGTACAAGATTAGCAAACTTAGGCATGACATGGCAACAACAAATTCTGAACCTACACATCCATGCATTACTGACCAAATGATGAAAGACAGGTGTCATTTTGAATTCCGTAAAGTGAGTGTGGAAGAGGTGAAAAAAATATTGTTGTCTATCAACAATGACAAGCCACCGGGGTCTGACAACTTGGATGGAAAATTACTGAGGATGATAGCGGACGATATTGCCACACCTATTTGCTATCTCTTCAATCTAAGCCTACAGGAAAGTGTGTGCCCTTAGGCCTGGAGGGAAGCAAAAATCATCAGCCAACCAATCAGCCTGTTACCAACCCTTAGTAAACTTTTGGGGAAAATGGTGTTTGACCAGATACAATGCTATTTCACAGTAAACAAATTAACAACAGATTTTCAGCACACTTATTGAGAAGGGCATTCAACATGTACGGAACTTACACAAATGACTTAGCTAATGTACCATGTTTTGTTCTGCTACCATGTTGTGTTGCTACCATGTTGTTGTCATGTTGTGTTCCTACTATGCTGTGTTGTCATGTGTTGCTGCCTTGCTATGTTGTTGTCTTAGGTCTCTCTAGTAAAAAAAAAAGTTGTGGGAGCTGTTTTGTTAGGCTTCAGTGCAGCTTTAGACATTATCAATCATAATCCTCTGCTGGAAAAACGTATGTGTTATGGCTTTACATCCCCTACTATATTGTGGATCGAGAGTTACCTGTCTAACAGAACACAGAGGGTGTTCTTTAATGAAAGCCTTTCCAACATAATCCAGGTAGAGTCAGGCATTCCCCAGGGCAGCTGTCTAGGTCCCTTTCTTTTTTCAATCTTTACTAATGACCTGCCACTGGCTCTGTGTAAAGCCTGTGTGTCTATGTATGCTGATGACTCAACACTATACACGTAGGCTACCACAGCAAGTGAAATCACTGCAACACTTAACAAAGAGCTGAGGTCAGTTTCAGAATGGGTGTCAAGAAATAAGATAGTCCTAAATATTTCAAAAACGTAAAGCATTGTATTTGGGACAAATCATTCAACAAACCCTAAATCTCAAATAAATATTGTAATGAACAATGTGGAAGTTGAAGAGACTAAACTGCTTGGAGTAATCCTGGATTGTAAACGGTTGTGGTCAAAACATATTGATGTAACAGTAGCTAAGATGGGGAGAGGTCTGTCCCAGTACTACATAGAGCCATGAATAGATGGAACTCTATTCCACATCAAGTAACTCATGCAAGCAGTAAAATCAGATTGAAAAAACTGATAAAAATACACCTTATGGGACAGCGGGGACTGTGAAGAGACACAGGCACAGACACACGCATACACACCCACATAATAACATACGCACTGTACACACACGTACACATGGATTTTGTGTTGTAGATATGTGGTAGTAGAGTAGTGGCCTGAGGGCACACACTTAATATGTTGTGAAATCTGTTGTGTAATGTAATGTTTTGAAAATTATATATAACTGCCTTAATTTTGCTGGACCCCAGGAAGAGTAGCTGCTGCCAAGACAACAGCTAATGAGGATCCATAATAAAAACAAATACATTTTGAGCCACCTATTGTTTCCCCCATATTAATTTTAGTACATCCGACTGGTTAACAGGGGGCAGTATTTTCACGTCCGGATGAAATGCATGCTCAAATTCACCTGCCTGCTACTCATCCCCATGAAGATAAGATATGCATATTATGAGTAGATGTGGATTGAACACACTCTGAAGTTTCTAAAACTGTTTGAATCATGTCTGTGGGTATAACAGAACTTATTTAGCAGGCGAAACCCCGAGGACAAACCATTCAGATTATTTTTTTTGACGTCACTCTCTTTTCAATGGGTTTTCATTGGGAATCCAGATTTCTAAGGGACCTTCTTGTCCCTTTTCTGAGGGACCTTCAGTTCCTATCGCTTCCACTGGATGTCACCAGTCTTTAGAAATTGGTTGAGGTTTTTCCTTTGTGTAATGAAGAAGTACGGCCATCTTGAACGAGGGTCACTTGAAGTGTACTGTTAGATAGAGGCGCATGACCAGAAAGCATACTACAGTTTGTTTCCCTCCTGTATTGAACACAGATCATCCCGTCTTCAATTTTATTGATTATTTACGTTAAAAAATACCTAAAGTTGTATTACAAAAGTAGTTTGAAATGTTTTGGCAAAGTTTACAGGTAACTTTTAAGATATTTTGTAGTCAACTTTGAACCGGTGTTTTTCTGGATCAAATGCGCCAAATAAATTGACATTTTGGATATATATCGACGGAATTAATCGAACAAAAGGACCATTTGTGATGTTTATGGGACATATTGGAGTGCCAACAAAAGAAGCTTGTCAAAGGTAAGGCATGAATTATATTTTTATTTCTGCATTTTGTGTATCGCCTGCAGGGTTCTCTCTCTTTGTTTACTATGGTGCTATCCTCAGATAATAGTATCGTTTGCTTTCGCCGAAAAGCCTTTTTGAAATCTAACATGTTTGCTGTATTCACAACAAGTGTAGCTTTAATTTGCTATCTTACATGTGTGATTTCATGAAAGTTAGATTTTTATAGTAATTTATTTGAATTTGGCGCTCTGCATTTTCTCTGACTTTTGGCCAGGTGGGACGCTACCGTCCCACATATCCCAGAGAGGTTAACCTCTTCCTAACAGCAAAATGTGGCACCCTTAAACTGACTGGCTGGTTTTAGTAACCTCTTTTAGTAACCTCTATGAAAGATAGCTCCCTTAGGAACATCCTCTCTCAGCAATAGGGGAAAAGGTTCAAGTTTACTGGAAAACCCCAGAAATGTCCTTGTCACTGCAATCATTTGCTGTCTCATTCTGTCTTCTTCAACACCTACAAAAGACGTTCCCCAGCCTTGTGTAATGAATGCTGGGCCCTCCCACTGTTTCCCTGGGTATTGTTTCCCTGTGGTTACACACTGTGTGTATTGCTCACTAAGCCGCTGATGGATGTCAGATTACCCCTCTGCCTGTGTCTCACTGACAAAGAGACATCGACCCACACTGCTGCAGCAGAGGAAAACACAAACACACACTGTCACACCAAATACACACTCACCACCACACATCCCTCTCACAATGGTCCACAGCGTTCGCCTGACCTCAACATATCAAACACATTTGGCATCAGCCTAATATTGACTTTGATTCTATTTGACCTTTGACATATTCCTCTTTTACCAGTATTTTGTATCATTTCACAGCAGTGAACCTGTACTGAAACATGTGTTTCTAGAGGTTGTTTCAGAGCATAGTAAAATCAACACAAAAGCACAGCATAAAACTTAAGGGTTTTTCTGATGTGTTTTATGGTGTGTGGTAACCTTGTTGATTTTTCAGGCACCATAGTGAAAATGTGATAAGGCACATTTTTACTTTACTTCCGCCTCCACACACCCACTGAACAGAGATGAAAAACAAGCAACATACGGTACAAAATAAAGTGGGCTGTTGTGATCCACTTATCTTGTCAGGGCAGTGTATGGCACAGTGCATCTATTTTACCCATATGATTGGCCATTCAGAGCACTATCTAGGACATTCACTTGACTGAACAACATAAGAGGCTTATTCCAATACATAATATACCCTGGCAGGGTATTAAAGGGGCAGTGTTTTAAGGCAGAAACTGTGAATCCACCTCCTCCCCACCAGAAGGGGGGTGTGAGTAGAGGTTAACTTTACTAAGGTAAGTGCACTTTTACAAAGACTGACACCGCCACTATAATAAATCTGAGCGGGCTGTCCACCTCTCTCTCTTTCCACGCCATCCGTCCACAACCCTAATCAACCCCTCCCTGGGCCTTGCAGGGACCAGTAACATACACTCTCCCATTCTCCCTCCAGTCTACATAACAATGGCACCAGCAGTTACCCCGGAGACCAGCCTTTCATTGGCCGTGTGATAAAAAAGATGTATTCCCCCTCTCTTCTTAACACTTTTCCCTTTTTCCCTCTTTCCTGGAGCCGATGGATAAGCTGAACTCACGAGTAGAGCTGCCTAAGCCATCAGTGGCTCGCTCCCTCCTTTGCAGTACACAGCCTGGTTGAATACCAATGGAGTTGTGGGGGCAACGGGGGAAAAAACATTGTGAAGGCAACGCCCTGGTGCCCTCGTTCTAGTGGCTGATATGTTCTTCAGTTTGTGACCTCCTGGGTCGGGTCCTCTTGTTAAACTAGCTGGATGTTTCTTTTTTATTTCAAAAAAGATCTTCTCCTTTTCCTACTTGTTTTTCACTACATTTTTGCTTATCACCTAAAACAAATGGAAGCTTTGCACATGTATCTTTTTACACCTCTAAGATACGTCTGGCTTTGCTGTCCCTTGACAGAATAATGTATAACTGGGTATTCACATTTTCCTGTTGTTGCCTTTTTGCACTTTCAGTTTGGAGCGTTCCTGGGTTGGGACAAGCGAGCGAGTGGCGGGGAGGGTTAGCGTTTCAATAGGGAGCTCTCCTTACCTGCAGCCATCAGCAGGGTTGGGGAAGAATGGCTGCATCATGTTACCAACAGCCTCTCATCTAACCAGCCTGTCACATTATAATTATGAACCCTGCACTCCACCTGGACAGACAACTGTACCATGTAATAACTGCTGTCCAGGGGGCCTCTGTGGAGCTGGGCTGGGGGAGAAGGCTAACTCAGACTGTCAGCTCTCCTTTCCCAAGCAGAGAGCACCACGGATGGAGATGGAGAACCGTACCCTTCCCGTGGAGGGTTGGGTGTCCAGTCCACCATACAGAGGTATAGGATTTCTCACCTATGTGCTCCAACTTTTTCCTGATTACCACATGAGACATTTGTGTGGTAAAGACAGTCCCAGTCTTTTACACCATGACACGCTAGCTATACACCAGGCTTCATTTGAAAACGCCACAGGGAAATATTCATAAAGTTCCCTGAACATGGTACTTAGCTAATCTTCAGAAGTAGAGAGAGACGGTGTGGTCCAGAACAGACAGGATAGGGATATATAGAGGTGTGGGACACTTGTTCCTGTTAGCCCCACACTGACCCAGTGAGAGGAGCACAGAGCAGAGCCCTGGGGGGGGGGACAAGTGTCTGACTGAGCACAGACAAAAGCCAGAGAAAGACCCCAATCCACTGCCTGAGCACAGTCACCCCCGAAAAGAGATGAGCAGGAAAAGGCAAGCGTAAATCACACCGACACACACACACAGAAGACACACTAATGGGGTGGAATCAGGAATGTACAGAGACAAAATAGAGACGGGGAGAAAAAGACGGAAAGACGGCTAGAAATCTTCAAAAGCACCGCACCCAGATGTACAAAAATATATGTAAACTCATTCAAGTTTTAAAGTTTTTTTTATTGTCAAGGAAAAACAGAAAAATAAACAGAGTATGAATGCACACATGAATGCATATCTTCATAAAAATAAAGAAATCTTGAGGTATGATGCCAATAGGGTCAACTTGGATGACAAGTGTTTTGGAAGAGCTAATACACAACTGACAAAATATAGTAGTTAATTCACTTTTAAAGGAGGAGTTTCCTTCCATCAAAATGTATCCATACCGTACCACACATTAAACCATGAACTGGGTCTGACTAAGTAAACTGCATTACTACCCTTCAATGTAATGTAAAATAGACCAAGTATCACTCACTGTACATTGATTGCACTTTCAGACTTCATGGTGGATTTACAACACTAATAAAACAGGAGTAGTTATTCTGCAAGATAGTAGCACATTTTAATATACATCTTAAAGGTCGACTTTGGGCAAAAACACAAAAATAGCGGCTTTAAACTGTATAACTGATCAATGCACCATTATACTAGGTAATTTAATGCTTAAAAACACAACCACAATTTATGAATAAGATATTTGGCTACAGAAGGGCCATTTCTTACCGATCTCACTCCTGTGAAATGACATCAACACACTGGAGGAGTCACTGGCTAGCTAAAGTGGCTATCTTAGCTAACAAACTACGTCGGTCGCGGCATGCATGACCAGAATGACACTTCGACGAACCACCAAAGGTACACCCCATGTCTGTTTGAAAATTGACAGTTTTTTGTGCCATAAATCAACCCTTAAGACTCACTCAATCATGTCTTGAAACCATGTGATTGGGTTTAGTAAGACCAGAGGAAAGACAAAGCAATTTCCAGGTAAAGGTAGACTTGAAACAAAACAAGAGAGTATCTCATAACTCAACATTTGTTCATGTAATTCCTGCTTGTTTATGTCATCATTTTTGCATTGTCTCCTTCTGTTGACTAAAAGGCCTCCATCAGCTTTCCTTGGTGAAAACACTGCCGGTCTTCTGTTTCCAAGTGTTGTTCTTTGCACATCTAACCTGAAGGTCGGGTATTCATTGACAAGCCACTGAAACCATTGCAAAGGAGAAGCTTGCCTTGAGCTATTCTGCATTGGAATGAACTTGTCTTTACGACATCCAGATCTGTCCTCTACTGCTCTCTGTAACTGGTTAACTCACTGAAATTAGTTGAATTAATGATTATTAAATATAAATTTACACTCTCTGCTGATAATATGACAATTTTAAGCTTGCTAAAAACAACCTGTTTAAAATTGTTCTGCATACATTTAGTTAAAGTGAAAAGATCATTATTCAAAGAATGCATTCAGAAAGTAGTCATTATAGAAAACCCCACACATAAAACAATTTTAAGACTAAAAACTCTTCTAATTAGTTGAAATTTGGCAAATATATCTCCATTGATCATCATAGTATTCCTTTCACTTCAGTTACAGATATTGTATATTGATATTAAATAGACACTAGTTTCAGAATTTCATCCAAATGCATCCACAGATCGTTAAAAGTCAGACATTCAGCATTTCAGTAGAAAATTCAGTACAGGACCGAAATTCCTGAAGTCTGATGCATACATTCCAGAGATCTTCACAACAAATAATAGTATTCCCTGTGAGGTGGATTCATATAAACCTTTATGAAATATTCAGCATGCTAAACCAACTATTCTTAAGCAGCTAAAACGTTGCATCACTGTCAGGTACAACACCTCAACTCATCATTAGCTGTTGGCCTTGCATCTCGAAACTGTCCATAACTTTCAAAGAGTACAGTCACTGTAAAGTCTTACTTTGTAATTTCATCTAATGCTAAAAAAAAATACATTTCTAAAATGTTGATTCCAATGTTCTGTTGCTCACCTTGTGCCTGGATGACAATTCCTCTATCATACGTCAACCTGCAATCCATTCAATACCACATATATATTCAGAATGTAAACAAAGACATATTGGTGGTTTTCCTGTCCTCAGACAGGAATATTTTGTTTCTCTGTGAGCGAAGTCTTATTGATAATGTCTATTATCCAATGTCATGGTCCCAACAGTAGGTTTGATATAGTTTTTGTCCAGTAATCGTTTGGAATACTGCAGTTCATTGTGGCATTTTTGCTCTGTAGGCATTAATGATGTCATCCATTATTGTACCAATTTCAAAAAACATCATCTAGAAATCTTAAACACATGCATGTGTAAAAGGTCCATTTAGTTCATGTGGTGCCTCTCTTTTTAAACAATAATCTAGTAGTGTCATCATCACAGTATAGTCAAAGAGTCTTGGAGGCCAAAGAATTGGAGAACATGTCTTTAGAGAAGATACTCTATCTTACTGCTGAGGTCACCGCCGAGGGAATCTCCCAGGTCAAAGAGCTGCTCCAGGTTGACTGTGGAGCTGCACAGGAAGTTGGTAGATCCCTGCTCCTCTTCCTCTGGCCAGGGGCTCTGCAGGAATGCTGTGGCCAGGAACGTCTCCTCAAAGTCTGCTCCGCTGCTCCTCTGGGTCTCCGCCAGCACGTGGCTGCTGTCTGCTGTCCCCGCGGGGGCCTCAAGGGGGCAGATGTGGGTCCCCCGCACCATCAGGTCCTCCTCCTGGGGGATGGGGCTCAGTGGACCCCCTCCGTCCAGACTCAGCTCCCCACTCAGTGCAGAATCCAGGAGGGCGTCCCAGTCAAAGTTCCCCTTCAGGGAGCCCAGTTCCCTATACTCCTCCAAAGACAGCAAAGGAGAGCTGGAGTGCCGGGGGACTTTGACCATGGCAGTCCTGGAGCCCAGTGGGTGTTTCCTCTTGTGTCCAGGGCCTCCCTTTCTTATGGGCCATGCCCCCAGCATGGTGCCTTCGGCCAGACAGGGGTCCCAGTTCTGGTCGGCTCCAGTGGCCTCTTCAAACTCTCTGAGGAGCTGCTGAGCCTCTGGATTGACACATAGCCCACTCTGGCTGCCTGTGGAGTTACAGAGGCCCCTGGGCAGGGGCTGGGGGTTGGCCCTAAGCCTGTTCTGCAGGGCAGGGTTGATCTGGACAGGGGGCATCCGCCTCTTCTTGTAGGCACCATTGAGGAGGCGCTCTGCGTACTGGGGATCAATCTTCCAGAAGCCCCCCTTCCCTGGCTCGTCCTTCTGCCGCGGAACCTTGATGAAACACTTGTTCAGAGACAGGTTGTGCCGGATGGAGTTCTGAAATAGCACATGAGGGGGACAGGATTGACATGGCAGTACACATTCAGTCCTGCTCCATCAAATATATTAGCTTGTGTACCCTTGCATTCAGCCTTACCAGGTGCTCAACACTGCCCCCCCAACTAGTGACCTGCTGACCTTTGTTAAATATTATCTGCCCCATGCACTGGCTTACAATAACAGAATGCTCAGGAAATTAGTATAACTTCTGGACCTGGGGAGTATGGCTAACGACTTAATTAATCATTTATCCAGCAAATTAAACTTTTTCCAGAGAATTTCTTCCCTTTGATGGGGAATCTGCACTTTTGATGCCATACTGCCCCTCCCCATACTCCTCCATTGCCTCTCGTTGCTCAAGCAGAAAACCTGGGAGCTATTTCTGAAAAATAATGTAAAACACACACACACTAAAATGTGTGTTGTGGGGGATGAAGTCTTCTTAAGCAAGATGCCCACTGCCAAGTAAGGGGAAGTCCAAGGCAGTATTTGCTACAATCTTTGTAAGTTACGGGAGTATTTGCTGCCGTCTTTGTACCATGAGAGCCCTTAATTCCCATAAACCATAGCTGCTAATGCTTGATCAGAGTGTGGCAGACAGCCCAGAGCTCTCAATATACAGACTTTGGAAAGAACTGTGCTCTTACTCGTTCCTGTTAAAGAAAAACCCAGCTGCATCTTGGCCCCACTCCAAAACACACAGAGCCCTCTGTCGCAGATGCTGAAGAGGACTCTCTCTCTCTGTCTCTCACTATCTGGCTGCTCGAGACATAGTCAAGTTACGAACGTGACTGAGAGCCTCTCACAGGACCTAGTCTAAAGCATCCTATTAAAGCCATTTTCACATTTTCAAGTGTGTGTGTGGGTGTGACTTTAGCAACATTTACCTGCCAGGTGGGGTCAGCATGGCGGAAGTAGCAGAAGTTGTCAGTGATCCACTTGTAGATGCAGGAGAGGGTGATCTTGGTCTTCTTGCTGGCCTGCATGGCCATACAGATGAGTGTGGCGTAGGAGTAAGGGGGTTTGATATGAGGGTTTGTCTTGTAGTCCACCTCATCGGGACAGTGACCATGGACCACCAGGCTAGGGAGGGCTGACAGGGACTGCATCCTACAATAGGCTGCTGCTGTGGGCTTGCCTGGGGTGAGGGGCATGCCTATGGATGCAGGGTCACCAGCCAGAGGGGAAGCGGGAGCCTCAGAGCCCAGCTGCTGATGGCCAAAGAAGTGAGGCTGGTGGTGAGTGGAGAGAGGAGCCTGTTGAGGCCCATTGGCATTGAGAATAGAGAACTCCTGCAGCCACTGCAGGCTGGTCAGGCTGTCATCCAGGTTGTCAGAGCCCCCAGTGCTACTGGAGCCTGCTGAGGCTGAGCTGTCGTCCAGGTCCAGCTCCTCAGAATGAGCAGCGGCAGTCACCACTTCCTCCTCCAGCCCCACCGAGCCCTCGGGCCAGGGGTCTGCACAGCTTAGAGACAGCATGGTCCTCCCTCCGCTCCGATGGCTAAAGCTCACCCCTATACCACCAGACAACAGCCTGACAAGGAGAAAATATACACCCGACATGAACAAAGCTGAAAAGGACAATGATAGCCCTATTTGAAAACAGAGCCCTTTGAGGCATGTCAGGGGGTAAATTGAAATAGTTTATCTCTGTGGTAATGGCACGTTCTATTCAGTGACTTGTAGGGAAACAAATTGTAGGAACAATAGCTGCATGTAGTTGAGATCTTTCAAATGTTGATATTTGATTAGAAACTGCTTAACAAAAGGAGTGCATGGGTTTGTAATCCCAGAATAAAGACTGTTATTAATGAAATGATGTGCGAAAGACCTGCAATGTTTATTCTTACTGGTTCCGATGTTGACTGTCTGGAGGTCATAGAACCTTTGTGAAAAGTGATAGGTAGGCTAGACTGCGCTCCTATCTACACATAATAGTTTATAGCCATTAAACGGGACTCTCCACAAAAAGGCTGAGACAAAGGCACTGTTATAAACTCATATATGTCGAGTGAATTTATGATAAACGACTCAACGTGATCAACTAGAGTAGGCTATAGACAAATTAATGAATTGTGCCAAATCAGATAACATTTGAGATTATTTAATTTAAGTGTTTCAATAATTTTTTTAAAATATGAAGATGCTTATAGCTAGCTGGTAATTTAACTTTACAACAAAGCCTTACAATAGTTACAATTAACAGCTTTGTATTTTTATGGCAAGATATCAATAATAATTTGCTACAATTTAATGATAACCTACTTCATTCTAATATGTTTTAATTTTAAAAATAAATATAATGTAAAAACATGACAAACTTACCTTGATCTGATATACTGCTGAGAAAATACCTTACAATCCAAATGGCCAATTGATAAATTATTAATCTCGTTTTAGCCTTGAGGATTTGCACCTGTTGAAAAAAATACCTCAAGATATCTTTGGCGCTCTGATGCGCGCTTGTTCAATTCAACGTCTCAAAAACAGGTCTTTATAACGGTGGCAGCGGCTAAGGATCTCTCCGGGGGCAGTTTAATACCTGGTGCAGGAGGTTTGTCCGGCAACCATAGAAACGGTACACCCATTGTAAACAGCTTCCCGTTCTTCTATTGGCTTGGTTGTTGCTATAGTGCTTCATTTTTAATCAGTCTCACTCAGGTTTGTTCGTCACGCAAGTAAATCCAGTCTTGTGCCCCAAAAGGGAGTTGGAAGGACATAGGTTTTTGTATTTTATTTATTTTTTACAAATCAGATTGATCTTTATCCCATCAGATGAGTTTAAATGGAAAATGGAAATGTACTAAATGTGTTGAATGGAACGGTTTTGACATGCAGCATAAATAGACATTATCTAAATGTTCAAGCAGATTGAGTTGGTATAATAATACAATATATATTTATATTCATTTGAGTAGGGTATTTAACTCAATACCTTGCAGACAATGGGGCTTTGCGACAACTTTTGGAAGTGAACTCTGGAAATAAAAAATCTGGGTTTTTTTTTGTCCCAAAAAATTGTACATGAATTGTTCATCCTAAACTTTGCAGAGAAAGGCAATGAGGAGCAGAGAGTAAACTCTGAGTGGCATTGAAGATAAGACATTTTGGAGTGTTTGACCCAGTTCTGAGAAAGAGTTGTCAAAAAAAATGATAAACAAAAAAGCAGACATCCAGCTCTGGAGTGGGGACAGAACTCAAGAGATGAGGAAGCCTTTTTTTTGCTTTACAGTTGCTTTTGTCAAGAGTCTCAGGAAACCACTCAGCCACACTAATAGAGCGTCCAAAGGGGCCAAACTTTTTGTTTCTCTTTTTTTCCTTTTCTGTCTTATTAACAAAAGTACATTCCTTCACAGATGCACACCCTCCTGGATGTCCAAAGAGTCCATCCAAGTTCCAAGACCCTATCGCAGGGGCGCTAATTCATTCAATCATAACCAGTTACGATTGTATAATCCTCCATCATCATAACTTGTTGCCGTCAAATGGTAATAATGACTACAAAAATGAATCAATCACAGATTAGAAATTATACCATACATGTAGCCTACACCAAGGGCAAAACTCTCATGTACCTAGCACTCTCTACCAAGTTTTGGGAGGGCAGACAAGGAAAAAACAAAAGACCAATCAGCGAGATCACTCCAGTCTGACAAAGAGAGAGAGAGAGAGAGAGAGTGATGGAAGATAGGATCAGGGCCAGTTCCCTGAGTACTTTCCTCTTAGTACCAGTCGGCCCTTTTTGCCACTCAACCGCGAAATCCACAGTCCATTGTTGGGCCCTGTAGGGCTGGTGTTCTGACCAGACCTGATTGTTCATGTCAGATTCTGAACCAGCCCCGGCCCTCCTCCTCTGCCCACCTTGAGGAGAAGTCAGAGGTCAGGATAGCGAGCAGCCAATCACAGTAATGCTGACAGGGAGATGAGTTGAGGTCTGTCTGGGAAATAGGGAAGGGGCAGAGATTAGACACCAATGAATTTGGCAGAGTCACAGCTGGACAAAGCTGGGGAATACCCAACAAACCTCAGCATAACTACAGTCTTTATTGCTATCATCAATCATCAGCTCAAACAAGATAAACTGTAACAAAAAGTGAATAATTGGGAAACTAAACCTGATGCATATGAGTTTAGTAAACAGCCAACTAAGGACATAGACACACAAAATAAATATGCATAGGCCACAGATTTTTTGAATTCATACAAGTTTTAGACATTTTCATTACTCAAACATGAACAACATCTGAGATATTGAATGTTTAATCCCCCTGTATAAGAATGACTTGCATCACATCACAAAATACATTTCTCTCCTCGAATTTTACTCAGGCAAACGTTAGGGTTTGTGACAATGCGTTTCCATTGACAGGAGATGGCGCTAGATCATAGAAAATTACAGTGTAGCTCTGTTCTCCAAAGAGAACCAACAGCCCATTTGAGATTTTTGAACAAATAGAAAATATCACATTTATTAAAAAGTTTGATGTACTTTCTTTAAATCCTCAAAATATTTATTTGTGTAGTGTAATAATTTGTGTTCTGAAAAAAAGTGTTCTCAACAAAATCAAAAAACAAAGCCTTGACTTTTCCCCAAAAATGTTTTGTTACAGCTGTTTTCTAAAATGGATTAAATAAATAAAAACATCAGCATTCTACACACAATACCCCACAATGACAAAGTGAAAAAGTTTTTTTATACATTTTTGCAAATGTATTAAATCTACAAAACAGAAATACCTTATCTACATAAGCATTCAGACCCTTTGCTATGAGAATCGAAATTGAGCTCAGGTGCATCCTGCTTCCATTGATCATCCTTGAGATGTTTCACCTTTGGTAAATTCAATTGATTAGACATGATTTGGAATGGCACACGCCTGTCTATACAAGGTCCCACAGTTGACAGTGCATGTCTGAGCAAAAACCAAGACATGAGGTCGAAGGAATTGTCCGTAGAACTCAGAGACAGGATTGTGTTGAGGTATAGATCTGGGGTAGGGTACCAAAAAATGTCTGCAGCATTGAAGGTCCCCAAGAACACAGTGGCCTCCATCATTCTTAAATCGGGGGAGAAGGACCTTGGTCAGGGAGGTGAACAAGAACCCAAAGCTCACTCTGACAGCGCTCTATTGTTCCTTTGTGCAGATGGGAGAACCTTCTAGAAGGACAAGCAGCACTCCACCAATCAGGCCTTTATGGTAGAGTGGCCAGACGGAATCCACTCCTCAGTAAAAGGCACGTGTCAGCCCGCTTGGAGTTTTCCAAAAGGCACCTAAAGACTCTCAGACAATGAGAAACAAGATTATCTGGTCTGATGAAACCAAGATTGAACTCTTTGTCCTGAATGCCAAGCGCCATGTCTGGAGGAAACCTGGCACCATTTATACGGTGAAGCATGGTGGTGGCAGCATCATGCTGTGGAGTTGTTTTTCAGCGACAGGGACTGGGAGTCTAATCAGGATCGAGGCAAAGATAAACAGAGCAAAGTACAGAGAGATCCATGATGAAAACCTACTCCAGAGCGCTCAGGACCTCAGACTTGGGCAAAGGTTTACTACCTTCCAACAGGACAACGACTCTATGCACACAGCCAAGACAACGCAAGAGTGGCTTCAGGACAAATCTCTGAATGTCCTTGAGTGGCTCAGCCAAAGCCCCAGACTTGAACCCGATCGAACATCTCTGGAGAGACCTGAAAATAGCTGTGCAGCAATGCTCCCCATCCAACCTGACAGAGCTTGACAGGATCTTCAGAGAAGAATGGGAGAAACTCCCCAAATACAGATGTGCCAAGCTTGTAGCGTTTTACCTAAGAAGATTCAATGCTGTAATCGTTGCCAAAGGTTCTTCAACAAAGTACCGAGTAAAGGGTAGAATACTTATGTAAATGTGATATTTCCGTATTTAAAAATAATAATAATTGACAAACAGTTCTGGGAAATGTTTTTTTAATCATTTTGGGGTATTGTGTGTAGATTGATGAGGGGGGAAAAACAATTTAATACATTTTAGAATAAGGCCATAACACAACACAATGTGGAAAAAGTAAAGGGGTCTGATTACTTTCCGAAGTTAATCTACTATAGTAGATTGACAAACTCTACCAGTCAAAAGTTTGGACACACCTACTCATTCAAGGGTTTTTCTTTATTTTTACTATTTTCTACATTGTTGTTATGGTGAGTGAATGAGGACCCAAAAGCGAACTAACTTAAACAGAGCTTCTTTAATAACCAAACATAGGTAGGCTCAGATAGACCGGCAGATTCCGACAGGACAGGACAAGGTTACAGCAAACATGACGATAGTCTGGCTCAGGCATGAAACACAACTAACAAGAATCCGACAAGGACAGGAACAGAAACAGAGAGAGATATAGGGACCTAATCAGAGGGAAAAAGGGAACAGGTGGGAAACGGGGTGAATGGGTAGTTAGAGGAGACAAGGAACAGCTGGGGGAAAGCGGGGGAGAAAAGGTAACCTAACAACGACCAGCAGAGGGAGACAGGGTGAAGGGAAAGGACAGAGACAAGACACAACATGACAGTACATGACAGTACCCCCCCACTCACCGAGCGCCTCCTGGCGCACTCGAGGAGGAAACCTGGCGGCAACGGAGGAAATCCTCGATCAGCGCACGGTCCAGCACGTCCCGAGAGGGAACCCAACTCCTCTCCTCAGGACCGTACCCCTCCCAATCTACGAGGTACTGGTGACCACGGCCCCGAGGACGCATGTCCAAAATTCTACGGACCCTGTAGATGGGTGCGCCCTCGACAAGGATGGGGGGGGGGGGGGGGAGACGAGCGGGGGCGCGAAGGACGGGCTTGATGCAGGAGACATGGAAGACCGGGTGGACGCGACGAAGGTATCGCGGAAGAAGAAGTCGAACTGCGACAGGATTAATGACCCGAGAAATACGGAACGGACCAATGAACCGCGGGGTCAACTTGCGAGAAGCCGTCTTAAGGGGAAGGTTCTGAGTGGAGAGCCAAACTCTCTGACCGCGACAATATCTAGGACTCTTAGTTCTACGCTTATTAGCAGCCCTCACAGTCTGCGTCCTATAACGGCAAAGTGCAGACCTGACCCTCTTCCAGGTGCGCTCGCAACGTTGGACAAAAGCCTGAGCGGAGGGGACGCTGGACTCGGCGAACTGAGATGAGAACAGCGGAGGCTGGTACCCGAGGCTACTCTGAAAAGGAGATAGCCCGGTCGCAGACGAAGGAAGCGAGTTGTGGGCGTATTCTGCCCAGGGGAGCTGTTCTGACCAAGACGCAGGGTTACGAAAAGAAAGACTGCGTAAGATGCGACCAATAGTCTGATTGGCCCGTTCTGCTTGACCGTTAGACTGGGGGTGAAAGCCGGAAGAGAGACTGATGGAAGCCCCAATCAAACGGCAAAACTCCCTCCAAAATTGAGACGTGAATTGCGGACCTCTGTCCGAAACGACGTCTGACGGAAGGCCATGAATTCTGAAAACATTCTCGATGATGATTTGTGCCGTCTCTTTAGCAGAAGGAAGCTTAGCAAGGGGAATGAAATGAGCCGCCTTAGAGAACCTATCGACAACCGTAAGAATAACAGTCTTCCCCGCTGACGAAGGCAGTCCGGTGACAAAATCTAAGGCGATGTGAGACCACGGTCGAGAGGGAATAGGAAGCGGCCTGAGACGGCCGGCAGGAGGAGAGTTACCGGACTTAGTCTGCGCGCAGACCGAACAAGCAGCCACGAAACGACGCGTGTCATGCTCCCGGGTGGGCCACCAAAAACGCTGGCGAATGGAAGCAAGCGTACCCCGAACGCCAGGGTGGCCGGCTAACTTGGCAGAGTGAGCCCACTGAAGAACGGCCAGACGAGTAGGAACGGGAACGAAAAGAAGGTTCCTAGGACAAGCGCGCGGCGACGGAGTGTGAGTGAGCGCTTGTTTTACCTGCCTCTCAATTCCCCAGACAGTCAACCCGACAACACGCCCCTCAGGGAGAATCCCCTCGGGGTCAGTGGAGGCTACTGAAGAACTGAAGAGACGAGACAAAGCATCAGGCTTGGTGTTCTTAGAGCCCGGACGATAAGAAATCACGAACTCGAAACGAGCGAAAAACAGCGCCCAACGCGCCTGACGCGCATTAAGTCGTTTGGCAGAACGGATGTACTCAAGGTTCCTATGGTCAGTCCAAACGACAAAAGGAACGGTCGCCCCCTCCAACCACTGTCGCCATTCGCCTAGGGCTAACCGGATGGCGAGCAGTTCGCGGTTACCCACATCATAGTTACGTTCCGACGGCGACAGGCGATGAGAAAAATACGCGCATGGGTGGACCTTGTCGTCAGAGAGGGAGCGCTGAGAAAGGATGGCTCCCACGCCCACCTCTGACGCGTCAACCTCGACAACGAACTGTCTAGAGACGTCAGGTGTAACAAGGATAGGAGCGGATGTAAAACGATTCTTGAGGAGATCAAAAGCTCCCTGGGCGGAAACGGACCACTTAAAGCACGTCTTGACAGAAGTAAGGGCTGTGAGAGGAGCTGCCACCTGACCGAAATTACGGATGAAACGACGATAGAAGTTTGCGAAGCCGAGAAAGCGCTGCAGCTCGACGCGTGACTTAGGGACGGGCCAATCAATGACAGCTTGGACCTTAGCGGGATCCATCTTAATGCCTTCAGCGGAAATAACAGAACCGAGAAATGTGACGGAGGAGGCATGAAAAGTGCACTTCTCAGCCTTCACAAAAAGACAATTCTCTAAAAGGCGCTGGAGGACACGTCGAACGTGCTGAACATGAATCTGGAGTGACGGTGAAAAAATCAGGATATCGTCAAGGTAAACGAAAACAAAGATGTTCAGCATGTCTCTCAGGACATCATTGACTAATGCCTGAAAGACAGCTGGAGCGTTAGCGAGGCCGAAAGGAAGAACCCGGTATTCAAAGTGCCCTAACGGAGTGTTAAACGCCGTCTTCCACTCGTCCCCCTCCCTGATGCGCACGAGATGGTAAGCGTTACGAAGGTCCAACTTAGTGAAAAACCTGGCTCCCTGCAGGATCTCGAAGGCTGAAGACATAAGAGGAAGCGGATAACGATTCTTCACTGTTATGTCATTCAGCCCTCGATAATCTATGCAGGGGCGCAGAGACCCGTCCTTCTTCTTGACAAAAAAAAACCCCGCTCCGGCGGGAGAGGAGGAGGGGACTATGGTACCGGCGTCAAGAGCTACAGACAAATAATCTTCGAGAGCCTTACGTTCGGGAGCCGACAGAGAGTATAGTCTACCCCGGGGGGGGGTGGTTCCCGGAAGGAGATCAATACTACAATCATACGACCGGTGTGGAGGAAGAGAGGTGGCCCTGGACCGACTGAACACCGTGCGCAGATCGTGATATTCCTCCGGCACCCCTGTCAAATCACCAGGCTCCTCCTGTGAAGAAGAGACAGAGGAAACAGGAGGGATAGCAGACATTAAACATTTCACATGACAAGAGACGTTCCAGGAGAGGATAGAATTACTAGACCAATTAATGGAAGGATTATGACAAACTAGCCAGGGATGGCCCAAAACAACAGGTGTAAAAGGTGAACGAAAAATTAAAAAAGAAATGGTTTCACTATGATTACCAGAAACAGTGAGGGTTAAAGGTAGCGTCTCACGCTGAATCCTGGGGAGAGGACTACCATCCAGGGCGAACAAGGCCGTGGGCTCCTTTAACTGTCTGAGAGGAATGTCATGTTCCCGAGCCCAGGTCTCGTCCATAAAACAGCCCTCCGCCCCAGAGTCTATTAAGGCACTGCAGGAAGCTGACGAACTGGTCCAGCGTAGATGGACCGACAAGGTAGTGCAGGATCTTGAAGGAGAGACAGGAGTAGTAGCGCTCACCAGTAGCCCTCCGCTTACTGACGAGCTCTGGCCTTTTACTGGACATGAAGTGACAAAATGACCAGCGGAACCGCAATAGAGACAGAGGCGGTTGGTGATTCTCCGTTCCCTCTCCTTAGTCGAGATGCGGATACCTCCCAGCTGCATGGGCTCAGCACCCGAGCCGGCAGAGGAAGATGGTAGTGATGCGGAGAGGGAGGCGACGGAGAGCGCGAGCTCCTTTCCACGAGCTCGGTGACGAAGATCAACCCGTCGCTCAATGCGAATAGCGAGTTCAATCAAGGAATCCACGCTGGAAGGAACCTCCCGGGAGAGAATCTCATCCTTTACCTCTGCGCGGAAACCCTCCAGAAGACGAGCGAGCAAGGCCGGCTCGTTCCAGCCACTGGAGACAGCAAGAGTGCGAAACTCAATAGAGTAGTCTGTTATGGATCGATTGCCTTGACATAGGGAAGACAGGGCCCTGGAAGCCTCCTCCCCAAAAACAGATCGATCAAAAACCCGTATCATCTCCTCCTTAAAGTCCTGATACTGGTTAGTACACTCAGCCCTTGCCTCCCAGATTGCCGTGCCCCACTCACGAGCCCGTCCAATAAGGAGAGATATGACGTAGGCGACACGAGCAGTGCTCCTGGAGTAAGTGTTGGGCTGGAGAGAAAACACAATATCACACTGGGTGAGGAACGAGCGGCATTCAGTGGGCTCCCCAGAGTAACACGGCGGGTTATTGATTCTGGGCTCCGGAGATTCGAAAGCCCTGGAAGTGGCCGGTGGATCGAGGCGGAGATGGTGAACCTGTTCTGTGAGGTTGGAGACTTGGGTGGCCAGGGTCTCAACGGCATGTCGAGCAGCAGACACTTCCTGCTCGTGTCTGCCTAGCATCGCTCCCTGGATCCCGACGGCTGAGTGGAGAGGATCCGAAGTCGCTGGGTCCATTCTTGGTCGGATTCTTCTGTTATGGTGAGTGAATGAGGACCCAAAAGCGAACTAACTTAAACAGAGCTTCTTTAATAACCAAACATAGGTAGGCTCAGATAGACCGGCAGATTCCGACAGGACAGGACAAGGTTACAGCAAACATGACGATAGTCTGGCTCAGGCATGAAACACAACTAACAAGAATCCGACAAGGACAGGAACAGAAACAGAGAGAGATATAGGGACCTAATCAGAGGGAAAAAGGGAACAGGTGGGAAACGGGGTGAATGGGTAGTTAGAGGAGACAAGGAACAGCTGGGGGAAAGCGGGGGAGAAAAGGTAACCTAACAACGACCAGCAGAGGGAGACAGGGTGAAGGGAAAGGACAGAGACAAGACACAACATGACAGTACATGACAATTGTAGAATAATAGTGGACATCAAAACTATGAAATTACACATATGGAATCATGTAGTAACCTAAAAAGTGTTAAACAAATCAAAATATATTTTATATTTGAGATTCTTCAAAGTAGCCACCCTTTGCCTTGATGACAGCTTTGCACACTCTTGGTATTTTCAACAAGCTTCATGAGGTAGTCACCTGGAATGCATTTATATTAACAGGTGTGCCAAAGTTAATTTGTGGAATTTCTTTCCTTCTTAATGTGTTTGAGCCAATCAGTTGTGTTATGACAAGGTAGGGGTGGTATACAGAAGATAGCCCTATTTGGTAAAAGACCAAGTCCAAATTATGGCAAGAACAGCTCAAATAAGAAAAGCGAAATGACAGTCCATCATTACTTTAAGACATGAAGGCCATTCAATCCAGAAAATGTCTAGAACTTTGAAAGTTTCTTCAAGTGCAGTCGCAAAAACCATCAAGCGTTATGATGAAACTGGCTCTCATGAGGACCGCCACATGAAAGAAAGATCCAGAGTTACCTCTGCTGCAGAGGATAAGTTCATTAGAGTTACCAACCTCAGAAATTGCAGCCCAAATAAATGCTTCAAGTAACAGACACATCTCAACATCAGCTGTTCAGTGGAGACTGCATGAATCAGGCCAGGTGAACAGACGATCTCCGCATGTGTTGTTCCCACCATGAAGCATGGAGGAGGAGTTGTGATGGTGTGGGGGTGCTTTGGTGGTGACACTGTGATTTATTTAGAATTGTAGAATTCAAGGCACACTTAACCAGCATGGCTACCACAGCATTCTGCAGCAATACGCCATCCTATCTGGTTTGCTCTTAGTGGGACTATCATTTGTTTTCAACACATCTCCAGGATGTGTAAGGGCTATTTGAACAAGAAGAAGAGTGATGGAGTGCTGCATCAGATGACCTGGCCTCCACAATCACCCGACCTCATCCCAATTGAGATTGTTTAGGATGAGTTGGACCGCAGAGTGAAGGAAAAGCAGCCAATAAGTGCTCAGCATATGTGGGAACTCCTTCAGGACTGTTAGATAAGCATTCCAGGTGAAGCTGGTTGAGATAATTGGGCTCCTGAATGGCGCAGTGGTGTAAGATACTGCATCTCTCTTCGAACCAGGCAGTACCTGGTTCGAATCCAGGCTGCATCTGGCCTGGCCCAGCGTTGTCCGGGGTAGGCCGTCATTGTAAATTAGATTTTTTTCATAACTGACTTGACTAGTTAAATAAAGGTTACACATAATGTCAAGAGTGTGCAAAGCTGTCATCAAGGCAAACAGTGGCTGCTTTGAAGAATATAAAATATATGTTTTGGTTACTACATTATTCAATATGTGTTATTTCATATTTTTGATGTCTTCCCTATTATTCTACAATGTAGAAAAGAGTAAAAATAAAGAAAAACCCTTGAATGAGTAGGTGTGGCCAAACTTTTGACTGGTACTGTATATATATTTATCAAAACCCCTGCCACAGAGTTTATTCAGTGTTTCCAGTGGGCCCCAAAGCTATTGTGAAGGGGCTTTTCCAGGAAACCCTGGCCGTGTGCTACTTACACACTGAACCAGCATTCATAGCTCTGACAGAGACCCAAAAGGAAGATGGTGACTGACTCGTGAGTCACAGACTCAGGTTGGTGGGGGGGAACCAAGATGGAGGTCAACACGTGGGCAAGAAAACAAGCAAGTATCCCTGAGTATCTCTGAAAACAAAGTCCACTCTGTCAAGATCATATTGTATGCTTTATCTTGGCCAGGTCGCAGTTGCAAATGAGAACTTGTTCTCAACTAGCCTACCTGGTTAAATAAAGGTGGAAAAAATTTTTAAAAAATTAAAATAAATAAAATTAAACATTGACCAATGAAAGTATGGCTCCACCCCCTTTACTCTGTGTTTTGGGAGAGCCTACGGTCCTGGTATCTGAAAGCAGATGGTGATCTGCATGAGACAATAACAATTTAGGTTATGTCTCCCTGCAGTGTGAGTAATACAGTTATACAGAATATATATCACCCAGTAAAGCAAGGGCATTTGTCCAGATAAGCTTTAAGGGGACAAAATAACGCAGCATAAGAACAGATAAGGTGGCCATTCAGCAGTAACCTACTTTTCAGTATTTTGAACTGACTGACCTCTCACATGAGCTTCAGATAATTTGGTCTGACCATTTAAAGCAAAGTGTCAAGTATAGAGCTATTTTGTGTGGATCAATGTTATATGCTGCCCATTTTGAGAGGAAATGTGTTGGGTTTTTATCCCAAAAAAAGAGAAACCATGGGTAACCTTGAACGCTTGATGGTCACAGTGTATGACATTGTTTCATTGAAAATTAAATAACAGAGTGCCTTTCACTTTCTGGTTGTGTAATGTCAAAATGGCAGCGTTGTCCTTATGTCCTTATCTTCTGTATGTTTGTTTCAAGTTTTAACAAAAAAAGTCCCATGATTTTCTAGTGTAATGATTTATTTGCTGAAGCAAATTACCTATTAAAATAACCCCCTCTCAGTGTGTTGCAGAATGAACAGAATAAGTCATTTGTTGAAAGTCATCACGATAAACACCCAACTGATGCTCATAACTGACCAACAAAAATCTCATAAATTATTTCCTTGAATAGTTCATTAGATCATTCTGGAACATGAGGTCACTATTCCCAGAGCTATCTTTCCATCGGAAAGAACATGTTTCCAAAGCTTTATTCCAAATGCTATTATCTCCAATACATCTCCAATAATTAGTAAAGTGAATTTACTCATCAGTTTCAAAATAAATGGGCCAAAATGCATGTAATTTGTAATTTGCTATGCAGAAAAAAAGTCAGAAAGAATAGAGGAAAGGTGGGATTTGAGATCCTCTGGGAACCTTTGGGGACCCCTATAAATTAACATATTGTCATAATCGACTGTTTGAAGAGTTGTGTGTGTGTAGTCTCCAATCCATTATTAATAGACACCATCAAATTCACATTATCCAGGTAACACCCACCTACAATACATAATAGATAGTCTTCTCTGTCACGCTTTCACCTTTAATATACTGTATACCTACACCTCAGCTGAATTATTCAGTCTTGCAGGGAGGGAGCTTGACATCCCACTGCCTAGTGAATAGTACTCAGAGATAATCACAGAGAATAACACACGGAACGTGTTTGGGCACCAATGCAGACAGAAATTAATACACTTTTCTTCTGTATATGCTGTCTCATAACATAGTATCAGCTATTCAGAGACTCGCCGAAAGCACAGCACATTTATTATTATGTATTTTCTGTTTGGGGGAAAACTGTATAAACTGTTATATTATCGACTACTGTTATTATGATCAAATGTACAGCATTTGAAACGTGCCTATATTGTAACCAGTACAATATGTCTCTGACTGTTTGGTGTGGCACAAAGACAACCATCATAACGTTGCTGTAAATATTTACAATAGAAATACCAATCCTGGACCTTTTCAATACGTTATCTCTAAATTGACCAATTATTGAACGACCCTCATATACCTTCTTATAGAAATAAGCCAATAGGTGTGATTTACTCATCCTCTGGTATCCAATCCATGAATATATGTACCCTGCAATTACCTTACTCCGACGGCTTGCTGGCTCGCGTGATAGCCAATGGTGTACCAGCCCGTACAATCTTGCTGACTTGTTTATCCAATCAGCTGTTGTGCTTGGCTTTGTTGTTGGTGATGACATGGACATATTTGTTGTCACTGGAAGGCGAGGGTAGAGCGTGGTAAGGAGGGTCTTGTTTGAGCGATTGAATTCGAAATTTTGAAGAAAAAAAACGAGGCTTTGTTTTCCTAAGTTTCAACGATAAGATAACTGAGGTGGGGTGAAGAGCGGTTATGTCGGTGAATATGGACGAACTCAGGCATCAAGTGATGATCAACCAGTTTGTTTTGACTGCTGGTTGTGCTGCTGATCAAGCGAAGCAGCTTCTTCAAGCGGCTCACTGGCAATTCGAGGTATGCGATGTGTGTGTTTATATGTTGGTTTCATAGCGATGCGGCTAACTAGCCACTTTAGCTAGCTAACAAAGGCAAAGAAGGAGAAGTTCTCCGAAATTAGTGAATGGCGATTTTTTTTTTTTACAAACATGTAAGTAAACCCAGTCATACGACCATGCTTTTACGATGGATAATCCGGAAGACCTGGGCTAACATTAGGAAATGCGGTGTTTGCCAATCGAATTGGCTATTCACACCAGTTAACGAGATGGGAAATTGATGCTGCTAACGTTATTGTTTTGATATCTATATTGGTTACATTGGTTATTTTATGTTAGGTTTTTCATTTTCAATATTCATATTCAATATACATTTGCATGATCTAACTAGCCATGGTTGCAGTTGATAGTAGTGTGATCTGATTTATTTCAATGCCATATGAACATAATCCATCTCGAATGTCTAATTTAGCTAGATACAGTAATAATGCAACCGGCTTTTGATAACTAACTAACTGGCCATCCAGAGAGCGAAGAAAATACCTGGTTGAGGTTTTTGAATCCATAAGGTTAACTTTGTTTACATTCTTGACCTGACACCACCAAACACACAGAGGCTCTTCCTGTCCAGACCCCATTGTTGTAGTAAGTAAAAGGTGTCTCAAACGTTGCCTTTGTTTTTTGAATATTGCCGCTGCTCTGAAAATGTGTAGGATATTTAGTGTATAGCATGTATGTTACACAGCTAGCACACACAGCAATTCATACCTCAGTCCCAACTGGTATGACTTCTGGCCAGTCAATACACACTTCCAATTTTGGAACAAGCTGCTACTAGTTATTACATTCCATATTTGGCTGCGTAAGAGTAGTGCACCAATAAACACACTCACAACACACATTTAAAGAACATTGTGTTTATGATTGCTTGTTGAACAAGGTTAGGGAAAGGTGACACAGGGGACCTCCTGGATTGACCGTACTCTTGTCCAGGAGTATTCATAGGGGATATCTATCTTTAGGCAGATTACAGTGCCTTATCCTTCCAGTTGTTCATATCCAGTACTCCTAGTCCTGGCTCAGAGATGCACACAGGCGTTTCTTCTAAGCTGACACACAGCGTGACCCTTTTCAATCATGGTTTCAGCCAGAGCAGCAAGGTGGAATTGTAATTTGAATGAGCGTAATAGTAACATACTTTTTTAGTGAATGCATAATTCACTACATGATATGAAAGAAAAATCCAGTTCATGTTGAAGCACACCCTAGAGTAATGTATAATGAAAAGTATGCAAGGCCACTGGTTTGAAATATTCAACAGGGCCCTAAGTATGGACAACAGAGAGATGCTGAGAAGATCTGAGGCTTCAGGCCTCTGCTTTCAGATGGTTTCCCAAACACACCTCCGCTCTGTCTAATGGCCAAGCTTTTGTTAGTGCTTACGCGCAGGCAGAAGTGTCAGGGCCAGGTGGTTTGAAGGGGCTGAGGAGGCTGCTCAGCTCCTCCCAAGCTTCTGAGAGCAGAGTCAGCCTGTAGCTTGATTGGAGCAGATGCATTGCAGAGACAACTTCGCCTCCTCTGTGCAACCTGTCCGGCTCAAGGTCAAAGGGCTAGTTGCCAATGGCTGGGCTGAGCTCTCCCAGATGCTGTTGGCTAAGGAGTGGAGGGTCAAAACATTAGGAACACCTGCTCTTTCCATGACATAGACTGACCAGGTAAAAGCTATGATCCCTTATTAATGTTACTTGTTAAATCCACTTCAATCAGTGTAGATGAAGTGGAGGATACAGGTTAAAGAAGGATTTTTAAGCCTTGAGACATTGTGCAAGTGTGCCATTCAGAGGGTGAAAAAATTCAGACAAAATATTTAAGTGCCTTTTGAATGGGGTATGGTAGTAGGTGCCAGGCGCACCGTTTTGAGTGTGTCACAAACTGCAATGCTGCTGGGTTTTTCATCCTCAACAGTTTTCCATGTGTATCAAGAATGGTCCACCATCCAAAGGACATCCAGCTAACTTGACACAACTGTAGGAAGCATTGGAGTCAACATGGACCAGCATCCCTGTGGAATGCTTTCGACGCCTTGTAGAGTCCATGCCCCAATGAATTGAGGCTATTCTGAGGGAAAAGGGGGTGCAACTCAATATTAGGAAGATGTTCCTAATGTTTAGTGCTCTCTGTGTATATATTGTGTATACATATTGTATATATTGTATGTGTATATGTAGAGTCTCTATGTAAAATATTTATGTATAATACAATCTCAAAATGTTAGCCTTTATTGGTTAATTGATTGTCTTTGTGGCTAGTCATCTTTCTATGATGTCAGTATAATGTCCCTCTCACTGGGCTGCTCCTGGCTGCAGAGCAGGCTGTGTCGTCGTGTCTACTCGTGGCTCCTGGCTGCAGAGCAGGCTGTGTCGTCATGGCTCCTGGCTGCAGGGCAGGCTGTATCCATGGGCATGTTCGGTACTCTCACTCCCTCATGGCACAGCCCCCACTCAGCCTCATTATCCCTGTTACTACACCATTATTAATGCACTTCTTTCTTCTGCACTCTTCCGTATCACCCTAAGTATTCTTTTGGTGTTCACCTATATTTGTCCTATTTCAGGCTGTTTTTTAAAATATGTTTTTGTTATTGTTTGCTGTGCCCTCATTTAGACACCTGTTCAATTCTTCTGCTTTTATATAGGCCTAGTGTTAGGCTTCATTGCAGTGTTCTGTCAGTCATGTTACATAAGCAACACTGTCATGACTCCTCTCTGCTCCATTGCTAGGTTCTCTGCTCCATTGCTAGGTTTTCTGCTCCGTCAGTTAATGGATGCTCTCACTTAAAGCCCATGAGTAGTACTGAAACCTTTATGCCGATGCTTTTAGATATGGTGTTGCACTGTGTGTTTGTAACCTACATTATTTGTGTGTGAAACGGAACCGTTGTTGATGGTCTTGGATGTACACAGAAACACACTTAACATAAATAGACAAAGAACAGTGTGATCCCAGCAGCCTGGTAGACAATGGCAGTGCAGCACATTCATGTTGATATGTGTGTCACGTTGAGCAGCAGACATTCCTGCACTACTGCTGCTGTTGTCAAACAACCACAGAGCATGGTTTGTGGGGGAGGGGTCGACTTCAGCCGTGAGGGGAAACCACACATTCATTGAAGTGTTAGCAAAGAGAGATTCTAGTGAAGGGAAATGGAGGCTAGGCAAGGCACTAAGGTTTAGCTAGACATGCTGTCATTTTAGTAGTAGGCTGCATGCAATTATTTTAATCCAGTTACTAAGACACATTCATATGAGGCGATTTGTATACGAAGGAATGACACAGCATTTGTAAATTTTCCACCTCTTAAAAAGAACAACAGAGTGAAACAATAGAAGTAGCCTATGGACTTCCTTGTTTGTGTTCAAGGGCAGCAACTGAAAGTAGGACTACTTGTTTACATTGTGTTTCCTCATAGCCCGTCAGAGGAAGGCTGTCACAAACTAGGTTTTGTTGTGGCCTATGTGAATTGTCCCTGAGAATATAGCACATATACCCCATTCACGGTAGTTTATATAGCCTAAACTGTTTACATGTCACTGAGTTGTAACACTAGTTTTAGGTGAAGGAACAGTACTAGGCTACTAGCGGTTTTCTTTTCCATGCTAATTATCATTTTAAACAAGCCTGTGTAGTGTGTACATTCTCACTGAGCCATTAGCCTGTCTGCCACTGCCTCTCTCTCCCGTGGTTTACAAACCCTGTTTTAGACAGTGGAGGATAATAGTTTTAACCCCAGAGTCATGTGATCTACTTGTACCAACTGACCCATAGGCCGATGCTAGCAGAGGGGGATGGGGCTCAGGCTCTCCACAGTGAGCGGATTGGAAGGTGAAATGTGTTACTAGTGTTTTGTGGTCCGCAAACTAAAGATGGGCATGAGTACTGGAACGGACGTCAAAACTCAATCTTTAACCAGAGATTATAATTTGTTTATACTGTAGAACTATTTGGTCAAAAAAAAATGTGGACTCCAATGTTCGATTTCTGCATGTGCATTTGCGTAACACAACAAAAAAGAGACAACGCCAAGCATTACAAAGTTCTGCTCCCTAAATTCCCTTTAACCTCCTTGTCTCACTCACTCAGTTGTGTTCTGACCCGCTCCCTCTAGACACGCGTGATGAGTGCTCACACAAGCTCCCGTTAGGTCTACAGAAATAAATGTCTATAAAAACAGATCTAACTGATGGGATACACAAGCTCCCGTTAGGCCTACAGAAATAATTGTCTATAAAAACAGATCTAACTTTTATCACAAATTCAAAATGGACTGGTTGACTGAAGTAGGGAAATATGTGTTCCAACAATGCGCTGCAATTTTGTAATAATTGCGTCATTTTCCGCTTTAATATGCTACATTGCGGTTGTCACTAGTTACCACAAAGTCAAAATTGACTGTACTGAACAATTCATGAAAACAAAATATTTGCTTTTTGGTCTTAAGGTTAGGCATAAGGTTAGGTTTAAAATCTGATTTTAAGAAGAGACGTTGTAGAAACAGGCATAGTTTATTTTTTATTTAACTAGGCAAGTCAGTTAAGAAAAAAATATTATTTACAATGACGGCCTTACCCGGACGACGTTGGGCCAATTGTGCGCTGCCCTATGGGACTCCCAATCACGGCCGGTTGTGATACAGCCTGGAATCGAACCAAGGTCTGTAGTGATGCCTCTAGCACTGAGATGCAGTGCCTTAATTAAACCGCTGCGCCACTCGAAAGCTTGACCTTGTGGCTGTGGGAACTAGTGACGACCCCACTTTGCGAACTGCTAGTGTCATTTTAGGATTGGTTAGCCTTGGCTGTGGAGGTTACTACCTTTTTGAAGATTGAGTTCCAATATATAATACAACCAGTTGATATTACAGGTTCAGTAAATGTATCTTAAATAACACTTGTTTTTTAATTGATTGAATATACACTGAGTGTACAAAACATTATGAACACCTGCTCTGACCAGATGAATCCAAGTGAATGCTATGATCCCTAATTGATATCACCTGTTAAATCCACTTCAATCAGTGTAGATGAAGGGGGGAGGCATGTTAGATACGTTTTTTTAAGCCCGGAGACAATTGAGACGGTTTGTGTCAAGAACTGCAACGCTGGTGGGTTTTTACATGTTCAACAGTTTTCTGTGTATCAAGAATAGTCTACCACCCAAAGGACATCCAGCCAACTGGACACAACTGTGGGAAGCATTGGAGACATGGGTCATCTTCCCTGTGGAACACTTTCCGCACCTTGTAGAGTCCATGCCCCGACGTATTGAGGCTGTTCTGAGCGCAAAGGGTGTGGGGGGGTCATTCACAACTCAATATTAGAAAAGTATTCTTAATGTTTTTGTGCACTCAATGTATATGAGGCAATTTAGCAATTAGGATTTGTTATCTTCACTGGTTATGATAAATGACGCTTTGTTGCGCACTGTTGGCATAGCTAACTGCACACTTTTTCCAGTGTGGGCCTTGTGTTCTAAAAGTATTTTTTCCCCCGAATATTCAGAAAAAAATAATGCGAGTACTTGAACAGTCAAAGGTCAAATGCCCACCCTACCCCAAATGGCAGTTCAAGTGCTCACAATGTTCTCACAGACAATTTCCTCTCTTCCCCTCGTTCTGTCTCTCTCTCTCCCGCCACAGACAGCCTTAAGCTCCTTTTTCCAGGAGGCCAACATCCCCAGTCACCACCACCAGATGGTAAGTGCATTTTGTTCCCCTTAAAAAAGAAAAAAGGGCCTAAGGCATGTATTACATTCTGTCAGTGTGTTCAGGGAGCTAATTTACGGTATGGCTGCAGCGTCAGTGACCAGGCCAGTCTGCTCCTCCTCTTCAGTCAGACAGACAGAGGGACAGATTCACCAACAGGACAGGACTAGAGCCATGGGCATAGTAGTACAGCTGTGTCTGGCAGAGTGACATCACTGGAGTTATCGCTCCTGAGTAGTAAAGTCTACATCCTGCTGTACTACTCCACGGTGCTTATTGGTTTTCAACACTGCCCAAGCCTTTTAGGGTAAGCTTACTTAAGATATACTGCCACATGGACCGGCACCATGCTTTTTAGTGCAACATACGTTTCATATCATGAATTCTTAAACCTTACACAATATTTTGAAACCTTTTCCTTCAACATGTATTGCATGAAAATATGCATTGTTATGCCAACTCCGTATGTCAGGCACAGCGAAGTAGCTGGGTCCCAATAGCTAATTTAACTTCGATGATAGCAATGGCACAAGGCTGGCCCCTGTCCTTGACTCAAGCCAATTTACGCAATGCTATTCCCTAACGGCTATAGTGATCATGTGGTCCATGCATGAAACCTTCTGCTTCAACTGACCAGTAAAAGCCCTGGAGCAGCGAGCTGGAAATGTAATGTAATGTTTACCACATGGAGGCTGTGCTGTGAGCATGCAGTGTTGACATGTACACTGAACCCAGCCATCCCCTTATCATCTGTCTGTTGCTGCTCTGCTGCTACAACACTGTTTTGGTTTTCTCTCTTCTTTCCCTTCCTCTTGGGTGGGAGGAGCATGTTCGAGCTTGAGCGAGAGGAAGTGTGTGAGTGGCGGGGGCCAGGGTTTGTTATTCTTTTCTGTGCAGCCATTACATCATACCGCTGGAGGGTGTTTGTGTGTTTGCGAGTGTGTGTGTGCATGTGTACAAGTAGGTTTGTGTGTGAGGCGGGCATGTGCATGCTGGGAGGAGGAGTGATGTAAGAGAGCTATCTGCTACAGAGGAGGAGGAAGGGCTGTTAAAGGATAGAGAGAGTGTGGAGAGGCAATCATCAGCAGCTGCAAGCCATCTCCATGTATTGTGGGTGTTAGTCCTTCCCCCGCTCTCTCTCTCTCTAGGTTGCCCTGCACTCTCCTTGGGGCCTGGGGGAACCACAGGGGAAACAGTGGGTGTGGGGAAGAAAGAGCTCCGTGTAGCAACAATAATGTACACAACACTGCCCTCGATCAAACACTATTGACTATACATGGAGAACAAATATGTGTATATGTAAGGGACTCTTATAGCCTTAAACCTACACCGAAGGGTCACATTTCCACAACCAATTGACATCCAGGATTGCATTGCTTGTTGTAAACATGGGGCTGGGTTTTTATTTATTTAATTAGGCCTGGTACTTGAACTGAGAAAACAAGTCATAATAAGTAAGTCCTAGAGAGGATGACATTCCTATATCAATTTAATTACATTGTTTTTTTTTTCTTTACTCTGTACATAATATAATTCATGGAAAGTGGGTAGTGCACTGTGGTGGTGGTAGTACTGGTGGTGGTAGTCGTAGTAGTGGTAGATGTAGTTGTGGTGGTGGTAGTCGTAGTAGTTGTGGTGGTGGTGGTAGACATAGTGGTGGTAGTTGTAGTAGTGGTTGTGGTAGCACATGGTAGCACATGGCATTTGTCATATCACCTGTTTCCCCTCTGGTGTGTGAGCCCATGAGGGATGTAACTGTTTGTTGCTGTGGGGCAGTACAAGCTCTACCCTGCGCCTTCTGATGACAAAACAAGACCATAAATACTGTAGGAGAAGTTCTGGTTTGAGCCCATAGCCTAGCCAAATATAATGATTTACTCCTTTACTAGGACCTTCCTGTAAACTAATTACACTGCTACCACAACTATTACCACCACTACTATTATCACGACTACTACAATCACTACTATTATCCCTACTACTACTACTACTACAATCACTACTATTATCACTACCACTACTATTATCCATACTACTACTACTACTACTACTACTATTATCACTACCACTACTATTATCCATACTACTACTACTACTACTATCCTTACTACTACTACTACTACTATTATCCCTACTACTACTACTACTATTATCACTACCACTACTATTATCCATACTACTACTACTACTATTATCCCTACTACTACTACTACTATTATCCCTACTACTACTACTACCCATACTACTACTACAATCACTACTATTATCCCTACTACTACTATTATCACTACCACTACTATTATCCATACTACTACTATTATCCCTACCACTATTATCCCTACTACTACTACTATTATCCCTACTACTACTACTATTATCCCTACTACTACTACTATTATCACTACTACTACTACTACTATTATCCCTACTCCTACTACTATTATCCCTACTACTACTACTATTATCCCTACTACTATTATCCCTACTACTATTATCCCTACTACTACTACTACTATTATCCCTACTATTATCCCTACTACTACTACTACTATTATCCCCACTACTACTATTATCCCCACTACTACTACTACTATTATCCCTACTATTATCCCTACTACTACTACTACTATTATCCCTACTACTACTATTGTCCCTACTACTACTACTACTACTACTACTACTATTATCCCTACTACTACTACTACTACTATTATCCCTACTACTACTACTATTATCCCCACTACTACTACTATTATCCCCACTACTACTATTATCCCCACTACTACTACTACTATTATCCCTACTACTACTATTATCCCTACTACTACTACTATTAGCCCTACTACTATTAGCCCTACTACTACTACTACTATTATCACTACCACTACTACTACTATTATCCCTACTACTATTATCCCTACTACTATTATCCCTACTACTATTATCACTACTACTATTATCACTACCACTACTACTATTATCACTACCACTATTACTATTATCACTACCACTATTACTATTATTACTACTACAATTATCCCTACCACTACTACTATTATCCCTACTACTACTATTATCATCCCTACCACTACTACTATTATCATCCCTACCACTACTACTATTATCCCCACTACTACTACTATTATCCCCACTACTACTACTATTATCCCCACTACTACTACTACTATTATCCCCACTACTACTACTACTACTACTATTATCCCTACTACTACTATTATCCCTACTACTACTATTATCCCTACTACTACTATTATCCCCACTACTACTATTATCCCTACTACTACTACTACTATTATCCCTACTACTACTATTATCCTTACTACTACTATTATCCCTACTACTACTATTATCCCCACTACTACTACTACTATTATCCCTACTACTACTATTATCCCCACTACTACTACTACTACTATTATCCCCACTACTACTACTACTACTACTATCCCTTCTACTACTATTATCCCCACTACTGCTATTATCCCCACTACTACTATTATCCCCACTACTACTACTAGTTTTATCCCTACTACTACTACTATTATCCCTACTACTACTATCCCTACTACTACTACTATTATCACTACTACTACTACTACTATTATCACTACCACTACTACTACTATTATCAATACCAATACTATTATCCCTACCACTACTCCTACTATTATCCCTACTACTACTATTATTATCACTGCCACTACTATTACTACCACTACTATTACCACCACTACTATTATCCCTACTACTACTATTATTACTACTACTACTATTATCCCTACTACTACTATTATCACTACTACTACTACTACTATTATCACTACCACTACTACTACTATTATCAATACCAATACTATTATCCCTACCACTACTACTACTATTATCACTACCACTACTATTACTACCACTACTATTGCCATCACTACTATTATCCCTACTACAACTACTATTATCACTACCAGTACTATTATCCCTACTACTACTATTATCATCCCTACCACTACTACTATTATCATCCCTACCACTACTACTATTATCCCCACTACTACTACTACTACTATCTCTACTACTACTACTACTATTATCCCTACTACTACTATTATCCCTACTACTACTATTATCCCCACTACTACTACTATTATCCCTAGTACTACTACTATTATCACTACCACTACTACTACTATCAATACCACTACTATTATCACTACTACCACTACTATTACCATCACTACTATTATCCCTACTACAACTACTATAATCACTACCACTATTACCATCACTACTATTATCCCTACTACTACTACTAGTATCACTACCACTACTATTATCCCTACTACTTCTACTAGTATCACTACCACTACTATTATCCCTACTACTATTATCCCTACTACTAGTAGTATCACTCCTGCTACTATTATCCCTACTACTACTACAATCACTACTATTATCCCTACTACAACTACTATTATCACTACCACTACTATTATCCCTACTACTACTACTACTACTACTATCATCAATACCATTACTATTATCCCTACTACTATTATCCCTACTACTACTAGTATCACTCCTGCTACTATTATCCCTACTACTACTACAATCACTACTATTATCCCTACTACAACTACTATTATCACTACCACTACTATTATCCCTACTACTACTACTACTATCATCAATACCATTACTATTATCCCTACCACTACTACTACTATTATCCCTACAACTACTACTATTATCCCTACAAGTACTACTAGTACTTATCACTACCACTACTATTACCACCACTACTATTATCCCTAATACTACTATTATCACTACCACTACTATTATCACTACTACCACTACTATTACCATCACTACTATTATCCCTACTACAACTATTATCACTACCACTATTACCATCACTACTATTATCCCTACTACTATTATTACTACTACTACTATTATCCCTACTATTACCATCACCACTATTATCACTACTGTTACCACCACTACTATTATCAGTACCACTACTATTATCACCACCACTACTACTAATTTCACTATCACTACTTTTATCCCTACAACCACTATTACTATTATCATTACCACTACTACTATTATCCCTACTACTATTATCCCTACTACTATTATCACTACCACTATTATCACTACCACTACTATTATTACTACTACAATTATCCCTACCACTACTACAATTATCCCTACCACTACTACTATTATCCCTACTACTACTATTATCCCTACTACTACTATTATCCCCACTACTACTACTACTATTATCCCCACTACTACTATTACCCCCACTACTACTATTATCCCCACTACTACTATTATCCCCACTACTACTATTATCCCCACTACTACTATTATCCCCACTACTACTACTACTATTATCATCCCTACCACTACTACTATTATCATCCCTACCACTACTACTATTATCATCCCTACCACTACTACTATTATCCCCACTACTACTACTACTATTATCCCCACTACTACTATTATCCCCACTACTACTATTATCCCCACTACTACTATTATCCCCACTACTACTATTATCCCCACTACTACTATTATCCCCACTACTACTACTACTATTACCCCTACTACTACTA
This sequence comes from Oncorhynchus mykiss, assembly GCF_013265735.2. Classification (NCBI taxonomy): domain Eukaryota; kingdom Metazoa; phylum Chordata; class Actinopteri; order Salmoniformes; family Salmonidae; genus Oncorhynchus; species Oncorhynchus mykiss. Next base: position 79,388,541 of record NC_048576.1, on the reverse strand, counting down.
TTATCCCTACTACTACTACTACTACTATTATCCCTACTACTACTATTATCCCTACTACTACTACTACTATTATCCCCACTACTACTATTATCACTACTACTACTATTATCCCCACTACTACTACTACTACTATTATCCCCACTACTACTATTATCCCCACTACTACTATTATCCCCACTACTACTATTATCCCCACTACTACTACTATCCCCACTACTACTACTACTACTACTACTATTATCCCTACTACTACTATTATCCCTACTACTACTACTACTATTATCCCTACTACTACTATTATCCCTACTACTACTATTATCCCTACTACTACTACTACTACTATTATCACTACTACTACTACTACTATTATCACTACCACTACTACTACTATTATCAATACCAATACTATTATCCCTACCACTACTACTACTATTATCCCTACTACTATTATCCCTACTACTATTATCCCTACTACTATTATCCTTACTACTATTATCACTACCACTACTACTATTATCACTACCACTATTACTATTATCATCCCTACCACTACTACTATTATCCCTACTACTACTATTATCATCCCTACCACTACTACTATTATCATCCCTACCACTACTACTATTATCCCCACTACTACTACTATTATCCCTACTACTATTATCCCTACTACTATAATCACTACCACTACTACTATTATAACTATCACTACTATTATCACTACCACTACTACTATTATCATCCCTACCACTACTACTATTATCCCCACTACTACTACTACTATTATCCCCACTACTACTATTATCCCCACTACTACTATTATCCCCACTACTACTACTACTATTATCCCTACTACTACTATTATCCCTACTACTACTACTACTATTATCCCCACTACTACTATTATCACTACTACTACTATTATCCCCACTACTACTACTACTATTATACCTACTACTACTATTATCCCCACTACTACTATTATCCCCACTACTACTATTATCCCCACTACTACTATTATCCCCACTACTACTACTATCCCCACTACTACTACTACTACTACTATTATCCCTACTACTACTATTATCCCTACTACTACTACTACTATTATCCCTACTACTACTATTATCCTACTACTATTATTATCCCTACTACTACTACTATTATCCCCACTACTACTATTATCCCTACTACTATTATCCCTACTATTATCCCTACTACTACTACTACTACTATTATCCCTACTACTACTATTATCCCTACTACTACTATTATCCCTACTACTACTACTACTACTATTATCACTACTACTACTATTATCACTACTACTACTACTACTACTACTACTACTATTATCACTACCACTACTACTACTATTATCAATACCAATACTATTATCCCTACCACTACTACTACTATTATCCCTACTACTATTATCCCTACTACTATTATCCCTACTACTATTATCACTACCACTACTACTATTATCATCCCTACCACTACTACTATTATCCCTACTACTACTATTATCATCCCTACCACTACTACTATTATCATCCCTACTACTACTACTATTACCACTACCACTACTACTGTTATCACTACTACTATCACTACCACTACTACTATTATCACTACCACTACTACTACTATTATCAATACCAATACTATTATCCCTACCACTACTACTACTATTATCCCTACTACTACTACTATTACCACTACCACTACTACTGTTATCACTACTACTATCACTACCACTACTACTATTATCACTACCACTACTACTACTATTATCAATACCAACACTAATACCCCTACCACTACTACTACTATTATCCCTACTACTACTACTATTACCACTACTACTATTATAACTATCACTACTACTATCACTACCGCTACTACTATTATCACTACTACTATCACTACTACTATTACCCCTACTACTATTATCCCTACCACTACTACTTTTACCATCCCTACTACTATTACCATCCTTACTACTCTTAACATCCCTACCACTACTACTATTATCATCCCTTCTACTACTACTATTATCCCCTCGACTACTACTACTACTATTATCACTATCACTACTACTATTATCACTACCACTATTATCATCCCTACCACTACTACTATTTTCATTACCACTATTATCACTACCACTATTATCATCACTACCACTACTACTATTATCACTATCACTATTACTACCACTACTACTATTATCCCTACTACTTTTATAGCTACCACTACTACTATCCCTACTACTACTACTATACCTACTACTACTACTACTACTACTACCACTACTATTATTATCCCTACTACTACTATTATTATCACTACTACTACTATTATCCCTACTACTACTATTATCACTACTACTATTATCATCCCTACCACTACTACTATTATCACCATCCCTACCACTTCTACTATTATCCCTACTACTATATTCCCTACTACTATAATCACTACTACTATAATCACTACTACTATCACTACCACTACTACTATTATCCCTACTACTATTATCACTACTACTATTATCCCTAACACTTCTACTATTATACCTACTACTATCCCCACTACTACTACTGTTATCACTACTACTACCACTACTACTATTATCACTATCACTACTACTACTACTATCACTACTACTATCACTACCACTACTACTATTATCACTATCACTACCACTACTACTATTATCCCTACCACTACTACTATTATCATCCCTACTACTACTACTTTTATCCCCACGACTACTACTACTATTATCACTATCACTGCTACTACTATTATCCCTACCACTACTATTATCACTACTACTACTATTATTACTACTATTATTATCACTACTACTACTATTATCACTACTACTATCACTCTCACTACTACTATTATCACTACCACTACTACTATTATCACTACCACTACTACTATTATCACTACCACTACTACTATTATCACTACCACTATTATCATCCCTACCACTACTACTATTATCATTACCACTATTATCACTACCACTATTATCATCACTACCACTACTACTATTGTAATCCCTACCACTACTACTATTATCCCTACTACTACTAGTACTATTATCCCTACTACTACTAGTACTATTATCCCTACTACTACTACTACTACTATCACTACTACTATCACTACTACTTTTATCACTACCACTACTACTATTATCACTACCACTATTATCATCCCTACCACTACTACTATTATAATCCCTACCACTACTACTATTATCCCCACTACTACTATTATGCCTACTACTACTACTACTATTATCCCTACTACTAATATCCCTACTACTATAATCACTACTACTATAATCACTACTACTACCACTACTACTATTATCACTATCACTACTACTATCACTACTACTACTACTACTATTATCACTATCACTACTACTATCGCTATTACTACTACTATTCCTACTACTACTATCCCTACCACTACTATTATTATCCCTACCACTACTATTATTATACTATAATCACTACTACAATGACTACTACTATCACTACCACTACTACTATTATCACTATCACTACTACTATCACTACCACTACTATCACTATCACTACTACTACCACTACTACTATTATCACTACCACTACTACTATTATCACTACCACTATTATTATCCCTACCACTACTACTATTATCCCTACTACTATTATCACTACTACTATTATCCCTACTATTATCCCTACTACTACTATTATTATCCCTACTACTACTACTACTATTATCACTACTACTATTATCCCTACCACTACTACTATTATCCCTACCACTAATACTATTACTGGCTGTACCACTATTGTAAACATTAAGGATGATATCGCAACATTTGAAAGTACGTTGTGTTCAAACCTCCTTGTGAATGTGTGTATGTGTTTTGTGTAACGATGGGCGGCAGATGGGGTCCAGTCCAGACCTGCCCTTCCTCTGAGCCAAACATGCTAGACAAGGCCCCACCCTCCCAGCACAGCACTGTAGCTAAACACTGCCCAGCATACGGTTGTCATTGTTATTGTTCTGTCTACCTACTCACTGCTTCACTAGGACCAAGCCTTATAGTTAGCCTTACAGCTGCATCTGGACAGTCTAAGCAGCTGTATTGCTTCTGGGTCGACTTCATTGCTTTATAGCTAAATTTGATCACTTGACTAGATAACCCATATTTGAATATCTCTCCTTTACTATTAATTTCCATAACAAACACGTTAAATAATTCACAGCTTAAAGATTAACTCAGTCACGTCTCTCCCATGAAAAACAGGAAACCCCCTGTATGGACCACCATCTTGGATCCTGCAGGAGGGGCAGTTTCAGTGTGGTCAACCATCAGACCCAGACAGACTGAAACCATGCTTGTCCATCTCCTAACTGGAGCAGCTGCTGCTCACTCTGACAGACCTGTCACCTCACATCAACACTAAGACTGTGCCTCACTTCCTCACGATATTCAATACTATACTGTATGCTGCACTACACTCTGCTCCCTCCACTTTCAAAATGTCTAGTATCTTCACTAGCTATGACCATGCCTGTCCCAGGCTCTAATCTGGTTTGGTGACCTAATCAATTTACCTTTTCAACTTTAGACACCTCTTTCATACTATTAGATCCACATTTCGGGTGCTTGCGTGACCCTCATGTCAGAGGGGCTGTGGCTGTGTGTTAGAAATAAAACAGCCCTGACCTCTTGCTGCAATGCTAAGAAGGTCCTCCGTCCTGTAATGGCTGCTAGCCTGCTACCTGATCCCTGTTGGTGGTGGGGGTGTTTCTATCCTGAGGCACCACACTCAGTCTTACAAATTACAAAGTCATTCATGGCCTCAGTGGGGACATCTGACATTTTGTGCAACTGCACAGCATGTTAAGCTGCCATGTGTACCACAGTGAATGGATGTAGGTGGCTGCAGGGTTTAGAAACCTTGTCTTCACAATGTTCAGCAGTTGTACTGCACACAATGCCCAAGTCTACAAGTGAACTGCCTCCCACAACAGTAACTAACTAGTCTAGGCTATTTGTTTTATGAACTCACCAATCATGCCTTCTATTGGTACATAGAGTTCACAGCAGGCAGCAGCAATGGAAGCACCCCATGGGGACCAAATCATTGGGACAGAATGTTAAAATGAAGTGCATTCAACTCAATGTAAGTCACTCATTTTAAACCCCACGTGTCTTCTGTTTTCCAGATGTGCACTCCAAGGAACACCCCAGCCACGCCGCCTAACTTCCCCGACACCATCACCATGTTCTCCAAGCTGAGGGCGTCAGACTGCTCGGGGAGCTCCGGAGGCGGAGGTCCCACCCAGGTGTCCATGGCCTGCTCCCCCCCCTCCTCCACAGCTGGCTTCGGATCCTTCTGGGCGTCATCACCCCCCAACCACCAGCCCGTCTGGCTGCCCCCCTCCTCGCCCACAGGCCACCACATGCACCACCACCATTACCAGCACCACCACCACATGCACCAGACCCCCATGTGGCCCCCTGTGTCCCAGCCCGGCAGTGCCCAGCAGACCCCTGTTATATCGGTCCTGCATGGCCAGAGATGAGACTCTACCCAGGTGTGGGAAGGAGGGGGCTGGGGAGGATAGGGTGGGGCTGGGCTGGGCTGGGCTAGGCTAGGCTAGGCTAGGCTAGGCTAGGCTAGGCTAGGCTAGGCTATGTGCAGCCTAATGAATCTACTAGGGGGGTTGGGTGTCAGGATTAAAGGGTCTTGTTGGCCAAGGGGTAAAGACACGCTACTGTTGTTTTCCTTCCTTTCTTTCTGTTTTTCTAAAATGATGACGTCCTCCTTCTTTGGAGGACGTCTGTCTCTGCTCTCTTTCTTCATCATAACTCATCAAAGCCTGGGAAGAACCGGGAGGGAACCACTAATAACAATATGAGGAAGTGGAATATAACGAAGGGGATGGAGTCTCTAACCCCCCCCCCCCCCCCCCCCCCAAAGGACTCTGGGAAAGGCAGTTTTCTTTGTCAATGCAAGTCGAGCCCTGGACCCAGCAGAGCACTTACATACTTAGGATAGGAGCCATGTGATCTGCTAAAGTGCTTGATCATTGGCTGTTTTTCAAAACTCTTCTCTCCCTTGGGGTTCAATAACGCTCCAGTGATGTGACCAGATTTCACAATAACCAGCAGACAAAATCAAAATGGGACTGCAACACAAATGATGATGGTTTTGTGTTCTCGGCTGATCTTATGGCCCAGAAAAAATATGTTTTCAATATTGTTTGTGGTATGGGGATCTGTATTGTACAGATCATGGAGAAACACTGTAGCCATTTTGTCAAGTTTCATGTAGCCATGTATCCCTTTTTAAAATGTATATTTTGTAAGTACTATGTAGCTTAGTGAAACCTGACTCAGTGGCTCCACTGCATGCTGTTGTGTCTGAGAAGTGGGCTCTTCAGTATGTGTGGACTCAAAGCTTTGGTTTAAAGTGTCTGAAAGCTGACCTTCACATCAGAGGTGTTTTAAGGAGACATGTAAAGAAATGTTAATACTGTAATTCAGTTTGTGTTGAGACACAGCAAAGTATGCAATCATTTGATGGAAGCCTGAAGCCAGTTTAAAGGCTGATGCATTTTTATCATTGTATTTGGGAACATTTTCTACCTATGGATGTCAAAGGTCTAAGGCACTGCATCTCAGTGCTAGAGGCGTCACTACAGACCCTGGTTTGATTCCAGGCTGTATCACAACCGGCCGTGATTGGGAGTCCCATAGGGTGGCGCACAATTGGCCCAGCATCGTTGGGGTTTGGCCAGGGTATGCCGTCACTGTAAATAAGAATTTGTTCTTAACTGGCTTGCCTAGTCAACTTTCTTTTGACTGATAATGTAAACTGGTTTTCAGTGACAATTATGGAAACATCTTCTGAACTCCATTGTAAATAAAGGCTCAGCAGAAACAAAGTGCAAAAACATTGAACTCTGTAACCTGTCTGGGGACGAGATTGAGATCTCAGTTATCTGTCAACACTGAACTTAATCTGGTTTGCAAATGTTTTGACTAATATAGATGGGTGTGAGCCATCAGTAGGCTACCTCTTCAGGTTTCTATGGGGAGTGGAGGCCCACTCAGTGATTTACTACACAACCTCTAGCAGAAGATCAACTGGTCCTACCTCTGGTTAAATGGGAGAGGCCGAATGTATTCCCTGCAGAAACAGTCGGTTTCAATGGGTCAGATTAGCAGAATCTCTCCTAGTGCTCAAAACGTGTGTAATTCCCTCCGTTAGAATAGTGGAATTACTTGATTGACTGATGATGAATTGAGTGTCTTGTCAACTATAGAATTAGGAATTTAGTACGGGTTGCAAATATTGACTAAATGATTGTTCAGGCAATGTTTACATATGAGATTCAGTGTACTGATGAACAATGCTTCATAACCCAGAGTCTTACTTATAGGTGAGCTCTTCATACAACAGCCCATGTCAGAACATTTGCAAATCTATCAATGGTGACAGATGGAAAGGTAGCCATTTTCACCATCATTCTCATTATAATTATCACAATAAAGAGGGAATAGGGAGGTCTGAACATGTTGCAGTTGTATACAGAGGGTACTTTATCTGAAATAATGTCACATTCATTCATGCCCTCACTAAATGATGCTTTAACATTATGCCTGCCTGCCACGTCTTCACTCAGACAATCATATTCACACGATCCCTCTGGTTGAATACATGTCAAATCACATTTGTCAAGCTGTGACCTTTGTGAGGATGATTTTATAATGTATAATATGGACAGTCATGTAACGTTGGACAGATGCCACCTGGCCAATGTGGACCCTTATCAATGCCACCAGAAAGAAGGGACACTGCTCAACTGTCTGTTCTGGTTCTAAATCCATGGATCTTTTCAGATGGACATTAGAACCTCAACGGTGGTTCCTCTTGGGGTGTTCATAGCACCACCTCATTCATTAACTCATGTGTTCTATTAAGGGGAACGTTAGTTGTCAACTGCATGAGTTTTGGTTGGTGATTTTCCAGTTCTGTGTTTTTAACAAGGTGGGAGTGGAGGGTGGTCCCATAATGAGTGTTTCCTGCTGTGTGGATTACTGGCTCCTCCTCCTCAGTATTGTTGTGGTAACTAACACACCCAGACACAGTAGTGTTGGGGGATTATGGTTCCTGTGGTGATGTGACCCAGTCTCCAATCTCCTGCCACAGCTTTGGAATTCATCAACATATTTTATAAGGCTCTCATGAATCTCGGTCAACAGTAGACCATTTGGTCCCCCGTGATATCTGTACAAACTGGGTGTTATGAAATGTTCGAACGTCATGTTCACCCATACAAGATGTGCAGAATGCCTGATGGAAATCCGAAAACAAGTCAAACGCCAAGCAATTTGCAGTGCACTTGAGTAACACAAGAACTTCTCATGGACCCTCATTTACATCTCTCTAATCCGGCTTTTTATAGAGATATTTCTCTCCTGTACTGTGTTTATTTCCCCTGTTGAAATGTGTATTTATATGTTTAATAAAATAAGGTATGATCTGCTAAGTGTTGGAGTTGTTCTGGGGTCTTGTTTTTGCTGAGAATAATTGTTGTGCTTTTATGAAATATGGTTGCTAAGGCACTTTTGAACACATCAGAAAAGTAACTTTGCTTTTTGAGATATTTTCTGGAAGGGAACCCCTTCCGTAATGATATGACACTGCATAATACTATAGGAATCTATATATCCCTATAAGTAGTGTCTCTATAGTACAAAGGAACAAGTAGGCCTATATACGAGAGACAATAAACACACAGCGTGGCAGTTAATTGAGGAAGGATGTGGTTAGAACTGTGTATCCAGCCCAGTTAAACGTGTTACGTGTCTGAAACTGTGTGTCATAACAGTGTGGCTCACAAAATGTGCCTTCACAGTCAAATTATATGCATGTGATGGTGGGGTTGTGTAGAACAGTACAGATATATTTACGTACCACAAGTAAAATTCATTGCAGACAGTCAATGAGTCAACATATGTTCACATAACAGTTATATGGACATCATATGAGACATACATCACATATTCCATGAAGGCCCATTTATCTTTGAAAACAAATGGAAATCTTACATTCAGATTAACTGCCTGTCTTAAATACTCTCCTGAAATACCTTTCAGTAGCATCATTACTCCTGAATACGTCCAAATGCTATGAAAGGGATCACTTCTACTCAGTTTATTAGGTACACCACCTCTTTCACGAGTCAGGAGGCCGTGGCTTGCTATATAAAGCAGGCAGACAGGAATCCAGGAATTCAGTTAATGTTCGAATGAAAAAAAAAACGAGTGACCTAAGCGACTTTGAATGCACAACTCATTGATCCTTGTCACGGATGGGCTATTGCAGCAGCCGACCACACCAGGTTCTACTCCTATCAGCTTAAAACAAGCAGCTCCAGTTGTCACGCGATCACCAACACTGGACTATTGATGAGTGTAAAAATGTTGCCTGGTTCGACGAATCCCGGTTCCTGTTGCATCATGCTGATGACAGAGTCAAGATTTGGCGTAACCACATGAGTCTATGGCCCCATCCTGCCTGCTGTCAACGGTACAGGCTGGTGGCAGTGGTATAATGGTGTGGGGAACGTGTTCCTGCCAAAGTTAGATCCCTTGATACCAATTGAGCAATGTTTCCATGCCCTGAAGAATTCAGGCTGTTCTAGAGGCAAAGGGAGGTCCGACCCGGTACTAGATGGGTGTACCTAATAAACTGGCCACTGAGTGTGTAAGGCATGGATAGAGATAGATATACATCATATTTCTCATTGACACAAAATGTGTGTAAGCAAAGCCCCTCCTTCTAGGAAACTGTCTAGAGAATTGGGTCTGTGAGATGATACCTCTCTATAAGACCCTATATGTCAAATGAATTGCTCCATAGTGGTATTGTTCTGCATCCAAACAGTCTGGTATTTGAGGTCACCTGTCTGAAAGCTTCTCTATGAAGGTCATTGAAAATCAGGCATCATAAACCAAAATCGTAATGTAGCCACAAGTAAGGTATCTGACCTGTAAAGCTACACTTTGAAAATGTGACTCAGCTATTTTGTGACTCAGCTATTTTGTTGCATGGAGACAGTGTTCATAGGTCCCAGAATTGTGTTCTTCCATTACAATCCATAAATAACCTAACTGACTAATATCAGAATTGATTTTCACAACGTCTGTATGCTCCATTACAAAATGGAGACCAGGATACCCTCCTGCTGCTGCTGTAAACGGTTTATTAAAATAAGGTGTGTGGGGCTCTCCATCGCCCCCTACAGGATGATGACGGGCTCTTCCTCCGACTGGCTCAGGTCCACGTGAAGCTCCAGATCTTGCTGCAGCAGCTCGGACGAGCTCTGGGGAAGGGTAGCCTGGGACAGGCAGCCTAAAGAAGACATGGGCCGGTCCCGCACAGAGCTGCCTGAGGCTGGGGGAGATAAAGGGAGGAAGGGGGGCAAGGGGGAAAGGTCAGGGTTTAGGGTTCAGGTGTCTGCTACAACCAACCTTAACAGCTGCACAGCAGCAATCGCAAAGAAGAATGCTATTTCCATGTGAGTGTTATTTCAGTACCATTCCATAGTAATCACTATTCCAGTTAGTGAAATTGGTTCATAGTGCATAGCGGCTCTGTGCAGCCAGGCTTCTGGAACTGGGAGCACATGATCTTGTCTTTGCTCTTGCACATGCCTGCTGTCATTAAAACAGCAATGTCACATCGCGACCTTGACATGGCTATGGGTGTGGTGGGGTCCTGTCATTCCCATATTGTACCTACACACACCATACCAGACATACACCTTCTTCCACGTCTTGAGCAAAATACTCTTTCAATACTATTTTGACTCATTCAATGGCCTGATAAATTACTGGGAATCACAACAGGACAGCACATCTCTCTCTTTCTTCCTACAGGGCTTGATTTGTATGAACAGATGAAAAGGATATTAAGATATAAATGATGGAATGCAAGCAGTGTTACCCCAGGTTATATTTACAGTCTGTTACAGACTCCAGGCCTGATCTTCTATAACATAGTAACATTGGGTTCTTTCCAGTGTGGAATACTATACCAACCAGAGCCCCTCCCCCAACCCCAGTGCAGCCCATTCTTATTGCTAACTCACTTCCTTAAACCCTCCTAAAATACTCCCTCCCATAAACTAAGCTCCTCTCTCCTTCCCTAAATCTCCTCACCCTCGTCCTTCTCCAGACCCTCGTTCCTAATCCTTCACCACTTTAACACTGTACTGTATCCCTCCTCAAATTCTCATTCCCAACCAAACAGCCCACTTTCTTTCTCAACCCACCCCAACTTTTCAGTCTCCTCCCCATTCTCTCCTGATCCTTCACCTCCCACTTCCCCATGATGTCCCCCCTCACTCTTCCTCCCACTTTACTCTTTATCTCTGCATCCCTGCACTGCGAGCCCAACTCTGGACACATGGTCCAGGGAGCGAGAGAGAGGAAACAGGCTAAGGGCAGTTGGGGCCTGGACAGACGGCACGGTGTGATCATCATCTTAAGACGTGTTGTGTAACTGGACCCAGGGGTGACAGTGAATCCTCGGAAGTCCATTTGGGCTGTCAGAGCTGGAGTCTGGACATCACCTCTCTCCCAGGCCCGCACCATGACAGCTGCCCACAGCATGCAGACATGTCACACTTAACATTAGGTTACTTTTTGGAGCGATGGCATAAAAATACAAAATGGACCCGTGGGAATAGTTTTACTGCACTGCAGTTGCTTGAATTGAGTAACATGAATTAAGTAGTCTAGCTTTTGTTCACAATTGTCCAGATTCCATTTTCTTTTCAATACATGTAATTCTACTCTAAAAATACACAGTACTGTAGAATAGAGCTGAATGTAATCCCAGTCCAGAACCCTGTACCGTCTTTAGGAAAGATGGTGGGTAGTCTGGCATCCACAGTCTTGACCGATCTGGTTTTCAGGCGGCCCTTGTAGATATGTCCGTCCAATCCCAGGATGTCCACCTCCTCCGGCTGACCAATAGGCACAAGGACAAGGTCAAATATTTGCATACCTAACAACTGTCAAATACACCTCAAATATACTCTGTACTCAACATGATAACTTGTATAAATGGCTCAACAAATGTGATTGACCAGGTGTATTCCTATGGGCTGGCAGTGGTCTAGTTGTCTGTCAGTACAGTAACCCACAGTAGGTGAGGTTGGTCTCACTCACCTGAATCTGCAGTGGGGAGCTGGAGATGGGCGGTGTCTCCTCCTCAGCCTGGAGGAAGTGGCTGAAGTGCTGCAGGCGGGTGTAGCGGCGGTTGGGGTAGGTCACGGTGTGGCTGCCTCCACAGCTCCGGGACATGGCCAGGTAACTGTAGTCCGCCATCTCAGGGATGCGCTCGCTAGGATGGACACAGGAGTGGAGGTTGAAGGTCGGAAGACGAACACTTCTAGAGGTTTTAAACAGACCTGACAGTACAATATTTATAGTTTGTAGTTAAATTTGGTCACCCTGCCTCCCTGACACTTCTCTAAACCATAACAAAGCAATATGGACAACTTTTTGGTCCTTCCCCTGTTTCAATACATGTGCTCCCGGCTTCCCTGCCTGACCCTGGCCTGACTGACTGACTCACTGCTTGGGCAGACTCTGGCTGGTCCTCTGCAGCGGGCCTTGGATGTGTGGATAGCGGGAGCTCCCGATCTCCCTCAGAGCCCCCTGGCTGTAGGTGCGCTCTGGGCCAGATAGGTGGCTCTGCACTCTCTCTATCTGTCTACACATCATGGTGTGGATCCGCTGCACCTGCATCATGGCCCTTTCGGAGCTGGCCATCTCAAAGTGTCCGTGGTTGGTCCCTGGCCTCAGGCTGAGATGGAGGGAGAGCTGGCCATCTCAAAGTGTCCGTGGTTGGTCCCTGGCGTCAGGCTGAGATGGAGGGAGAGCTGGCCATCTCAAAGTGTCCGTGGTTGGTCCCTGGCGTCAGGCTGAGATGGAGGGAGAGCTGGCCATCTGAAAGTGTCCGTGGTTGGTCCCTGGCCTCAGGATGAGATGGAGGGAGAGCTGGCCATCTCAAAGTGGCCGTGGTTGGTCCCTGGCGTCAGGCTGAGATGGAGGGAGAGCTGGCCATCTCAAAGTGTCCGTGGTTGGTCCCTGGCCTCAGGATGAGATGGAGGGAGAGCTGGCCATCTCAAAGTGGCCGTGGTTGGTCCCTGGCCTCAGGCTGAGATGGAGGGAGAGCTGGCCATCTCAAAGTGGCCGTGGTTGGTCCCTGGCCTCAGGCTGAGATGAAGGGAGAGCTGGCTATGTCAGACACTTGTAACTATGCAACACTTCTGACTGATCTAGTGTGTGTGTTAGGTCTTTGGGAGTAAGATAAAGTTGACTACACTGTATATTGAATATTGGGACACTGGCACCCCCTGCTGGTTAAAATGGGGCCAAGTAAGAGTTTCAGTTGTGATGTTTGACTGTCTGCTCTCACCTTCTGCAGTGCTGGCGAACCTGCTCAAGCTCATAGATGGTGTACGGTCGGTTGGACTTGTGGGAGGGTAGGCCAGGAGTGGAGGGCAGGGTGACCAAGTGCCTGTTGTCCAGTGGAGAGAGAAAGAAGAAAGAGAGGTAGGTGAATAAGCAGCACCACAATCCTATAATTTCAATTTCCACAATGTCTGTGTGTACTGTATAAAAATAGGACATTATTATCATTTACTTACGGTCCTGGGGTAAGCATATCGACTGGGCGGTCGCAGGAGATGCAGTGGAACCTTGCCACAAGTTGTCTATGAAAGGGACATAACAAAGACAAATCAAATCCAACTTTATCGGTCGCATACACAGATTTGCAGGCGTTATAGCAGGTGCAGCAAAAATCCTTTTGTTTCTAGCTCCAACAGCGCAATAGAATGTCTAGCAAATACAATACAAATACACAAATAATCAAGAAACAAACAAACACACAAACAAACAAACAAGAAATGACAGAACAAGTCCAATTAACAATCCAGAGTAGATATATCAGTGAGCATGTGTCAGAATCCAGAATATAAATACGTGATGTGTATAGACAGCATATCATTTAGAAGGAAAATAGTGTGTACAGTAGTAGGTATATTAGGAACAGAATACAGTATATACTGTACATACACAGTGAGTAAACAACAGTATACAAACAGAACATAGACATATAGATAGAATATAGACAGAGTTAAAATTAACGCTAAACACAGGAAGACAATGAACGCATGGTCATGTAGAACTCCAAAGAGGAACTTGGACTTATCCAGCCATCATCCCTCCTGGGCCTGGCTGTGACCAGGGACATGTGATTTACTTCCTGATGCCTGCAGCGTCGTCCTCCTTCGGGGCAGGCTGGGCCTGGCTGTGACCAGTGACATGTGACTTACTTCCTGATGCCTGCAGCGTCGTCCTCCTTCGGGGCAGGCTGGGCCTGGCTGTGACCAGTGACACGTGATTTACTTCCTGATGCCTGCAGCGTCGTCCTCCTTCGGGGCAGGCTGGGCCTGCAGCTGCTTACGGATGCCCTTCCAGCGGTCCTCTAGCTGCTTCTTCACAGGATCCAGCTCAATCCGGTCCAGCTACACAGATAGACAACATATGTACTACAGGGATGCCAAAGATATAAACTACCACCAGACACACATTCCGTGAGATTTTTACAAACAATGCTATCTGTCACTATAAACACGTTTGTAAAACACTTAAAAACGTGTGACATACAGACTTGTGAGATATATGTATTGGTGATAGCATAGTAATAACGCGTATGGCATGTATCAATGGACATGTAGGCCTATTATATAAACATCCATTTAGCAGGGTAACTTCCTGCTCAGTCCCACCTTGCACTCCATCTCGGTGGAGATTTTGTCAATGATTTTGTGCCAGTCCTGCTCCTGGCCGGTGATCTTGCTGAGCAGCTCCTGGAACATGGTGTTGAGCTCCTCTGTCATGGAGTCAAACTGCATGCGGCTCACCTTGGTCTCCAGGGCACGCTTGTCTCCTTTCTACAGGAAGAGAGGAGATGCAGTCAGGGAAATGGCAGTACTAGTGTGGGCTTGTAAGGATTAGGTGAAACCTGTATTAACTTGTAAGGATTAGGGGAAACCTGTATTAACTTGTAAGGATTAGGTGAAACCTGTATTAACTTGTAAGGATTAGGTGAAACCTGTATTAACTTGTAAGGATTAGGTGAAACCTGTATTAACTTGTAAGGGTTAGGTGAAACCTGTATGGACTTGTAAGGATTAGGTGAAACCTGTATTAACTTGTAAGGATTAGGTGAAACCTGTATGGACTTGTAAGGATTAGGTGAAACCTGTATTAACTTGTAAGGATTAGGTGAAACCTGTATTAACTTGTAAGGATTAGGTGAAACCTGTATTAACTTGTAAGGATTAGGTGAAACCTGTATTAACTTGTAAGGATTAGGTGAAACCTGTATTAACTTGTAAGGATTAGGTGAAACCTGTATTAACTTGTAGGGGTTAGGTGAAACCTGTATTAACTTGTAAGGATTAGGTGAAACCTGTATGGACTTGTAAGGATTAGGTGAAACCTGTATTAACTTGTAAGGATTAGGTGAAACCTGTATTAACTTGTAAGGATTAGGTGAAACCTGTATTAACTTGTAAGGATTAGGTGAAACCTGTATTAACGTGTAAGGATTAGGTGAAACCTGTATTAACTTGTAAGGATTAGGTGAAACCTGTATTAACTTGTAAGGATTAGGTGAAATCTGTATTAACTTGTAAGGATTAGGTGAAACCTGTATTAACTTGTAAGAGTTAGGTGAAACCTGTATGGACTTGTAAGGATTAGGTGAAACCTGTATTAACTTGTAGGGGTTAGGTGAAACCTGTATTAACTTGTAAGGATGAGTTGAAACCTGTATTAACTTGTAGGGGTTAGGTGAAACCTGTATTAACTTGTAAGGATTAGTTGAAACCTGTATTAACTTGTAAGGGTTAGGTGAAACCTGTATTAACTTGTAAGGATTAGGTGAAACCTGTATTAACTTGTAGGGGTTAGGTGAAACCTGTATTAACTTGTAAGGGTTAGGTGAAACCTGTATGGACTTGTAGGGGTTAGGTGAAACCTGTATTAACTTGTAAGGATTAGTTGAAACCTGTATTAACTTGTAAGGGTTAGGTGAAACCTGTATTAACTTGTAAGGATTAGGTGAAACCTGTATTAACTTGTAAGGGTTAGGTGAAACCTGTATGGACTTGTAAGGGTTAGGTGAAACCTGTATGGACTTGTAAGGGTTAGGTGAAACCTGTATTAACTTGTAAGGGTTAGGTGAAACCTGTATGGACTTGTAAGGATTAGGTGAAACCTGTATGGACTTGTAAGGGTTAGGTGAAACCTGTATGGACTTGTAAGGGTTAGGTGAAACCTGTATTAACTTGTAAGGGTTAGGTGAAACCTGTATTAACTTGTAAGGGTTAGGTGAAACCTGTATGGACTTGTAGGGGTTAGGTGAAACCTGTATTAACTTGTAAGGATTAGTTGAAACCTGTATTAACTTGTAAGGGTTAGGTGAAACCTGTATTAACTTGTAAGGATTAGGTGAAACCTGTATTAACTTGTAAGGGTTAGGTGAAACCTGTATGGACTTGTAAGGGTTAGGTGAAACCTGTATGGACTTGTAAGGGTTAGGTGAAACCTGTATTAACTTGTAAGGGTTAGGTGAAACCTGTATGGACTTGTAAGGATTAGGTGAAACCTGTATTAACTTGTAAGGGTTAGGTGAAACCTGTATTAACTTGTAAGGATTAGGTGAAACCTGTATGGACTTGTAAGGGTTAGGTGAAACCTGTATGGACTTGTAAGGATTAGGTGAAACCTGTATGGACTTGTAAGGATTAGGTGAAACCTGTACGGACTTGTAAGGATTAGGTGAAACCTGTATTAACTTGTAAGGGTTAGGTGAAACCTGTATGGACTTGTAAGGGTTAGGTGAAACCTGTATGGACTTGTAAGGGTTAGGTGAAACCTGTATGGACTTGTAAGGATTAGGTGAAACCTGTATGGACTTGTAAGGGTTAGGTGAAACCTGTATGGACTTGTAAGGATTAGGTGAAACCTGTATGGACTTGTAAGGATTAGGTGAAACCTGTATTAACTTGTAAGGGTTAGGTGAAACCTGTATTAACTTGTAAGGATTATGTGAAACCTGTATTAACTTGTAAGGGTTAGGTGAAACCTGTATTAACTTGTAAGGATTAGGTGAAACCTGTATTAACTTGTAAGGGTTAGGTGAAACCTGTATGGACTTGTAGAGGTTAGGTGAAACCTGTATTAACTTGTAAGGATTAGGTGAAACCTGTATTAACTTGTAAGGATGAGTTGAAACCTGTATTAACTTGTAGGGGTTAGGTGAAACCTGTATTAACTTGTAAGGATTAGGTGAAACCTGTATTAACTTGTAAGGGTTAGGTGAAACCTGTATTAACTTGTAAGGATTAGGTGAAACCTGTATTAACTTGTAAGGGTTAGGTGAAACCTGTATGGACTTGTACGGGTTAGGTGAAACCTGTATTAACTTGTAAGGATTAGGTGAAACCTGTATTAACTTGTAAGGATTAGGTGAAACCTGTATTAACTTGTAAGGATTAGGTGAAACCTGTATTAACTTGTAGGGGTTAGGTGAAACCTGTATTAACTTGTAAGGGTTAGGTGAAACCTGTATGGACTTGTATGGGTTAGGTGAAACCTGTATTAACTTGTAAGGATTAGGTGAAACCTGTATTAACTTGTAAGGATGAGTTGAAACCTGTATTAACTTGTAGGGGTTAGGTGAAACCTGTATTAACTTGTAAGGATTAGGTGAAACCTGTATTAACTTGTAAGGGTTAGGTGAAACCTGTATTAACTTGTAAGGATTAGGTGAAACCTGTATTAACTTGTAAGGGTTAGGTGAAACCTGTATGGACTTGTAGGGGTTAGGTGAAACCTGTATTAACTTGTAAGGATTAGGTGAAACCTGTATTAACTTGTAAGGATTAGGTGAAACCTGTATTAACTTGTAAGGATTAGGTGAAACCTGTATTAACTTGTAAGGATTAGGTGAAACCTGTATTAACTTGTAAGGGTTAGGTGAAACCTGTATGGACTTGTAAGGATTAGGTGAAACCTGTATTAACTTGTAAGGGTTAGGTGAAACCTGTATTAACTTGTAAGGATTAGGTGAAACCTGTATGGACTTGTAAGGGTTAGGTGAAACCTGTATGGACTTGTAAGGGTTAGGTGAAACCTGTATGGACTTGTAAGGGTTAGGTGAAACCTGTATGGACTTGTAAGGGTTAGGTGAAACCTGTATTAACTTGTAAGGGTTAGGTGAAACCTGTATGGACTTGTAAGGATTAGGTGAAACCTGTATTAACTTGTAAGGGTTAGGTGAAACCTGTATTAACTTGTAAGGATTAGGTGAAACCTGTATGGACTTGTAAGGATTAGGTGAAACCTGTATGGACTTGTAAGGGTTAGGTGAAACCTGTATGGACTTGTAAGGGTTAGGTGAAACCTGTATGGACTTGTAAGGGTTAGGTGAAACCTGTATGGACTTGTAAGGGTTAGGTGAAACCTGTATGGACTTGTAAGGGTTAGGTGAAACCTGTATGGACTTGTAGGGGTTAGGTGAAACCTGTATTAACTTGTAAGGATTAGGTGAAACCTGTATTAACTTGTAAGGATTAGGTGAAACCTGTATTAACTTGTAAGGATTAGGTGAAACCTGTATTAACTTGTAAGGTGAAACCTGTATTAACTTGTAAGGGTTAGGTGAAACCTGTATGGACTTGTAAGGGTTAGGTGAAACCTGTATTAACTTGTAAGGATGAGTTGAAACCTGTATTAACTTGTAGGGGTTAGGTGAAACCTGTACTAACTTGTAAGGGTTAGGTGAAACCTGTATGGACTTGTAGGGGTTAGGTGAAACCTGTTTTAACTTGTAAGGATTAGTTGAAACCTGTATTAACTTGTAAGGGTTAGGTGAAACCTGTATTAACTTGTAAGGATTAGGTGAAACCTGTATTAACTTGTAAGGGTTAGGTGAAACCTGTATGGACTTGTAAGGATTAGGTGAAACCTGTATGGACTTGTAAGGATTAGGTGAAACCTGTATGGACTTGTAAGGATTAGGTGAAACCTGTATGGACTTGTAAGGGTTAGGTGAAACCTGTATGGACTTGTAAGGGTTAGGTGAAACCTGTATGGACTTGTAAGGGTTAGGTGAAACCTGTATTAACTTGTAAGGATTAGGTGAAACCTGTATGGACTTGTAAGGATTAGGTGAAACCTGTATGGACTTGTAAGGATTAGGTGAAACCTGTATGGACTTGTAAGGGTTAGGTGAAACCTGTATGGACTTGTAAGGGTTAGGTGAAACCTGTATGGACTTGTAAGGGTTAGGTGAAACCTGTATGGACTTGTAAGGATTAGGTGAAACCGGTATTAACTTGTAAGGGTTAGGTGAAACCTGTATGGACTTGTAGGGGTTAGGTGAAACCTGTATTAACTTGTAAGGATTAGGTGAAACCTGTATTAACTTGTAAGGATTAGGTGAAACCTGTATTAACTTGTAAGGATTAGGTGAAACCTGTATTAACTTGTAAGGTGAAACCTGTATTAACTTGTAAGGGTTAGGTGAAACCTGTATGGACTTGTAAGGATTAGGTGAAACCTGTATTAACTTGTAAGGGTTAGGTGAAACCTGTATTAACTTGTAAGGATGAGTTGAAACCTGTATTAACTTGTAGGGGTTAGGTGAAACCTGTACTAACTTGTAAGGGTTAGGTGAAACCTGTATGGACTTGTAGGGGTTAGGTGAAACCTGTATTAACTTGTAAGGATTAGTTGAAACCTGTATTAACTTGTAAGGGTTAGGTGAAACCTGTATTAACTTGTAAGGATTAGGTGAAACCTGTATTAACTTGTAAGGGTTAGGTGAAACCTGTATGGACTTGTAAGGATTAGGTGAAACCTGTATGGACTTGTAAGGATTAGGTGAAACCTGTATGGACTTGTAAGGATTAGGTGAAACCTGTATGGACTTGTAAGGGTTAGGTGAAACCTGTATGGACTTGTAAGGGTTAGGTGAAACCTGTATGGACTTGTAAGGATTAGGTGAAACCTGTATGGACTTGTAAGGATTAGGTGAAACCTGTATGGACTTGTAAGGATTAGGTGAAACCTGTATTAACTTGTAAGGATTAGGTGAAACCTGTATGGACTTGTAAGGGTTAGGTGAAACCTGTATGTGTCATGTATTGTCATGTTGTGTGTTTCTGTCCTTTCCCTTCACCCTGTCTCCCTCTGCTGGTCGTTGTTAGGTTACCTTTTCTCCCCCTCTTTCCCCCAGCTGTGCCTTGTCTCCTCCTAACTACCCATTCACCCCGTTTCCCACCTGTTCCCTTTTCCCCTCTGCTTAGGTCCCTATATCTCTCTCTGTTTTTGTTCCTGTCCTTGTCGGATTCTTGTTTGTTGTGTTTCATGCCTGAGCCAGACTATCGTCATGTTTGCTGTAACCTTGTCCTGTCCTGTCGGAATCTGCCGGTCTATCTGAGCCTACCTATGTTTGATTATTAAAGAAGCTCTGTTTAAGTTAGTTCGCTTTTGGGTCCTCATTCACTCACCGTAACAGTATGGACTTGTAAGGATTAGGTGAAACCTGTATGGACTTGTAAGGGTTAGGTGAAACCTGTATTAACTTGTAAGGATTAGGTGAAACCTGTATGGACTTGTAAGGATTAGGTGAAACCTGTATGGACTTGTAAGGATTAGGTGAAACCTGTATTAACTTGTAAGGATTAGGTGAAACCGGTATGGACTTGTAAGGATTAGGTGAAACCTGTATTAACTTGTAAGGGTTAGGTGAAACCGGTATGGACTTGTAAGGGTTAGGTGAAACCTGTATTAACTTGTAAGGGTTAGGTGAAACCGGTATGGACTTGTAAGGGTTAGGTGAAACCTGTATTAACTTGTAAGGGTTAGGTGAAACCTGTATGGACTTGTAAGGGTTAGGTGAAACCTGTATGGACTTGTAAGGATTAGGTGAAACCTGTGTGAGCTTGTAGGGATAAATACATATGTGTATGAACTTGTGTATGGACACGTATGGGCTTGTGGTGACTTGTATGGCCTTGGTAGCGTTTATCATGGGCTGGTACAGGTGAACTTGAGCATGTTGGGATTTGTAGGTACCCCTATGGTCTTGAGTGGACTTGTGGAAGCTCGTCTAGACTAACATCAACATGTGAGAACTTATGAGAGTTCACCTGAGTTGAGTATAACACACTGAGGGAAAGCTCAAGTATGCCATGTTGTGGTGAGAGACTCACAATTTCAAACTCCATCTCCACAAGCTCTTTGTCAGCTTTCTTCTCGTCCAGTTCTTCCATTGACTTGTACAGATGCTGTGAAAGAAATACATTATTCTGTGGTTTGGAACAGAAGTACAGCATGGAGCGTCTCCTATTCCCCTATGGGCCTCCCCCTGCTGCGGCCCTCCCTCCCAGACTCACGTCGATGTGGACCTGTTTTTGGCTGTGCTCCTCAATCAGGTGGTTGGCTGTGCCGTGGAGCTTCTCACACTCAGCCTGCAGTTGTATGACGGCTCCCTGAACGTCATTCATCAGTTCAGAGCTCTGGCAGAAACAACACAGAGAGACAGGGTTCTATGTCTGTAATACACAGCCATGGCCCCACTGCCATGGAGAGCCTGGCACTGACACACTCCTTTCCCTTAACACACTGCTGCCCTGATAGAGCTTCCCTTACATATAATCTCTAAACGTATCCCTCCCTCAGGGTTCAACATAACAGACCCATTATTTAATTTAAACCCTTTGGTATTCTGTTTCATCCTCTATCCTGGCCCTGCCTATAGTACCTCTGCTCCAGGTCTGCCTCCTCCCTGTTGATTCATGAATCTGCTAACCAGGCCCTGCAGATTCTCATAGAGCTGGAACAGCTGGCTGACCTTCCTGCTCATGTCTACAGAGCAGGAGGGGCACGTGGAGCCTTGCTGCCCGCCTGCCTGCCCGCTGCCCTGGCCCTGCTCTGACCCCTGCTGGAGGCTCTGGGAGAGCAGCGAGGAGGAGGACGCCATCATGTCCTCCAGCATGCCTCGCAGGTTGTCCATCTGCGGTGAGAGGGCAGTGTGAGGGCCATGTTGGGGCCACCCACTAGCTGCTACATTATGGATGATGCTGTCTCAGCTATATTCTACAGTTGAAGGTTTTACACTCTGGTGTTAGACCTGACAGTGTATTCAAATAAACAAACAAACAAACAAACAAACGTCCGTCCGTCCGTCCGTCCGTCCGTCCGTCTGACCTGATCCTGTAGCTGTCTGTCTTTCTTGGTCTTCTGCTCAGCCTTGGCTGAAGTGTTCTCAGTCTTCAGCAGTAGCACCTCTTCCTCCACTTTCTGCACTGCGTTCCTGAACACAGAGTGTTGGAACAGGTGCACCAGGCCATGAGGAGCAGGCCACCACCTCTCTTCCAATGGAAAACTACCACATCTCAACTGGCCATAAAACTGCTGAGGGAAGAACGGCTCGTAATAATCTCCGGGAACAGAGCAAATGGAATGGCATCATACACCTGGAAACCATGTGTTTGATGTATTTCATACCATTCCACTGATTCCGCTCCAGTAGTTACCACGAGCCCGTTCTTCCCAATTAAGGTACCGCCAACCTCCTGTGTTACAAATTACTTAGACTACCAAATTATATCAAATGTAGTTTCCATAATAATCTATCTATCATTTCTATTTAGCCTTCCTGTGTGCTCATGTGTCGTTGTTTACCTGAGGTATAATATCTGCAGTCTGAGCTGTCCTTGCTTAGGAGAGTCAGAGGAGTCCTCACTGTCTGACCCTTTGGCTGTTTCTGAGCCTCCCTCTAAGCCCTGAACTGTCCCTATGTTCAGAATCAGCTGCTCCAGTTCTCCCAGCTATGACAGGGACATGGGGTCATCAACAATGTGTGTGTTTGTGCTTGCATAGATCTTCCTCACTCACCTTGGCTCTGTCACCCATCAGGCTGTCGACCAGAACTCTCAGATGAGTCAGTTGATCCAACAGTTTGTCAGGCACATCCCTGTCACCTACACATTCAGGACAAAAATGGTCATCCCACACAAAAGACATCATTCAGTAAAAGAAAACATAGAATAGCCATACACTATCCAATCTCCACATTGTTTTCTTACCCAAGTCAGTGAGGAGCTCCCGGAGGTGCTGGAGCTGGGCCTGGTCGGCCTTGCCTGCTTCCAGCAGCTCTACTCTGGTCTCCAGGGTGTTGTGTCTCTCCCTGAGCCTGCCCACGTCCCTCAGGGCCTCCACTGTCTCTGGGTAACGCTCTGCCCCGCTGGCCACATGAGACAGGGGTTTGCTGCCCACCATCAGAGCTCCATCAGAGAGGGACTGCTGGGGCAGTGCTCCCCCATGCTGGCTGGCAGTGACAGGAGTGAAGGCAGCAGCTCCATCAGAGAGGGACTGCTGGGGCAGCGCCCCACCCATGCTGGCTGGCAGTGACAGTGCCAGGAGTGAAGGCTGCAGCTCCATCTGAGAAGGACCTCCGGTGGCAGTGACAGTGCCAGGAGTGAAGGCAGCAGCTCCAGTATTGGCATTGATTGAGGCGCTGAAAGGAGGGGACAGGGACTGAGTGCCTGATTTCCTATTGGAGAAATAGCTACCATCAACACAAAGCTCATGTCTATTCCTATGTCTTGTATATGATTGCTTGATAAAGGAATCTCACTCTTTCAAGCAAGACATAAGACATGCCTTTTGCAGATTCTGTTGCTCGCTAACCAAGGTGGTCTGCATGATGTCCCAGGTCACACACTGGATGAGCTCGTCTGGGTCTGGGTAACACCAAACTCTGTCCTGCAGCTCTTTCTGTGATAGAGAGAAGACAAGAAAGAGAGGAAGTCATGATTAACCTCTTTTTACTAGAGTTAGCTACTACAGTACTATACTATTGTTTGTCTCCTCTTAACAATGTAGTATATAATTTCTGAGCTTGGAAAGTAGTCTCCTGAGTTCCAACTCACGGTGGCAGAGTCCAGGTTGTCCAGTCGGTGGCAGTACTGTTCCACTTCATTGATTCTGTCAACCAGCTCACTCATATTCAGCTGGAACCCAAAAATACCCAGAGCAACGTCATGCTACCAGATGGAAACAGACATGTAGGATAATCCCTATTATCCTCACTCTATTGTTGGGGTGAGTGACAGGCCAGGTTGCCAGAGATAAGCTGTGGCTCTTTGATGCTGTTGCCCTCTGTATGACTCCATGTCCCCTACAGAGAGGGATGGATGGAGGAAGGGGACCAGGGCCAGGGTGGATCGGGCTCTACATGACTCTATATTTCACCACTGTGTGGGGTGGTGAGATGGAGAAGGATTCCCTAGTGATGAGCACTGGGTAGATCCCCTACTGTAGATTAATGAGGGAGATGAGCAAGGTTTCCAAATGTTGTCTATCTGCAATCCCACCTCACTATGAGGGTTTGCCAGTATGGATGTGTGTCTGACCTGGTTGAGTTGGTTCTGGAGGCTCTTGATCTCTTTCTTCAGGTCGTCTCTGGACTCCTTCAGGTCCTGGATCTCCTTCAGCAGATCCTGGATCAGCGATATAGACTGGAAACACAACAGAGTGTGTTCGAAGGACTCAAAGCTCAAAGAATCTCACATCACTGGTCAGATCAATTAACGATATATAAGCTCCCAGTAATGTATTGGGTAAATCTCCAACATTTCAGCATCACTGTGTCTTATTCAGGGTGAATCAGCACACATGTGATCTCTTAGCATTAGGTCTGAAGCTTTTTCACAGCCTCTTCATGCCCAAAACACTTGAAACTGACTCAGCCCAGTTCTCTAATCTCCCAAAGTAAGAGTCTGTGAAACTTTGAAGCGATCAGGGGACTCAGTAAGGTAGAAATCCCCCTGACCAAAGCCATATCTGTTACTATTCCCCTGGCTACTTCCTTTGAAGATCAGTAGGAAGATCCTAAACCCCTTCATTTAGGAGGGATCCCAAAACCCCTCTCCGTGGCTCCATCCAGTTGACATTTCACCCCAAGGGAGGTTACTAGGACACCACCATCCATATGTAGTAGATGAGATACACAAGCTGTTACAAAGCAGTGGTAGGACCTGTCTGTCTCCAGATAATCCATGTTTTTCAGAGTACATAACCCCTGCCCATATGGAACCACTCCACTCTCTAACACAGCTGAGGCCTTGTTGACAGAGTAAACCCACACATGTGCTCTGGGTGTTGCAAATTAGAAATAGGTTGTGTTTACTAAGCAAAGTTGAAACAGGTGGCTTTGAACGTATTTACCAGAGTTCCGGTGGGTTTGTCTAATGCACCCAGACATGAAACGACGCATAGTGACCCCACTGAGCTGCACAGGCCGTCAAACAATTGGCTGAATAACTAATAGGTTGTTCAGTGAGCTGTAAACGTGGAAGGGATATATGACCTGCGTGTATGGAATTTTCCTTGATCACCTCAAGCATCTCAGAGACATGAGATTAGGCAAAACATGATCAAATCTTGTAAGCAGGACATGCACTGGAATATTCTTCCCTGGCAACCAACCCAACCCCTAATGACAAACAGAGAGACAATCAACTGTATTTGGCACATTTTGATGAGTGGGTCCAGGGTATGGTTAATTTCCTATGAGATTCCTATGACACTTTAAAAGCTCATCGTGAGGCTGATTGGACATATTGAGTTCACAGGAAATTATGATATTTGCCTACATCAGCAAACAGTAGGCAAAATGTATGCATCGTCCTCTTCCCTCAAAGGAGCTGGGATCCCTAACCAGGGGACATCCCCAACCGTATCTTCCTCAGACACAATGTCCCTAGTACTCTGTCTGTTTGTCTGTGAGGATGTTGTTTGGACAGAGTGCCCAACCTCCTTCCTGTTTCTACCACAACATCTGGGTCAGCATCACCCACAAGTCTGTTGCAAATGGTAACGGACAGGGCAACCTAAATACAAGCCCCTTCTGACAACAAGAAAAACTCCAGTAAAAGGGGTAGGAAATGAGTAACTAACATAATGTAAGTACACTTACTTTTACTGTCCCAACGATAAGGAAGTTATTTGCGATTGGGAAGAAAGCCATCCACTCTACCTCCCTGTTACTCTTTAGTCAGCCATTAACTGGCTCTGACTTAAGATGGCCGGTGGCCTGGAATCCTTCCACGCCACTGTGAACACAGAGCGCCACTCAGGCAGACTTTTCGCTACCCTCTCAGATCCAGGACATGTACCTTGTGGGGTCACAGCGGAGCACACCTTTATCAACCACAACAATCCCCTGATAACCTCTGCCATGGGTCAAGAAGAAAGAGACCCTGGCTAAGGGCCTGTATGCGGGAAATACAATATGCTGCTATGAGTTCTGAGGCAGAAACTGATGGACATTGGGTCTTAGTGGGGTCTTCAGGGATATGGTAGACAGGGCCAGAGAAAGCCAGACAGGGCCATTGGATACTGACCCACAGCAGTATGCCCACAGGATACATGAATGATTCAAAAGAACCTTCGCCTGTACCCACTGGATGTCCCTCCCTCATATCACCTGAGTGTTAACTGGGCAGGTCTGGGCAACATCAGTGAAGTCCTGTGCAATCTTTCATCTTCCTACTTGCTTTATTTACACAGACTCATGTCTCTATCAGTGTCCATATTTCAAACTCAGACATTTCAGATAACAGCAGAGATACAGTTCAGAGTGTAGTATGAAGTACTGGACCGATACTGATTCTAAATTGTAGACACCCCAGGAGGTTGGTGGCACCTAAATTGGGGAGGACGGGCTTGTGGTAATGGCTGGAGCTGAATAGGTGGAATGGTTTCAAACACATGGAAACCATGTTTAACTCCGTTCCATTAATTCCATTCCAGCCATTACAATGAGCCGTCCCCTCTCAGCAGCCTCCCCTAGTGATCTGTACTACTCAGCTATTCAATTTTGTT
Source organism: Oncorhynchus mykiss (assembly GCF_013265735.2). NCBI lineage: Eukaryota > Metazoa > Chordata > Actinopteri > Salmoniformes > Salmonidae > Oncorhynchus > Oncorhynchus mykiss. The sequence continues at coordinate 79,361,447 of NC_048576.1, read as the reverse complement.
CCACAGCATACACAGGGAACACAGGAGTGGTGCTTATCTTTGGGGAGTGGCCTTTCCTTTGGAAACTGGAACAGAGGTCATTTGAGAAAACAGTGTGGTGCCCATCACCTATTGTGCTGTGCTCTGTCATCAATATCCTTATCCAGTGTTGAGAGTTCTGAAATGCTCACCATTCACCACACAGACAGGCCCCCAACTGCGGGACAGGGCTTTGATGAGCAAGCACTCAAGGACTTAATACAGATAAGAGGGGCTGAATCACTTGCCAGCAGCATATCCCCCTGCATTCCACTGCTGGCTTGCCTCAGAAACTAGGTAGTTGGTCCTGGTCAGTACCTGGATGGGAGACAGAACGCTGCTGGAAGGCCAATAGGTGGTACTCTTCCCTCTGGTCTAAGGAGATTCAGTGCCCCAGGGCTGTCTTTCAGTGTCCTGACTAAAGATCCCATGGCACTTATCGTATGAGTAGGGGTGTTAACCCCGGTGTTGTGGCTAAATTCCCAATCTGGCCCTCATACCATCATGGCCACCTAATCATCCCTCTAACATCTGTCACAAGATGGATGTCTAGTCTAGAATACCCAGTGGAACTGTAATGTTATCCTATTTCTTGACTGTTATGGCCATTTTTCTTTGACCACAAAATTGTTTTGGGACAGATTCCCCAAAATGATTTGGCGCCTATCTTATTACAAGCAAAATTGTGCATCACAGACAAATCAGAGTTTCAACACAGTTTTGACTGTTGATCAAGGGAGGCAGCACTGTCACAGCAGCAGGGTTCAAATTTGACCTGTCCTTGCATGACATTATTTAAATTGATAATAAAATTATAACTCCGCGATGACAGTGTGATATTAATAATTACATTTTGAGGAAGAGCCTGTCTCACCTTGGACACGCCGTCCTCACTCGCCTGAGCCTTGCGGCGGAGCTGCATCAGCTGCAACAAGTCGTTGACCCTATCTGCCGAAGTTTGTCTTCCATGTGATGGTACGGGCTAGAGGACTTGGTCATATACGAACCATGGGGCTCCTGTGGCGGGGCATCCTGCTCTCTCCAGCCGGTGGTCACATTTTGGATTTTCAGGTGTCCCAGGAAAGCGTGGAGGAGGGTATGTAACGCATTGAAGTTGACAGCTCCAACTTCAGGTGTCCCGATCGACAGGTTCACCAAATCGAACAAACTAATGTCAGCTGACATTTTGTCTCTCACTGCTTTTGAGTTAATGTTATTAAAAAGGTATTTACGAGGGATAAGATATATCTTCTTCCAATATTGCCATTTTATTTTGTGAAAAATAAACGCCAGAATGATTCAATTAAATAACATAAGATTTTTTAAAAAGGACAGGATCGAACGCAAAAAAATAGAAATGTAAAATTATAGAGGAAAAAAAATCTCTGATTCTTCTGTACTAAATAAAAAGTGTCTGCAAATTAGAATGAAATATTCCCTACACAGTTACTTTTCGTTGCTACTCAATATCGGTTGTTTCTTATTCCAATGCCATTTCTAACCTTGTTTTAGAAATTGGTTCTAATCTCTCACACCTACCATAGAACCGTATTGCACGTAATAATGACAGTGAGTACAGTTCCCTTTTGTGATTGGATGTAGCCTCCTTCCATTACACAATAATTGCATCCCACATTGTGACTCACAGCGTCCCTGGTTGCTGAGCAACAAGGCAAATCCTCCTCAGGTAGGACAAGGGTTGTGTTGTTGAGAATGTATGCAAAGCATCACCTGTTCTCACCCCAGGTATACAAAAAGGAGCATACAGACACGAAAAAAAGGCTCAAAATAACAATTTTATAATAATAAAGATGTAAAAAAACAAGCGTGCATATCCTGGTGCCTTTCTAAGTAACTACATTCAAGTATAAAATCTAGTTCATAATCCAAAATACATAGTTATTCCCTCAAAATCCTATTGATTGCCTCACATCCAACAGCTCTGGCTCTGAACAATCTTCAAACTCAGTTTTTCATGTGCCACAGAACTGAACTCTACATTAAGCATTCCACACAATGAATTAAATGATTCATGAACTAGACTATACATTTTTGGCAAGGAGGAGCAAACACTGTAAACTGTTTGTGACCTCAATCGAAATTGCATGATGAAAATGTAGAAAAAAAATGCTTGATGTTTGCAGAGTGCAAATGTCATTGTTTCAATGTGAGTTCTAAATAAAACCATAGCCTTTTAAACTCATAAGCTCAAGAGTTCCTCAATGTGACATTTTAACAGAGCAATATAACCTAGAGCAGTTTAGACATAAAAATTCTGGTCTACATTTTGCAATTCACCATTCATCCAACAGCCATGCCATCATCCTCAATACACTATCTATGGCCTTTTGGATCCCACTTTTGACAAAACCTATGGAATACTACAGATACTCTGAAAGTGTGATGCAAATATTGACAAAGAAATAACATTTAGAGCATTGTTCGACAATTTCGTACAGATACCACTATAACAAAAATAATTTAAATTGCAATAAGCTAGTGTACATGCGTAATTTATCCCTTTATGACAAATGCCATCTTACAAGAAATCTAGATGCAGTGGAGTCCTGATAAATGCAATGGCTTGGGAGTATTCTAAATGTGTATACTAAACCTGAGCATGCAGAAGTGAAAAGTGTATTTGAATTTGAACTGATAAACTGCATGTAAAAAGAGTTTGTATATTTCCAATGTGCGCTTTTCAAGAATCGACTGTACTACGTTTTCTTCTTCTATCAAATTTAAGTAGTATAATAAGATTAATGTCGAAACTGGAAACCTTGGTAGGAATAGCAGTCTAGCCAAACCTTAATCAATGACTACTGCACATTGAAACCAACCAGCTGAACATCTACATGAAGACAGAAGCACAGTGAATGACATTGAGCATGAAAGTAAAGGCTCCTCTGTGCACAACTGACTCACTCCAAGTAAAGTCAAATATACACTATTTAAGTGTATCTTCCACTTGAAAAGGCAAAAATCAATAGAGCTGTGAATGACTACTAAAACAGTGTTACTAGTCTCTGCTTATTGGAATCAATAGAGCTGTGAATGACTGTGCTAAAACAGCGTTACTACAGTCTCTGCTTATTGGGGCTGAGGTGGGCCAGTCAAACGGTCAGTTGAAGGATTCCAAAGGATAGCTAGGTTGATAGGAAGGTGTTACACCGACTCTTCCCCGGATGACCCGTCCAGCTGTGAATAGCTCCTCTCACTGTGACCCCCTCCTCCCATTGGTTGTCATATGTTGTCATAGTCAGTGTCCCGTCGGCTGGAGACCACCACCCACTCAGCCACGAAGAAGGATAGCGTGCCCAGGAAGCCCACCACAACCATGATGAGCAGCTGCCAGTGCAGCAGGAGATAGTTACTGTAGAAGAAGGCCAGGGCTGCAGTGATGGACTGCAGAGGACAAGAGCGCCAAGTTACACCACTGTAATACAGCAACTGTGGTTAACAAGTATGGGGAATCATCAAGGGATATACCAAGCAAATAGCTCAATGTTATATTTCTTCAAATAATTCAGAGTAATACATTATCACCATAGACAGCAAACCATCTTGTGTGTGTAGGCCTAACAGATATCAATGTACCTGGACAAACTTGAAAACGGCAAAGGCAGGAGCGCTGTCCTCCCGGAACATGAATCCCACAATGCTCAGCAGTTGGGTGTTGAAGCAGCTGTCCCCCAGGCCCAGCAGGAAGCTGCACAGCAGCGCCACCTCAACACTGAACAAACAACACAACAGGTTAAGCAATTAAGGCAACGCCACACCACCTCAACACTGAACAGACAACATCCCAGGTTAATACAGACATGAAACCTTACACAATCTGCAGTTACCTGATAGTGCATAATTGCATTTGAACTCTACTGCTACACTTAACATAATGCTCATGTCCTGACCTGCTGTATTCTTATGCAAAGTACGTAGAATTGTTGTAATAGTAATCTATGGTCATTGTTTTATGGGCCAACTGAGTAAGCCCTGCTGTGTACCTGGGGGTGATGTATGCCTGCAGGTGTGTGCCCTCTTCTGGGGCAATAGGGGCATCACTGGCAATGTTCAAGAAGATCAGGTAAAAGGCCACGAAGTGAGTGATCAGCCCCAGCAGCACGACCGGGTTCCTCCCAAACCGGTTGCACTTGTTCAGCATCCCAAACACGCCCCCTCCTGGATAAACAGAGGCACAGCAAAAACAGAAGCGTTGACTTCCTTGAATCATCAGTCCCTTCCTGTCAACCAGTTTATCTGCTTTCCAAACCTCACGTGTATCATGTGATCCGACACAGCACTGAAGATAAAAAATGTCTTTGACTCACCCAGGATCTCTCCCAGGCCAATGAAAATACCAGAGAGCCCGATCAGACTCTTAGCGTCATTCCCAAATTGAGTCATGGCTCCTATACATGTCCCGTATACCCCACTGTAAAATGTCAACTCTAGGCCTGAAGGTGGGAAAGGAGCAAGAGTTACACACATAGAACCTATGGTTACGCATTCAAACATACTCAATGTCAATTGAATATGCATCCGTTTATATTTCTATACTAGCATCCACTGAAAGAATTTCCTCATGTTGGAAATAGCCCAAACCATTTTTTTTTTGAATTATTTGGAATGAATTTGCCCACCTGTGTATGCTATGGAGATACTCAGCAGTAGCATCTCTTTAGTGACAGACAACTGCAACGCTTTCTCTGTAAGAAGAGAACACATATCAGTCAGTTGAGCTCTGGGCCTTTGTTGCTGACATGACAGATTGAAGTAAGAAGCAACCAATGAACTCTGACTCACTGAAAGCATCCAGAGCCTGGGAACCAAGACCTGGAGTCGCTCTGCAAGGAAGAGAAATCCATAAATAAACTTAAGTACAGCCTTTCCAGACATAGAGGAATACAGGATTATCTAGATTCAACCCAGGCCTATGGAGGAATACAAAGTACCTTACATACAACAGCAGGTACAGAATGCACAAACACCATTTGTATGGCATATCTATTAGTATATCAATATTTGACATCTGTATGTATGCATGACAACATGCGTGATTCCTGTCAATAAATGGTAGATAAGGAAAAATGTTCTTGTGCTAGTTTACTCTACATTTTCCATCCCAGCCTGTCTGCAGACTGCACTCACACGATGATAGGGGCGCTCTCTGTGGACTCAGTCTGCAGCAGTGACTCAGACGCCTCTGAGGGTGTGGCCTCAGGCTCTGGCTTCTGGATCAGGAAGAACAGAAAGCTGCCCACCAGGCTGATGACCGTGAGAGAGATGAAAACCGTCTGGCGATCCTTGTCTAGACACACACAAAGCACGCGTCAGCAACTTATGGCCAAAATGAGATTTCCTCGTTGTGTCAAGGGAACTTAGGGAATGCTAGATACTATAAAAAGGAAAGAACTCATGAACCTAAGTAGAATACATTCAAACGATATCTACATTGTTATAGTAAAAAGTTAACCATAACTGATGACATACCTGATATGTGAACATGGCCATGCCAGGCAAAATAAATATACATGTTTCCAAAGAATAAGCTGCAAAATGGGATAGATACATGTTAGGCAGTCCAACACCATGGATTCAGTACCAGAGTAAAAAAGCTGTGGTAAACAGTGATGCTGATAAGAAGAAGTACCTGAACTGTAGCAAGGCCCAGAAAATACCACTGTTCCTGCCGATGGTGGCATCTGTAGAGTTGATGGTGAGTAGGTTCCCCTGAGCTGTCCATAATACTAGGCCACAGATGGAAAGAGATTGAAAGATAAAAGAGGGTTCTGTGGTGATAGGAAATACAAGTCATTAATTCTCAAGTAAGAATACCACAGTCTTCTTACTTGCAGCCGCTATTCCAACAACTACAGACGCTGTGTAGAAGCTCCAGGTGTAGGGGTGGATGAACATGGCAATGTATCCACTGATGGAAATAAAACATTGGACAGTGGACATCACAAACAAGCTAATGAAAACAAGTACATTATGCACACTCAGAGAGAATAGATAAATAAACAGTTCTGTAAACAGGTATAGGCTACAGTGGGTTGATTTAAAGAAAGGTCAAAGGAGTGTGCTCACCTGTATACTAGTCCACTAAAGAACATGGACAACTGGGGTCCTATAACAGCCACTACTGAGGGAGCAATCAGGTTGGATGCAGAGAAAACTCCATAGATGATGGCCATGCTACATGTAAAAACATTTTTTTTTTTTTTTAACTCATTAGATGATATTGCTCCAATGTAATACCACTATTCATAGACAATGTTAGCAACATGGCTACAAGTGCAGGCATTTTATTCAATAAGGATGTGTCTGAATTTTTAAAAAGCCTGGTGTTTGCCTGCCACGGGTGGTGTCATTAAGATGTCCATAAAGGCCAACAGCAGCAATTAAAATCACAGACAAGGCCCTACAACACCACAGTCATATGCATGTTATTTACGAAATACCTCAGGAAACTGGGATATTGTAGAGAACTGAAAGTCAACTTTGTTGCCTAAACTGGGCAGATTCAATTACTTGCCTTTTGAGACCTCTTTGAGAGAGAGAGAGACAGGATTACACATTTCCAACAGTTCTAATCTATACCATAGGAGCCACATAGGTCAAAGTCACAGTATTTCAGCATCACAATAAATTACCTTGTGTATCCACTCCCATGGAATTCAGTACTGTTGAAACTCTTGATCACAGTTTGCTGAAAAAGCATGAGACATAAATAATTGACACCATCAATATTAACTTCCCCTGTAGGTTCCCTACAGTTGTGTGGCTTGAATGTGTATGTATCATTTGTCAGTTCAACCATACCTCTATATTGCCACATGTTTGGAAAGCAGTGAACATGAACATAAATCCAAAACCCAGGATTATGATGTTCAAGAGTGTCTTTCCCTCTGGACCCATGCTTGCTGCAGAGTGTCACTGTAATATTTCTTGGCGAAATGGGTTAGTTAAAAATCGTCTGAAGGGGTCCACAGCTAATCTGAAAAAGAACAGAATCAAAACAACCTTGGTGACAAATCCGTAGAAACGATGTTATGCTATGAATATTAGCTATTGTCAAGACACTAGGTAGGTATATATAGGTAGATCTGCTACCAAATAATCACTATAGTAAGTATTTCCTTGCTTTTGTCTATTTAGCCACTTGAGAAGAAAACAATTTACCGAGTCGGGTGCTGCACTGTATAGTCCTTGTTTGTGCAAGTTATATAGTAAGCAAACCAATAACGACTTGTGGAGATTTTTTTTAGAAAAAAATCCTTGAAAGAATCCAACAATAATGTACGATACTTTTCCCCTGTGTAGTGTTAAAATGGTCTTTGAATATTTTTCAGTGAGTGACCAAAACTGTTCGTCATGTGAGATAGTCAGCTGAAATTTCAAGGCGTACAACCCAAAGCCCACTGGGAAACTGAGTTTATTTGCTATAGTCTGACGCCAATCTCGTTTCCGGGTCAAACTATTAAAAAACATTACTAAATTGAAAGTATTTTCCATTTGTGTCCCCTCCGAGTAATTTGTATATAATATAATATATTTTGGTGCATTGAATTATGATTTAAAAATGTGTAATTTGAAGATGCGTTGCTTTTCCCTCCAAATAAATACGCAGCAGCGTTACCCGTCAACCTCATTCAACGAGGAGGAGCAAGGGGCAACATCTTGTCCTAACAAATGGTCAGTGCTAAGGAAATCGTCATAAATTTGGAAAGCGATATTGCATTTTTTAAAGAAAAACTCGACATATTGCGAGCAGGTTGATTAAGTACCATCATTTTAATCAAAAACTTTAAGTGGGTGTTGACGTTTCACCCACATTTTCTGGTAGTACTGTTGCGTGTTTGTTAGCTAGGCTAACTAAGGCCCTTTCTGCAACATGAGCTATGGTAGGCCCCCGCCCGATGTTGAGGGCATGACTTCTCTTAAAGTGGATAATCTGACGTACCGAACCTCACCTGAGACCCTTCGCCGTGTCTTTGAAAAGTATGGTAGGGTAGGAGATGTTTACATCCCCCGAGATCGTTATACGAAAGAGAGCAGAGGGTTCTCCTTTGTGCGATTCCATGACAAGCGGGACGCAGAGGATGCGATGGACGCAATGGATGGTGCCGTGCTGGACGGACGCGAGTTAAGAGTCCAGATGGCCCGTTACGGACGTCCCCCAGATTCTCATCATGGAGGCGGTGGTGACCGTGGAGATCGTGGTGACCGTCGGCGTGGAGGTGCACCCCGGAGGTACGGGGGTGATGGCCGACGAAGTAGGAGGTAAGAGCTGAGCACATGGTTAAGTAGTTGCTCTAGCTCTCCTTCGATTGGGTCGTTTTTCATTGTTAGCTATGTGATTTTTAAATTTACGTTAGCTATGTGTATAGTGTTTGTTTAGGAACTTGAATGTTGCAACGGTAATGTTTCGATTATGTAGCGTCAGCCACCATTACAAGTGTGGTTCATTGACCTGGTAACGTGGCAGCGTTTTGAGGGTGTTGTGGCCTTACGTTTAGTTTTTAGATGGGCGATAACTCGACATAACGACCTTACTCTTGTTTCTCCTCACTAGTCCAAGGCGTCGAAGACGCAGCAGATCCCGGAGCAGAAGCCGATCTCGTTCCCGCAGCCGCTCCCGCAACAGCCGATCAAGGTCTCGTTCCTACTCTCGCTCCAAGTCTCGCTCCCCTAAGAGAGACAAGGCCAAGTCCCCGTCCAGGTCCCGCTCCAGATCCAAGTCTCCTAAGTCAAAGTCCCGTTCCAGGAGCCACACCCCTGCAGAAAGAGCCTCAAGATCAAGATCCAAGAGCCAGCCCAAGTCACCTGGGGAGAATGGAGCTGAAACCCCATAGATGACTGACAAAATGGTAATTGTTGTAAATTGAGGTGAAGTCTAGCGTTACACTAGATTGTATGACTAGCATGGGGGGATGTGATGTGGGGATATTGTGTGGGATGGATTTGCACTAAGTCTCCCTTTTCCATGGTTATCTGTGGTTGAATAGAATGGGGTTGGTTGTGGGATGTCTTGACAATGTGAACTGCTTTAAGTCTTTCCACCTCAAAGTGGTTATGCATATTACTGTAACACTGGGCATGGCAAAGAGGAATGGAACACTGTCCCATATGGTGGTTGCCTGAAACCCACATTTGCTGGATTTTTGGGGACTATTCCTTTGTCACAATTTTGTTCTGTCCTGCCCAATGTTCCAGTTCATTATCAGTGTAGAGGAAATTTAGGTCCATTCTTGCATTGTACATATGTGGCATTTGAGAATACATTTTTAACGTAAAAATATAATGTTCATAAAAAAAATCTGGAATTCTCTCCTCCAAGCTGCGGAATCCTGTTTGCAAAAGAGGAGTTTGAGGCAGTATGAGCAGTTAGTGAGCTGGGTGTGTGAGCTGTCCGGGCACCTGCTGCTGTGGGGGTTGCTATGGAGCAGGCCGGTTGCAGGTTGCAGTCAGTGTTGGGGTGGTGTTGAGGTACGTCTGCAGGACAATGGACAGAAGCCTTGCATTGTCCTCCAGGTCATGCTCTCTGCTTTTTGGGGGCAAAGACTTGTGCTCAGGAGGGAACCAAGGTTTGTCTGACTGGTTTCTCATGACAAGATTTCTCATTTTTGTGAAGCCCGGGCGTCTCTTGACTTTTGGTTCCTTCCTTGAACCAAAAAAATTCAACCATCAGAAACGGGTTTGCATAGCTTTTGATTTGGCTCTTTCTTTCAAATGTAGACTAGTTTCCTACTAATATGGGGGAAATGTGCTATGCACATGAAGTTGGCATTACATTGCCAGCCGATTACACCATACATATGGCCTGGAGGTGTCTCCATGTCTATCTGAAGGGAGGGGTGTGGTAAAGTTAACAAGTCGTCGCCACTTCATTACTAGAGGTTGAAAACAAAATTTAGTTATTTGTTTTCCAACACCAGTTTCTTACATCCTTGTCTTTCAAACATTTTTCAGATGAGATGCCAATGAGGACGTCACACTTCAGACTGAGGACCCTGTCCATACAATGATTTCTGTGTAAAAGGTTATTGTTGTATCTTGATCAGATGGCTTTGTGTATTTTTTTTTTGTTGTTTTTTGCCCAGACTGCTCGTCTTTCATTGTGCAATGTTTAACAAAAAAATAAAAACTATACTTAATGTGCTTTTGAGGTAGATGGGCTAAAACTGCTTGGATTTCAATTTGTTGGCCTGCATGGCTATTTTAGCTATCTAAAACTGTCTGAAGATTTGATGGCCTAGCTTTTACAATTGTTATTTTGGGTTTCATGAAGGCCATTACAGAAGTTAAAATGGCTAGGGCTTTTAGAATAAGTGTGACAAGAACCAGGCATGGATTTACTTGCAGGTCAACTTGCTATGTAGCTTTGTTTAATTTCATTGTGACTCTAATCTTCTCTCCTGTATTTTTTGTGCACTAGGCGCAGTTGTGTAGCAGTTGAGTATTGCTGGTTAGCTGTTAAGGTGGCGTGTTGCAGTGCTTGGCTGTTTCCAGTGTTCTCCGGAATGCCCCTGTGGCTACAATGCTGTGATGGTGGCCAACTTAAATGGCTGCTACAAATTCACCATCGGTAGAATGCCTGTCTTTCAACAAGTTAAAATGTTATCTAATTCAGAGCACTAAGTATGTTGTGCTAATTTTGTTTAATGCATTCTGTCTTGCCCTTTGTGCATTCCTTTTCCCCCTTGCAAGAGTCTGTATAGGTGTCCAATGTGAAAGCTAATAAATTGTCTTCTAAAACATTTGGGTTATCAATTTATTCTAAAACTTTAACAGAACACTACTTACTATACAATGTAAACTATTTTATAATGCATTGAGTTTTTAACCATTGATCTTGTATTGGGTCTTGACTATTTGACTGACTGCCTTGCTGACACAATTGTGTCTTCCATTCAGCTTTCCTTGTCCTCAGTTATAATAATTTGTACAGTATGGCTTCCTGGAAGTGTTGACCCAGCTATTTGATCTTTGTTGGCATAGAATTTCTCCAGTGGAATGTTGAGACACTTCAAGTTCCATTTGTGCAGCAATGCCTCTGGACCAGTCGGCACTGAGACAAAGAAAATCAAAATTAGTAATGTTTACTTGACCTTGACTGACAGTCATGGACTGGTCCTGAAAGGCATACCTTCTCTCTTGGTAAGTTGTCCAAAATTGGGCTTCAGTGTTTTTCCTCGAGGAAGGAGATGGTCACCAGGACATTTTCAATCTGAAAGTTGTAAATTCACAGTTGAGTTAGATCTGAACGATCTGCTCAAATTTATCCAAACTAACCGGTCAGTCTGAACTCACCTTCAGGCTCATAGAAAACGTCTGATCCCAAGATGATGTCTAATGGAGGGAGGAGCAGAAGGTCTGGGGAGACTTCTCCCCAGGTAATACCCACCACAAGCACATTGGGCAGTTCATTCACTTCACAGTTCTCCAGACACGAAGTTCTGCACTGTCTGACAAGATCACTTGTGCCCCACACTTTGCTGCCACCACACCAGGTAAACTCCCGCCAGCCCCAAGCTGTGAACAAACCGCAGTGCATTCTGATTCAATAGTTGGTTTTAGAAACAAGTTACACATTTGTGGTAAATATGTGAATTGGAGAGTAGCCTGATTGTGAATTACAGTTTGGTTAAGTAAATTACCTCTCGCACTGTTTTGTGCATCAGCTCCTCCCTATGTGTCCACACATATTGTGCTAATACCACTGCACAGGGCCATACATGCATCCCATATTGTGGATCAAGGACCTAGTACCGAGGGGAGAAACGAAATGATTACAGTTCACATGAATGTCAACTTCCATTGATTCAGAAAAGTCTGATCTGTACTCCTCTCCAAGGAACTCGGCAGGCTTCGGGGCCAATTACCACAATGCAGTTGAAGGCGAACAATATTATTTTCAGAAGCATTGCTGGTTCCAAATGGCGAAAGTGCGCAAAAACCTCAGGGATGGAAACGTTCAGTGATTGCTTTGGGTCATCGTATTCTTCGAATGTGAACGATTTCTGCACTGTTGGGACATCTCAGTTGCTCTGTTTTCCATTTACCATCCCAATTGTGAAAGTGAGAGTAAATCAATTGTGGTAAAACAGTACGTTTACTATCCTAAAACCCGTCTCTTCGGAAAAACAGACCCGCTTGCGACTGTCTGCTGAAGGACGTGGAAAACTAGGCGTATTCCATATTTTATCCAATCGGTTTTCTCGGATGTATGGCTCGCTAAAATATGTGACCAAGGAGCTTCCTACGGTTCTCTGGGTGGGCGGGTTTTAAATTGTAGGGACCCCGGGTTTGGTTGCAAGAGCATTGTTGTAGTTAGCCCCTTAGCTAATTTCATCCGGGCAGCTTCCTCCTCGCTATTAAAAGTGCGCTTAGAACAACATCTTAATTTTAAGGCCAACGTGTCGTGTTTCAGTAACACCAACAAAGTACTCGTATGAAGTTGCTTACCGTTGAACTTTGACTCCAGACTAGCCACTCAACTAACGTTCGCTTCACTACTAGCAAGTTAAGCTAGCAAATGTGTTTGTCTATGCACCCCAGTGTAGCTAGCTAGCTAACTAAAGTGCCTAAATTCGCAGGAATGAACCATAAAAGTAAGAAGAGGATCAAAGAGGCGAAGCGGAGCGCCAGACCTGAGCTGAAGGACTCTTCAGACTGGACGAAACATGATTATTGCGAGACTTTCGATGTGTCACACCGCTCAGTGAAGGTAAACTGTCGGTAGCAAGTTATCCATGCTAGGCTAGCCAGCCATGTTAGCTCTTTCAACACGTTTCACCTTACAAAACCAGTGCGGATGGTCACGTAGGCTGCTGCTGCACTTTCAGCGCACAGCGGTCTTCATTGGCGCAACTGTCAAGTCTGGACTCAAAAGCTGTGCCACAGCCCATTCGGTTAATTATTGACCACATTGGTTTGACGGTGTATAGTTCATTTTTTGTGAAATCGTGACATTGTTACATTTGTATTTCATTGAGGCTTACATGTGATTATTAGCCAGTCACCATCAACAGGTAGCCGGCCGGCCTGATGGTATTTTGTCCACCTCGATCCACTGTTTATATTTTATAAGAAGACTGTAATTGTATTATGTCTGTAGGAATTATTGCCCTTGTCCTCAGAGATAAACAACTACTACCATGGTTAGGAAAGCCCATACTTTTTCCACAGTGTGTCCTGATTAAACACTGTTATATTGACACAATCACTACGACAATGTATGATTGATAATGCATTGATCTTAAAACCAACTTCATTTTTAACTGTATGTTTGAAATAAGCCCACTGGAGGGCATTTTCTTTGCTTCATGTGGGATACTGGCTTATTGCCAAGTGGTTCAGCAGGAGATTTGTTATCATCACAAGAGTTAAGAAGGGCTGCTCTGGGTTGCTAAGAATACCCATGACACTCGAAGCTTAGGTAGTTTCAAGAGTTGTCCTATAGGTTAACAACTCATCTCAGCATTTTTGTTTCATTCCTTCTCTTTTGGGGTTGAGCTTCTGAACTTAACCTTAAGCTGACAAGGTAAAAATGTTGTTCTGCCCCTGAACAGGCAGTTAACCCACTGTTCCTAGGCTGTCATTGAAAATGAGAATTGGTTCTTAACTGACTTGCCTAGTAAAATACATTTAAAAAAGGTGACTTTCAGACCCCGTCATTCCATGTAAAAGCAGAACAAAAATGCCCATGACCTTTTGTATTCCCTTTGCCCCCGATCAAATGGTCTTCCTCCGAGTCTACTCCTTAATGTTGCATTGCATTCAAAAACAGTTGATCTTTTATTGTGATGCAGTTTTGTGAAACACTCAACCTCAATCCGTGAGACCAATACTAGGCCCAATGGCTGGGAAGCATTAAGTCAGAAATGACTAGTGTTCCCTTTGAATTCAGTTCAATGTAATTTATATTGGTAGAAATGTTATTGATTAAAGTAGTCGTACATTCATGAAATGTAGCCCTCAACCCTCTCTCTTTCACACACACAAACTGACATGACATATGCGTCTCACAGGACAATGTTGAGCGTGTGGACACCCTGCGTCTCAGCGCAGAGGAGTTCATCCAGCGCTTCGAGAGGCCCTACAAACCTGTGGTGCTGCTCAACTGTCAGGACACCTGGCCCGCACGTGAGAAGTGGACCATGGAGCGCCTCAAACGTAAGTACCGCAACCAGAAGTTCAAGTGTGGTGAGGACAATGACGGTTACTCTGTGAAGATGAAGATGAAGTACTACGTGGAGTACCTGGAGTCCACACAGGACGACAGCCCACTCTATATTTTCGACAGCAGCTACGGCGAGCACGCCAAGCGCCGTAAGCTGCTGGAGGACTACCAGGTGCCAGTTTACTTTAGGGACGACCTCTTCCAGTTCGCCGGGGAGAAGCGCCGGCCTCCTTACAGGTAAGAGCTATTCTCAGTAACATTGTTAACTAAAATAGCTGCAATGTTATTGTATGTTCTGTGAAGTTGAACTAATTCTAGTAACACCTGTCCCTTTATTTTTCTGTCTTTTTTTCTCAGATGGTTTGTAATGGGTCCTGCCCGCTCTGGCACTGGTATCCACATTGACCCGCTGGGTACGAGTGCCTGGAATGCCCTGGTGCAGGGGCACAAGCGCTGGTGCTTGTTCCCCACCCACACGCCACGGGAGCTGATCAAGGTGACCCGGGATGACGGGGGCAACCAGCAGGATGAGGCCATCACCTGGTTTAACGTGGTGTACCCACGCACCCAGCAGCCAACCTGGCCTGCTGAGTTCAGACCCCTGGAGATTCTGCAGGGACCAGGGGAGACAGTGTTTGTCCCTGGTCAGTGGGCTACTGCTGCCATTTTATAGATGTTTGGTCTGTCTTTCACTTTGAATACTGTTTGACTGGAGAGAGTGAAGTAGTTTTAATCTTCAGCGAATTTGAATCATTTGTCAAGATCTGAAAAGGCCAGGGTTCAGTTAGTTAGGAAAGATATTATATAAAAGTAGGGCAGAACATACAGTGAGTATGAAAGGTCTTTGATGAGAAGTGATATACCAATATTATGTGCTGTGAAGACATAAATTATAGCTGTGTGTATATGTACATATACGTGTATATATACAGTAAAAAGTTTGGACACACCTTCTCATTCAAGTTTTTATTTATTTGAACTATTCTCTACATTGTAGAATAATAGTGAAGACATCAAAACTATGGCATAACACATATGGAATCATGTAGTAACCAAAAAAGTGTTAAACAAATCAAAATATATTTTATATTAGCCACCCTTTGCCTCGATGACAGCTTTGCACACTCTTGGCATTCTCTCAACCAGCTTCATGAGGTAGTCACTTGCAATGTATTAACAGGTGTGTCTTGTTAAACATACATTTCTGGAATTTCTTTCCTTAATGTGTTTGAGCCAATCCTTTGTGTTGTGACAAGGTAGGGGTGGTATACTGAAGATAGCCTAAAATAGTACAAATAAAGAAAACCCCTTGAATGAGTAGATATATCCAAACTTTTGACTGGTACTGTATATATGTGTGTGTGTGTGTATATGTATGCCATACACTCACCAGCCAGTTTATTAGATAAAGTACCGACCCCCCCTTTGCCTCCAGAACAGCCTGAATTCTTTGGAGCATGGATTCTACAAAATGTCAGAACATTTGTTGCTCAATTGATATCAAGGGACCCTAACGTGTGGCAGGAAAACATTCCCCACACCAATACACCACTGCCACCAGCCTGTACCAGGCAGGATGGGTCCATGGACTCATGCTGCTTACGCCAAATCCTGACTCTGCCATCAGCATGACGCAACAGGAGCCGGGATCCGTAGGACCAGACACTGATTTTCCACTTTCCAATTGTCTAGTGTTGGTGATCGCGTGCCCAAAAGTGGAACCCTCTATGGTCGTCTGCTGAAATAGCCCATCTGTGACAAGGGCCGAAGAGTTGTGTGTTCTGAGATGCCGTTCACACCACTGTTGTACTGCGCCGTTATTTGTCTGTTTGTGGCAAGCCTATTAGCTTACATGATCCTTCACATTCTCCCTCGACCTCTCATCCATGAGAGGTCACAGGACTGCTGCTGACTGGATATTTAGTGTTTGTCGCACCATTCTCTGTAAATTCTATACATTGTCGTGCGTGAAAAGCCTAGGAGGGTGGCAGTTTCTGAGATACTGGAACTGATGTGCCTGGTACCAACGATCATACCAAACTCAGTCGCTTAGGTCACTCGTTTTACTCATTCTAACGTTTAATCGAGCAGTAACTTGATGCCTCTCTGCCTGCTTTTTATTGTAAGCCACGGCCACATGACTCACTGTCTGTAGGAGCGATCCATTTTGTATGTAATAAACTGTCCGGTGATATGTAATGTATGTATTCACAGCTTTTCACTTTCACTATGTAGCTGGGCTATCCTAGCTATCCAGTTTCTGCTAGCTCTCTCCATGAATATCAACAAGAAGTGTAGCCACCACCTTGTTTACAACCACACTTACTGTAGGGCTCAGTGATCGACATGGTTGCAGAGGTTAATCCAGTGTTACTGACCTACCCTAATACCCTGCATCCTCCTGCGTTAACTGACTGATAAGACAGGATTAAACTCTGTTTCCTTTGGATCTGGTTCAGATCTTGAACTTTTCCTGTTTACACAAGTTGGAGACCAGAATATTAGGTCCTGATGGCTGGGAGAGTGTATGTGAGGGAGTGTGTTCGTTTCAAGAGCAGAACCCTGTTGGACAGGCTGTTCTGTCTCCTCTGAAGATGTCCATCCATACCTTTTACTATTTCTGTCTATCCACCCACCTCTTCCTCCACTCCATAAAGGTCTTGTAAACTAATGACTAATATTTTCATCAAAATGTCCTCGGACAGAGTATGTTTTCTGCCATGTGAGAAGGTCAGATGGTGTATTATTGTACTTGGCCATTCGGTGGTTTGGTGATCTGAAACCTAATCCTGGTCATCTTTGTTGCTTGTTCTCTAGGAGGCTGGTGGCATGTGGTTCTCAACATTGACACCACCATCGCTATCACTCAGAACTTTGCCAGCACCACCAACTTCCCCATCGTGTGGCATAAAACTGTGCGGGGCCGGCCCAAACTATCAAGGAAGTGGTATCGGTAAGCACTCCTAACAGAACCCCCACAGCTGTAGGAACACCTCGTGAAAGAAGAAACTTTAAAATATTTTGTCTGTCGGAGGCTGTGGAATATGAGGAACAATTCTGCACACTGGGTTTTGCGTCACTGTTTATTTGGACCAATTACAATTTAGCAAGGGTGAACTTTCACCTGGCATCTTTAGAATTTTCGGATGGGAAGGGGTTAGTTTGGCCCATAGATGGCCGAGATGATTATAGAGGAGGGGATGTGAACCTCTAGGGCCTCCAAACTCGTTTTGTCATTGTTTCCCTCTAATCAGGGACTGATTTAGACCTGGGACACCAGGTGGGTGCAATTAATTATCAGGTAGAACAGAAAACCAGCAGGTTCCGGACCTCGTAGGGTAAGAGTTGAATACATCTGGTCTATAGGATCTGCCCTGGTTCTGTCACTCGCACTGGGCCAAACGTTTCACGACCACTCGCTCCCATCAAATCCAGTAGCTGGTCAGAGGGCAGCATTCATGTAAGATTTGGTTCTGGGCTTCCAATCTTATGGGAACCAATAAAAAGTGTGTTGGCAGGTTCTATAAAGAATGGGTCCTGCCCGCTCTTGCACTGGCATCCACATTGAACCTCTGGGTACGAGTGCCTGGGATGTGTTGGTGCAAAGGCACAAGTTCTGATGCTTCTTCCCCACCCACGAGACCTGGGAGCAACGAGGACCAAAAGCCCAATAAGTCCATACATTGGGCAACATTTTCGTGGTCCAAAGGGGCACTGATTTGTGCAAAAACTACTGCAAACTAATTTATAATCTGGCAGCGTAATTTAATTTGTAACTTCAACAATGTGCGTTATATTGTGTGATTATTTAACTAGAGTTTGATAACCAAGCAATACATAAATAGTCGCCTCCTTATAATGGACCTTGCTGAAGAGATGTTTCAAATTAAATCATACTGCCAGATTGCGGTTTATAGTAGTTTTTGCAAGAATGTCACCCATAGCTGCCTTTGTAGGTACCTCAATGGGAAAATACATTGTAGAAGAATGGCCTCTGATAATCCTTTACATGGTATTTAATGATAATGTTCTAATATAATTGCACCCAGATCCACTAACTTTCACAAGGAGGGTATTTATTTTCATACATAAAATCTCTCTTAGTATCCTGAAGCAGGAGAGGCCAGACATGGCTACCCTGGCAGACAAAGTGGACCTCCAGGAATCAACTGGCATCGCCTCGGACAGCTCCAGTGACTCTTCCTCCTCCTCTTCCTCCAGCTCCTCTGACTCAGACTCAGAGGTACATCCTGTTCCCTCAAAAACACACACATACAGTGTGACATTCACACATGGATATACAGTAGCCCCCTACTCTAGGGACCCCTGAGCTGGGTGTAAGAGGGCAGCAGGCACCTGTTCACGTGCGGGCAGATGTCACGGGGTCTGCCACACATGTGCATGTGAAAAGGCCACACATACTGTAAGCCACACACGTCCCCTCTGAAATGCTGTAATGCGAAGGTCCTGTCTCTCTCACTACTGCATGCAGGCAACAACATGCCATGATGTTACATTTAGAAGGCAGTCAGATATGATGGAAGAAATTACAACGACTTACAATGAGCATATATTACATATCCCTGCCTTAACACGCTCCTTCCTATATAATGCCTTTCATGTTAAGGTTATATTGTTCCCTCTAAGTGGTCCTGCTGGGTCACAGAAACGTGGCCACAGGTCTTGGGTTTCTGGAACTGGGGGAACTGGTGTTGAATAGCTTGGTGGACAGCATGCCCCTCCAGTTACATATACATCCATATCGGGTTGAGCTGTTGGGTGGAGGTTGGGGGTTACCCTTGTGTAATGGTTGGTAGGCCCTGCCTTCCCCCTGGAGAGAATATTCTGTTCTACTGGTTGAACAAGAACACTACTGTCGTCAGATGATTGTCTGTATATAGCATGTTAAATTGGTAATGGGTGTTTGTGAGTAGACTGTGTATGAGGGACAGTGACACCTAGTCCCCCCCCCCTATTATGTAAATGAAATGTAACAGACATGTAATATGTTCTATGGAGAGATGTATCCAAGACCTCCCCCGCCTCTGGTTTGCCCCTCTCCCCTACAGGCTGAGTCGGGCTCGGAGGGGGACGCCATGTCTCACAGGCGGAAGAAGAGGAAGACGTGCGGTATGATATCCAACGGAGACAGCAGCACCAAGGATGACTGTGTCAGCAAAGAGCGCAGCTCCTCCCGGTGACCCCCTCGCTCCGCCCAGCCTCGCCAAAAGGCCACACCCAGGGGGACTCTCGCATGAAGAGCGGCCAATTTGTTTGTTTTCATTTGTGTGTCTCCAAAGGAGAGTCTGGTGGCCCTCTGTCAGTCTGTTGGATAGATAAGAGGGTCAGCCTAACCCTAGGCTGTGATAAAGGAGATTCCCCCTGAGGTGCGGACCTCTTGGAGATTTATCTGCCACCGCTCAGCTTCTAGTCAAACATCAATCTATATTGCTGTTGCTTGTGGGGTGTGGGAAGAGCAGTATTTCAGTGCGAGGGAGGGGTGTTGACCTTTGGAGAGAGGTGGGCTGTTGCCTTGTTGTACACCAGGTACTGAGTCTGAGGCAGGGAGCCTATCAGGCTGGCCTGTCTCCTCTACAGTGCCATGGTCTTATGTTGCTCAGTGGGGAAAAGTTTTCTATTCACAGTGAGATGATGGATGGATGGATAGATAGATAGGTGTGCTTTGGATTGACTTTACTTTGCAGTATATGGGATGCCAGTTGAGTTTTATCATGGCAGAGTTAACCATCTTTAGATATTAAAGGGTACTGTGAGTTTTGTAAGTTGATACTGAATGACAGGGTAAGGGTGGAGGGAGATGCTGCCTTCGTAGACTGCAAAAAAGCCACTGATTTATATTTTTTATTTAACATTTCTGCTTTCATCCTCTGGGCTTCTTTTGCTAGTAACAGTTGAACTGGTATGCGTATGTCCTGCAATCAATACAGTTAATTCAGTTTCAGTTAATTCAGTTTTTGCAAATCAACAGTCCACAATCCAGTCAATACCATTTAACAGATCTAGAAAGCAATGAAAAGATTGCATAGTGGCATTTCTCTTTCATATCATATTTATCTGCTGTTGGCATCTGTAATGCACACGTGTCTAGTGAAACAACAGCTTTTTCAAGACTTAGCCCAAGTCATCCAGTAATAACTGTAAAGGCCAGGGGACCCCCCCCCCCCCCCCCCCCCCTGACTTAGATTTAGCCGGTTCAGCTTGACATTCAAAAGCTTGACCTTTTAGGAGGAAATTGCTTATACTACACTCCCTTAGCTCCAGGCTGGGTAAGATGAATCACTCTCAGGTGCCACAAATGAATGTTGGGCTATCAACAACAAAATTCCACCCAAGAAACAACAACAATATTGCCTGGTTATGTAATGTTTCTATGACTTCAATTATTATTATATAATTTTTTTAAATTTAACCTTTATTTAGCTAGTTAAATCAGTTAAAAACAAATTCTTATTTACAATGACAGCCTACCCTGGCCAAACACGGACGACGCTGGGCCAATTGTGCGCCGCCCTATGGGACTCCCAATCATGGCCAGATGTGATACAGCTTGGATACGAACCAGGGACTGTAGTGATGCCTCTTGCACTGAGATGCAGTGCCTTAGACCGCTGCACCACTTGGGATTAATTTAATTACGTATGGGTAACTCACACAATTTTCAAAATGGTATGATAACAATTGTTATTGTTCCTCGTGTAAAAGTGTGCCCTTTGCTGCTATATTAATTAACATTTTAAGATGAATGAAATCAAACTATTCAATTTATTTGACATTACACAGCTATACTGTAGATCAGGGGTGTCCATTTTTTGTAATTTTTCCCCCTAATTTTTCCGGTGAACGATCTCAATTGACATGCCTAAAACCAAATCAAAACTGTGTAGAAATTATAGTGGGCATCATTTTATAGTCTCTAAACTCTGTCCAGCTTGTTAACAGTCATCGAAATGAAAGCTAGACAGTCGGGGAGCATAGAACATTTGATGGATAGAGAACTATTTTTTGCCAATTTTGACAGCAAGGAATATAACCAATAGAAGTGGACCTCAGTGAAGACAGAATGTGGCCCTTTGGGGAAAAATGAGTGTAACGCCCCTGTTGTAGATGCTGGTTTCCCAGACCCAGATCATGCCTATTCCTGGTCCAAAAAGCACTTTCAAAGAAGTCTCTATCACGGTTGCCTTTTAGTCCAAGATTAGAATGAACCTCTTTCCACGAAAGGAGCCCTAGGTGTTTGATCTTGTGTTCTCATTCTGAGACCCCATTTTATATTCTCCATCACATACAGAAGGGGGCACCAATGCCAGAGTTCTCACACTAGCTTGGCACTAGTGTGTAGGTTACAGTCCAGAAGATACAGTTGTGTTGAAAGTAGAAATGAGGGCTGGCACAGGGAAAAGTTTAAACATATTGTAGGCCTTGTAGTGGCACATCTTGATCTTATTTCTCTGTGTAGTACAGCTAAGGGGGTTTGTGAAATGTTGCAAATACATTTTATGTGAGGGGATAGGTAGATATTTTGGACAGACTAAATTCATGGTTCTTTCCACGTGGCTTCTAGGTTATGTGGCATATGCTGCTCTACAATGATTCAACTGCTTTGTATTTCGTTAGTGTAAATTCAAACAAAAGCAACTAGCTAATACATTACTGTAATTCAGCAAATACAAGTTAATGGCTTGAATGCAGATTCTGCGTGTATAACTTTGTTCTGTGGGGTTAACATGGAGTCAAGTGAATACTGTTTTTTTGTGCTTTAAACATGTGGCTTTGTCATCTAAAATGATTGAAAGTACTTTGAAATATGTGAATTGCTGTATGTCTGTGCAGTAGGTGTTTTCCACTGTCTTTAGACAAAAGTGCCTATAAGCACCAATTAATACTGTCATTGGCCTGCAGATGAGAGGTTGTGTTGCTACTTGTGGTCAATGAGTCTGGTGTTTGCGCTGTTTTTAACCCATTAGGTGCTCACCTCATGTCAAGCATTTAGCACTATTACGATCCCTGGGGTCGGTCACATAGTGCCTTGGATCCGATGGGGGAATGGTGTGAACCAGGAGCCTACGTGGGTACATCTCAGTGGTCTAATGTGGCTTCCTTTGGTCAACCTCTTCCCTTCAGCCGCACTGATCCAAATCTGCAGGACTGGAAAAAGGAAGCCCTCTATTAGGGTTCCGTCATATTGCTTTCACCTATCCTGTCTGTCCAGATCAGGGCTTTCACCTATCCTGTCTGTCCAGATCAGGGCTTTCACCTATCCCGTCGGTCCAGATCAGGGCTTTCACCTATCCCGTCGGTCCAGATCAGGGCTTTCACCTATCCCGTCGGTCCAGATCAGGGCTTTCACCTATCCCGTCGGTCCAGATCAGGGCTTTCACCTATCCCGTCGGTCCAGATCAGGGCTTTCACCTATCCCGTCGGTCCAGATCAGGGCTTTCACCTATCCCGTCGGTCCAGATCAGGGCTTTCACCTATCCCGTCGGTCCAGATCAGGGCTTTTACCTATCCTGTCGGTCCAGATCAGGGCAGATAAAGGAGAATGATGAGAAGAAGCCATTTTAAGATATTTAGATGTACACCCAGACATACCTTGACGCTAACCAGATCAAAGTTAATAAATTATTGATGGGTTAATAAATTCTTTTTTCATGCAGCAACGTGCTAGTATGTTTCATTCTACATATCCATAGTTTCATCCCAATTTATCAGAATCCCTTTACAGATTGTTTATAGATTTCCAACTAAATCAATAAATTGTTCAACTAACTATCCAAAACCATTGGCCTGCCCTTACCATAACCCCATATCAGTGGTGTTGCAGTTGTTAGTTTAATAGTTTTAGTATCTGTAAGATTACTAAACTGGTACCTGTGATGGTAGTTGCCAAAGCAAACTCTAGTGAATCATAAATACTGAGGAAGCAGTACGTCACTAGTATGGCTGGCTGGAATCTGCCTGTGATAGTGTCAAATTGGGCAGGGCATTTGGGAATGGGATATTCAGTGATCTGAGTACACACAAACAGTTTGTTTTCATGGACATTGTGAACATCGTAAGGGTAATACAGTGCCTTCAGAAAGTATTCACACCCCTTGACTTTTTCCACATTTTGTTGTGTTACAGCCTGAATTTAAAATGGATTACATTTACATGTGTTTGTGACTGGCCTACACACAATACCCTGTAATGTCAAAGTGGAATTATGTTTTCAAAATCTCTACAAATTAATTAAAAAAATGGAAAGCTGAAATATCTTGTCAATAAATATTCAGCCCCTTTTATTATGGCAACCCTTAATCCTTATTAAAATCTATTAGGTTAAGCTAGAGATATGTTTTTTGCATGGGCTGCATCTCAGTCCACTGCATCCGCCTATGTGGCCTTTCCACATCTGCGTTTGAAAGTGTTAAAGCTACAGCGCAGTTCATCAGACCAGAAAACGTCTGTAGCATCTGAATGGTTTGGCCTACAACCAATGTTCCCTCTAATTGTTTTTGGCACTGAGCAAATTTCAGGTCTGCTGAGTGCAAACTTGAACATTGTGAAAGTTCTGTGTAAACTTCCGGTGCACGTTTACTGTGAACACTGAGTCTGTACCCACTTTAAGTTAGTTTTAACAGTAATCAAGTAGGCTACTGTGGCTATTTGATCATAATGTAGGCCTACCAGAGTGGCCTATCATCAGAAACAATGGAGAAAATGCATCCCGTAACATTTGAACATGGAAATAGCTATCATTCAGGCTACAGTAGCAGCCAATGTGTGGTGTTCATTGTAGGCCTATATTCCATGAGACTTGGAAAAAAAACATGCAGGGCTTGACATGAATCTGTTTAATGTCCTTCAGACAAGGAGGTGACTGAAAATGTTGTGTTTGATGCAAGGAACCACTTTACAAAATAAAATGCATTATTATTCCCATACCGTTATAACAGAGAACCAGTCAAATTATGCTACCCTCTGCCTATTGGGTACTTAGTTTATTCAAGCCTGTCTGAAAATACAACACTGCCCCTTTAAGACAAGAAAAAAGCTATTTACTTGACTCACTTTTCAAAGATGATTAGAAATGCACATGTGTTGTGTTCTTGTAGGAAGCAATCACTCCCCCATTGAAAATCATTTATAACTGGGCTAATAACTCACTATCAAAGGGTATGAACAAATGTGCACACGTGGCTACATGTAGCTCTCGCTTAAATCTCAAAACAAGCACATCTACTCATGACCACTCGTGAATTATTTCTGCCACCCACATACAGGAAAACGGTTCCAAATTAACATGATTACGTACTCCATCACTCATGTTATCTACTTGATTAAATGTCCATGTGGGTTGTGTTATGTAGGTAAAACCTCTCCTTCTCTCAAACAGAATCAGTGAACATAAGTTCAATCATTAGAAACGACATGGACAAGACAGCCTACAGGGAGGAGGTGAGGGCTCTCAGAGTGTGATGTCAGGAGAATAACCTCAGACTCAACATCAACAAAACAAAGGAGATGATCGTGGACTTCAGGAAACAGTAGAGGGAGCACCCCCCTATCCACATCGATGGGACAGCAGTGGACAAGGTGGACAGTTTTAAGTTCCTCGGCGTACATATCACTGACAAACTGAAATGGTCCACCCATACAGACAGTGTGGTGAAGAAGGCGCGACAGCGCCTCTTCAACCTCAGGAGGCTGAAGAAATTTGGCTTGTCACC
Organism: Oncorhynchus mykiss; assembly: GCF_013265735.2. Lineage (NCBI taxonomy): Eukaryota > Metazoa > Chordata > Actinopteri > Salmoniformes > Salmonidae > Oncorhynchus > Oncorhynchus mykiss. Next base: position 79,336,514 of record NC_048576.1, on the reverse strand, counting down.
TAAAACCCTCAAACTTTTACAGATGCACAATTGAGAGCATCCTTTCGGGCTGTATCACCACCTGGTTCAGCAACTGCACTGCCCACAACCACAGGGCTCTCCAGAGGGTGGTACGGTCTGCACAACCCATCACTGGGGGAGGTGGATATAAATAATACTCTGAGCAAAAGAGAATGTTTTGGGATTTTCACCCTCCAGAAAGGTCTTAATGGTGAAATGACCATGCATGTTATGTTGTAAATGTGAACATGAATTATTGCCATCACTTCAGATTACTCTGACATTTTTTCTTGCATTGTACCAAATGATTTATGAAAACTTACTTGTCCTCATTGTGGTTTTATAGGCTTGTATAATATGTTTTATGTACAGACTTTATTAGAATAGTTATGAAATGCACATTGTTATATTTTGTAACACTTGCTTATTTTCTCTCGACTCCAACCCCATTTTATGCATTGGACCGATGTGGATGGAGCAATGTCTACATAAGGGTACAAATTGTAAACACTCACAAAAGCTCTGATGAAGGCCTTGAGGCCGATACGTAAAGCTTAATTAATAAAGAGCAGCGATACCATCAAGAGCGGTGTGCAGGTTTCTTCTTTTTTCTCACCTATCAGCTGGTTCATTCCTACAATGTGGTGCCTTTTGGACCTCATAACTTTTGGAATAAAAAATGCAAGTATTCTATCAGAAAAAGGAAATGTTTGACTTTTCTAAAAAACATATTGGTCAAGCTCAGGCACATGTAAGGTGCATAATCCTAACAGGGTGGGAATTTGGAGCCTAAATTAGCCATAGCTCTTTGAGTGAGAAAGATTGAGCTAGCATAATGGTGACCACTTGAACAGGATTTTAACTTCTCTATCACACATTTTTTAACATTTAGAAATGTTGCTAAATTTCTCTGTAATTTAGCCCAACAGGGTGAAAATGTATGAGTGGGACATATAGACTAACATGAAATGTGGAAAAATAAATAAAGCTGAGTGTTTATATTTATTTAGCTTTGCACCATTGTTTTCCCACCAAAGACATGATGACACTTCCTGAATGTGGTGTCATTGTAGGAAGTTTTTTTTTCTTAAATGGAGAATTACAACAAACTAACAGGGTGGAAGGTAATATCAGGGACACAGAGAAAATATAAAATAATAAATACAATAATCATGAAGAAAACTTTATTGATAAGAGAGAATATAACTAGGACTATAAAATAATGGAAGAAAGATTTTAAAGATGTTATGGCTTATACTGTATTTTTCGTGGAACTTGATGAATAACACCCGGGGTCATGGCAAAAACGCTTACCTCCACTGAAACAAAGTGTTCAAAATGCATAAAATTCCCTTTCAATATCCATATTTTTGTGTTTTTAAGGTAAAGGACACCTGACCTTATATTTAAAGCCTCGTGGAATCCACATGTTAAACTAAATAACAAGTGATATTTCCTAGGGACAGAAAAGGAAGGCACTGCAATGTAGGAATGACCCAGCTAATACAATCATATGAAAATTGCTGTTCAAAACAACTGGAAACTCGGAACTCTTCGACTTCATTGAGTTCAAGACAACTGGGAAAAAACGAGCGACGTCTGAGAAGAATTGTCTTCCAGGTTCCAAGTTCTCTTGAAACCAGCATCATAGCAAGCTGCTGCCCGACAGCACAGTCTATGACGTTGCACGCAACCATTGGTTGATGAATGCAACGTCTGAACAGGGGAACGCGACCGAAATTACGCTCAGCTTTATAGCCTGCGTTTGCACCAACAGGTTTATACGATTGTGTTTAGTGGAAGCGCGGTGAGATGAGCTACAGTGCGCGCGGGACTACACTGACCTACACACCAGCTGACATCTGCAACAAGAAGGATAATTTTGCATGTACACATAAAAATACTATTTATTACATCTGCAGAAAACATAGCAATTGTCAAGTGAACCTTAAATAATTCTACCATCATGGAACTTGACGCGTCTATCATTCTCCCTGCGCTCTTCTTTACCATTCTTGCTGTTGTCTTGGCAGCCAAATTCATCCCCAAAAAACAACCAGAGGAGAAGAAGAAGAGGGTTAAAGTAGGCAACGGAGACGACATTCCACCTTCCAGAGCATTGGCACCAGCAGTAGCAATACTGGAAGTACCAAAAATGGTGGAGGTACCCCCACAAGTGGTAGAAGCTGAAGTTATACCCGAGCCAGTAACAGTTTCCCCAGTAGTTGAAGAGATCAATGTTGTAGAAGAAGAGACAGTTAAAGAGCCTGAAATGATCCCCGAGGTTCAGGTAAGATATTCTGTTTAGCTTCATTGACCTGTTATGAATAGAACATCTGGGCATAGGTCATTATTTGACTAATTGGTTTGAAGGTGATGAAGTGACTATTTGGCAACTCTCCAGAACTTCATGAACTGACCACAGCCTTTGTTGCATAGTACCTGGCCAGAAAACACTGCAATTACTCTACTTTTAAATTTAAAGTATTCAAAATCAATATCGTTTTAAATCCAATTTTGTGTAAAGTTGTGCCATTTATGCACTGCTTAAGCATGTCCTTTGCAACATCAATGTATTTCTCTTGCAGGCTATTTCACATCAAATACGAATTCCAACAAAAGCTGTTGTCTCTTTTGATAATCTAACATGAAATGTGTTTATTCAGTTAATACATCCTTACATTTCATGCTGGATTTAAAATGAGCCCAGCTTGTATTGTCACAGAAGGGAAAATGACAAGGAAAAACCATCTGTGTCTCCAAGGCCGTTAATACAGTACTTGATTTATAATGCCCATTTAGCTAATGACTGTGTTATGTGCGTTCCAGAGCCAATGCTCTAAAGCGCACAATAAGCAGAACTGAATGTACCCTGTCTCCCAAGGGCACTCAGCATTTTGACCCCCATACCTGCCCCCCATGTATACTATAGTGCAATTGACCTTTTCCATCACAGGCCTATATGAGCTCTAACCTGACACACACGTCACAGAGAATACATTGGAGACACCCTCTATGTTTGGTCCCAAACATACAGTATTTTCTATATTTAATGACCGTGAGGTCAAGAGTATTTGGACAGTGACACATGTTTTGTTGTTTAGGCTCTGTACTCCAGCATTTTGGATTTACAGTGATACAATGTCAATGAGGTTAAAGTGCAGACTGTCATCTTTCATTTGAGGGTATTTTAATCCATATGGGGTAAACCATTTAAAAATTACTGCAAGTTTTGTACATAGTCTCCCCATTGTAGGGAACCAAAAGTATCTGGACATTGAAGTCATCAAAAGTTTAGTATTTGGTTCCATATTTCTAGCAAAACAATAACTACATCAAGCTCGTGATTCTACAAACTTGTTGGATGCATTTTCAGTTTGTTTTGTTTGTGTTTCAGATTATTTTGTGCCCAATAGAAATTAATGGTGAATTAATACTGAATGAATAATGATGATTGTTACTTTCTCAGAGGCACAACAATAATGGCCCAAGACATGCTAGCCCCTCACCATTACCAATAACATTTTTTTTGAAGGGGGTTATGATATTTATACCTCTGTAACTTTCTCACTCATTATTATTCATGATTAGTTCATGATTATCCGCAATCATGGGAGCATCCACATTAATGTAGAAGTGTTTAGAAACATATTATATTCTTATTTACAATAAATATGACTCCAAAATGACACAATACATTATTTACCATTAGTTTCTATTTTACAGCTTCTTCTGTAGTATTTATGTTCATCCTCCTCTTTGTTAGACTGACTTTATCACTATGTTAGTGGCACCATGCCATCTAAGTTGGGGTGGTTTGTGTGTACATTACCACCTGCCGTGCATTTTGCCACGCTCACATGCTCTACACGCTAGTCGGAACTCAGACATTTTGGACTTCCTAACTGGTTGAACCGGCACGTGGATAACTACAAGCAAGTTGGACATTTCTGAGTTTCCTAGTTAGGGCTAGCACGTGAACGCAGCATTACTGTCTGACATTGAAGTCATCAAAAGTTTAGTATTTGGTTCCATATTTCTAGCAAAACAATAACTACATCAAGCTCGTGATTCTACAAACTTGTTGGATGCATTTTCAGTTTGTTTTGTTTGTGTTTCAGATTATTTTGTGCCCAATAGAAATTAATGGTGAATTAATACTGAATGAATAATGATGATTGTTACTTTCTCAGAGGCACAACAATAATGGCCCAAGACATGCTAGCCTCTCACCATTACCAATAACATTTTTTTTGAAGGGGGTTATGATATTTATACCTCTGTAACTTTCTCACTCATTATTATTCATGATTAGTTCATGATTATCCGCAATCATGGGAGCATCCACATTAATGTAGAAGTGTTTAGAAACATATTATATTCTTATTTACAATAAATATGACTCCAAAATGACACAATACATTATTTACCATTAGTTTCTATTTTACAGCTTCTTCTGTAGTATTTATGTTCATCCTCCTCTTTGTTAGACTGACTTTATCACTATGTTAGTGGCACCATGCCATCTAAGTTGGGGTGGTTTGTGTGTACATTACCACCTGCCGTGCATTTTGCCACGCTCACATGCTCTACACGCTAGTCGGAACTCAGACATTTTGGACTTCCTAACTGGTTGAACCGGCACGTGGATAACTACAAGCAAGTTGGACATTTCTGAGTTTCCTAGTTAGGGCTAGCACGTGAACGCAGCATTACTGTCTGAGCTTTACTATTATCTTTATTTTTTACAGTTGCATTTAAAGTGCACATTTAAGAGTGCTCTCTCTCTCCCTCCCTCAAGGTGAAACAATCAATCAATCCAATTTATTTATAAAGCCCTTTTTATATCAGCAGATGTCACAAAGTGCTTATACAGAAACCCAGCCCATACAGCCTCCTCTGTTATGAGAGACATAACTTCTCTCCGTTGCCTGCTATATGGGACCCAGCCAAGTTGTGCTGCGGCAGCCCTGGGGCTGGGGGAGCTCACTGGCGAGTCTACATACAGTACGAATGGCATGGCACCTCGTGTGGCTGGCTTTCTGAGGGGCGAGATTAGAATAACATGTTGTCTGTTTTATCACCATCAGTGTTCACATCAATGATCTGGGGCTGGGCTCTCATTTAGCACATCAGAAAACCACCATGCACTGCTCCGCTCTGCACAAGTTTGAAGTCTAATATTATCTACAATAACGTGTGTGCATGTTTTACCGGTTTCACATCATTCATCTGGCCTCTCATCTACCAGGTTGGTAGCTAACCTGCACTACTCTACTCTGCATAAATGTAATACAAACTGCATATTTACATTTTAACTGGATGTATAGAGTTCTACAATCACTAAACCTTTGCTCTGCGACCGAGGCTACATCTTGGAGCTGTGGAATTTGGGGCTCCTTCCTGTGCTGCTTGCTTTGCTAAAAGTGTTCCCTTATCATTACCCCAACCCTCTCTCCTCTCCTTCATTCCCTCTGTCTGCTCATGTTTCTCCTGTATGTCTATGTGTGCTTAGCAGCAGAGGCATGCTCTGTGTCACATCCATAGTTCCTTCTGTTTGAACTTCACATTTCTGTTCCTTAATCTTCTCTCACTATCACTCACCTGTGTTGTTTTGGGTGTGGGGGTCAGTGTAAGGTGCTCATAAATGTGTGTTACTGTCCTGGACACACCCCCTTCTCAAACCCTATAGACTAGTATAGACCCTATAGAGCAGCCACTATAGAGCAGCCACTATAGAGCAGCCACTGACAAATGTAAAGAGAAACATTAAGATCAGAAGCCAACCCACAGTCATTCTTCCATATCCTCACCATACTCCATCAACAGTATTGAACAGTACTTTCTCCATCAAATGTTCAATTACACATTGCCAAGACAGAGTACTGAATATTCAGCAGTCTTTTTTTGCTTGTTATGGGTCGCGTCTGCAAACCTTTTGAACGGTACCCTACACCTATAGTAGTCTGTGAATATGCCACATGTTATCGTGGCCCCGTCAAAACCGGAAAGGAAACAATCTCCACTAAAGCCCATTATTCCATACTCAAGCTGTAGCAGTGTTGGAACATTGTGTGTGTGTGTGTGTGCGCACACTTGTCGTGGAGGAGCACACAGTATAACACACATACATGTACACAGACATGTCAGCCTTTAGTGACCAATCAGGGGGCCATGACTTATTAACTCCCAGTATCCAGGCCCTTTCAAGTCAATGTCTGCATTGTGTTCTGAGATTAAGACTTCCCCCTTCTCTCCTCAATGCTCCCCACTTAACTATCTGGTGATATATGGACTCTATAGATGTGTATATGTGTCAGGGTTGGCCTTAAGGTAGCAGAAATACTGTAGTCTCCTTCTGGCTGAGATTGATGAGCAATAAAACAACATTCTTGTTTTACATGTTCCAATGGCTGCGACACTCTACACCCTGCCCCCATGCCCATCCTTTCTTGTTGTACAGTCAGAAAGAGTTAAGCTAGCATTCTCTGCCTCAGGCTTGAATGTAATCATGTTAATCAAGTGTTATATTTGCTCGCCTCTTTTAGCGTTACATCTTCCATGAATTACTGTATCAGGGAGGAACAACACAAATGTTGATTGTGTCTTTTCACAAGTGTGACTTTTTTGCTTTATTTATATGAACATGTAAAACACTCAAGAAGTTGTTTACAAACCCAAAATGAGTTTCAGATGTTCTTCTCTCTCTGCACCTTCCATTCTAACCTCTTCCATCGTGCTGAAACACACTATAAATGGGAATGTGTCTAGGCCTGCTAGCTAACTCACTGCTCACGCTGAGAAGGCAGACATACACAGGCAACAGCTGGAGCCAGCTGTTCTTTTGTCAGATGCAACATGGAGGACACTGTTATCCGGAAGTAGTTTGCTGCCTGTCGAAGGCTGTTAACGTGTTTTGCTGCAGGCAAAACATTCTTAGTATATAAGGGCCAATGTATGGTACCCTTTGAGTGCTCATTGGGTAAATCCAATGTTTGTCAGTTGTCCCATGAGGGTAGTTCATAAGTAAATCTTAGTTATGTGTATAGTACACAGACTACAAGAGGAGACTAGGGATTGTTTTTCCGAACATTCCTCAGCTCTCTGCTCTCTTGTGTGATCGTCAGACTCCTAACAGTATCCTGTGATGGAATCTGCAGAGCTGCTTACTCATTGGTCAAGCTCCCTGCTGACCTACCTCTCTTGGTATTTCCCCTTGTTTCTCTGCCTACCTACCTCTGCATGCACGCTGGAGCTACAGTCTGCTCTGGGCCCTGTTGTCCTTCCCTTTCCCAGCTGGACTTCACAACCAGATCCAGACAGGCACCCATCCCCATGAGAAGACAATGCCCTGGCTTCAAATCACATTACAACTGCTAATTCCCCTCTGTAACACAAGCAGTGGCCCATTACAAGAAGTTTGCAGTTGACACTGTAGTGGGCACCGACTCCCTCTCTCCCCAGCTTGACTCACCATAGAGCTGAAACCCTGATGTCTTTTCTGGCCATGTTGGGCACTGCGCTGTGCACTAGACAAGTCAACACAGAGGAATGGAGGAGGTCTGCCCAGTGCCGGAGTGAGAGGGGGAGAGAGGAAGCATGAGGGAGTCATTTCCATTCTTAAAAGGTTAGCCAATCCCCCAGTGAAAAGCTAAGAAACAGCAGCTCTTTGTAAATTTATTGGCCAGGCCTGCACAGGCCTCTTGGCAGGTAGTTCCTCATAAAAGCTACCATCAACTGCAGTGCTGTATACTGTATGTCTAAACAGTACAGTACATGCTTTCTATACAGTGTTGGTATGTATGGAGGAAGTCATGGTGGGTTGAGCTGTTTCCTATAGAAGTGTTGCTGCTCTGGCTCTGTGTATTGTTCTGCCAAAACAACAGATAAACTTTATCATGTGATTCACTCTTTTGATTGCCGTCATGTGGCCTCAATCATTGAGGATGTTCTTACTTAATAAAAGTCAGCTGTTTTGGATAACAGAACAAGGGCTAAACTATTGTATAATTTTAGTAATAATAAAACATATTCCAAGTCAATCATTATTCGTGAGAATCAACATTTGGACTCAATTCAGAGCCAATGACATGCTGAAATGAAACCTCACCCACGGTCTCCAGTCCAGTGGTGATGTCATCGATGGCACAATGGAGTAGGATCTCATTCCTGCAGGCCGCCACAGCACACTGTGACCATTGACTGCCAGGACACAAAGCTGTGTGTGTTTGTGCCTGTTAACAACACCTCTATTAGCAACACCCTATGGCTAGCTCTGCACTTGAGTGTTCTGAACACTAATTGGCTTCATGCTACCCCACCGGATGTTCCTCGCTGTATAGCTCCACACACTGTCGAGGTATGTCTGTCGTTGTTTCATTCATTGGTAATATCAGCCACCGATAAGGCAGTGGCTTTGGGGGAACAATGTGTCTGTGTGTATGCAGAGACACAGAGCAGGGGTGGGAGGTTGCTGAGACAACAGGACACTATTCCACCCCAGATGCCTTGGCCCATTGCCCTGAGCCTCTTTTCAGGGGATTGTCTGATGGACAGCAACAACATGACACAGACAGCCTGGTACCCCCTGGTCATCTCAATGGAGGAAGAGAAGAGAACTGGCATGGACAATGTAAAGGAGAGGGTACAATACACCCAAGGGGCTTCAGCTGAATTCTCAGCTGATGCAGTCTTGATGTGGACAGTAAATACACAAAGTTCATCCCGCTACATCAGAGGTGTGGTATCAACACCAACCTTGCCCACCACCCACTCAAGGGGCACGGTAGCACTATAAGTTCCCTGGGGGCGGGTAGAATTTCACTTGGCGGGCCAAGGGCCCTACCCCAACAACTCTTAAGAGCTTCTCCAGTGAGACCAATGCCGTTTATCACCCTTCTGTTTATTGTTGCTATAAAGGTAGCCACATTATTCAGTATCCACTTGCAGTATCTTCTGCCTCCTTCTATGCACGGACCACTGTCTATGCAGCTGTCTATTTACCACCACAAACCGATGCTAGCAGTAAGACCACACTCAACGAGCTGTATAGGGCCATAAACAAACAAGAAAATGCACATCCAGAGGTCAGCGTTTCTCGTGGCCGGTGATTTTAATGTAGGGAAACTGAAATGCATTTAATTTTTAAAAATTTGCACGTCACCTGTGCAACTAGAGGCGGCAAAACTCTTGATCAGAAACGCATACAAGGACCTCCCTCACCTTCCCTTTGGCAAATCAGATCATGACTCTATCCTCCTGCTTCCTGCTTTGAAACAAAAACTAAAATAGCAAGCACTATTGACGTGTTCAATACGAAAGTGGTCCAATGAAGCGGATGCCATGGATCACAGGCAACATCCGCACTGAGCTAAGGGTAGAGCTGTCGCTTTCAAGGAGCGGAACACTAATCTGGACACATAGGAAATCCCGCTACGACCTCCGATGAGCCATCAAACAGGCAAAGCATCAATACAGGACTAAGATCGAATACTACTACGCCGACTCTGACGCTCAATGGATGTGGCAGGCCTTGCCAATTATTACGGATTACAAAGGGAAACTCAGCTGTGAGCTGCCCAACAACGCAAGCCTACCAGACAAGCTTAAATGCCTTCTATTCTCGCTTCGAGGAAAGCAACACTGAAACATGCATGAGAGCATCAGTTGTACCGGACAACTGTGTGATCTCGCTCTCCGTAGACGATGAAAGACCATTAAACAGGATAACATTTACAAGGCCGATGGGCCAGACGGAATACCAGAACGAGTACTCAGAGCATGTGCTTCAGGAGGCTGAAAAGATTTGGCATGGATCCTCAGATCCTCAAAAAGTTCTACAACTGCACCCTTGAGAGCATCTTGACTGGCTGCATCACCGCTTGGTACGAAAACTGCAAGGTGGTGAGTATGGACCAGTACATCACTGGGGCCAAGCTCCCCGCCATCCAGGACCTCTATACCAGGTGGTGTCAGAGGAAGGCCCGTAAAATTGTCAAAGACTCCAGTCACCCAAGCCATGGACTGTTCTGTCTGCTACCACACAGCAAGCAGTACCAGTTCACCAAGTCTGGAAGAAAAGGGACCGTGAAGAGCTTATACCTCTAAGCCATAAGACTGTTAAACAAGACTGCTGAATAGCCAAATGCACAGGCTCTATGCACACACTGGACTCTACCCCCCCACACACACACACACACACATACTTACACTGACACCCCACACACACATACACACTTCATAGGCCCACCCAAACATAACATGTGCACACATGCATACTGAGGCCACACACACACACACACACACACACACACACTTTCCCACTTACCACATACACTGCTGCGTCTGTCTATCTACCCTGTTGCCTAGTCACTTTACCTCTATCTATATGAACATAGCTGCCTCAATTACCTCATACCTCTGCACATGAACTCAGTACTGGTACTCCCTGTATATAGCCATGTTATTACCTCATACCTCTGCACATGGACTCGGTACTGGTACTCCCTGTATATAGCCATGTTATTACCTCATACCACTGCACAATGACTCGGTACTGGTACTCCCTGTATATAGCCATGTTATTACCTCATACCTCTGCACATGGACTTGGTACTGGTACTCCCTGTATATAGCCATGTTATTACCTCATACCTCTGCACATGGACTCGGTACTGGTACTCCCTGTATATAGCCATGTTATTACCTCATACCACTGCACAATGACCTGGTACTGGTACTCCCTGTATATAGCCATGTTATTACCTCATACCACTGCACATGGACTCGGTACTGGTACTCCCTGTATATAGCCATGTTATTACCTCATACCTCTGCACATGGACTTGGTACTGGTAATCCCTGTATATAGCCATGTTATTACCTCATACCACTGCACATGGACTCGGTACTGGTACTCCCTGTATATAGCCATGTTATTACCTCATACCACTGCACATGGACTCGGTACTGGTACTCCCTGTATATAGCCATGTTATTACCTCATACCACTGCACATGGACTCGGTACTGGTACTCTCTGTATATAGCCATGTTATTGTTACTCATTATTGTTATCAACTGTGTATTTATTCCTTGTGTCACTATTTCTAAGTAAGCATTTCACTGTTAGTCTACACCTGTTGTTTGCGAAGCATGTGACAAATACAATTTGATTTGATGTGCTCATGGCCCATACACGCTAAGAAAAAAAGGTTCTACCTGGAACCAAAAAGGGTTCTCCTATGGGGACAGCCGAAGAACCCTTTTGGAACCCTTTTTTCTAAGAGTGTACTGACCCAAAATGACTGAGTGCATGTCAGTGGATGCCACATTTACAGAGGTCAATGTCACTGTATGAGCTGAGTGAGGGGTAATTGGACAGGCAGTTGTTAACAGGGCCCTAAATCCTCTGCAAGCCATCCTACAGCTCTTGGACTACGTTTGGTGTCTGGGTGGTACCGACACTTGAGGAGCCTAAGAAATTAATGACTGATGCAGAATGGAATCATGACCTCATACACTTCTACTAGAGAGAGAGCTCTCTGACCAAATTAGGAGATGTAAAAATTGAGAATTGGTGATGATGTTGAATCTTAGACTTACAAAATGTGAGCAATGCATCATCTCATTCTAAAGCAGTGGTATTCAAGGTCAGGGGAACTGCAGTGGGGGTTTTGAGATCAAAATGCAGAGATCAAAATGCAATGATTGGAAGTTTATTTGTTAATATAAAATCTACATTTAATGATTTTAAGATTGTGTCATTAGATTTGTGCTAGGGTGGGGTCGAGAGAAATTCTGGCCCAAAAAATGTGGTCCCCGCTGAAAAGGTTTGAATACCATTGCTCCAAAGGGATTCTATAGACCTACATTCAGCCCTATTATGACCCTGAATAAGATTGCTTTTGTGAATGTGTGAGTTGGGTCCTATGCATGGAGTATTTTGGTGTTTAATAGCTGAGGAATTCAGTGGCAGAGGGGAAGAGGCTGTTGGTGGGTAGGTCTGCTAAATGGATTCCATTCCATTGGTTGGGTGTGAGTAGTCTAAAGAGAGCCTAACCCCTGAGCAGCCATGAGACACAGTTGGGCCTGGTAGAATCCATGCCCCTGGCCTTCTCTGTCTACTACCATTTGCTACTGTGGTGGGTTAGTCGACATGTCCATCATCATAAAGTCTGCTCCAAGAGGAGGGGTAGGGTTGTGACACAGGTGGCCATGAGCTTCCTCTGCTAAATTTAATATACACTTTTTAAAGTCATGTGGCCAATTTATATAGACACAAATATGAACAGCCACAGGCAGAAATGTCAACAAATCATTTAATATTTTGATTAAATCACCTTCAGCTTCTTTTCTTCACTTTGTCACTTTGGTCTTCTACATTTGGAGAATTTAAAACTACTTTATAGCTGGACTTTACTGTAAATGAGCACCCTACTTATACTCTTAGTTCTAGGCTTTAGCCATTGTTACTCTGATCAGAGATGACAGGAGGCCTCTGACAGCGCGTCAAGCCCTGAGCCCACTGTGTCCCCATATGTGACCTCACTGTCTCTCTGTGTCCTCACTGTGAGATTAGTTCTCCCATGTATTAGACACCAAAAGCATGAAAATATATTTTTGGTGAGTTGTGTGTGCATGTGTATGTGTGAGTTCCTGCGAATCCAGTTCTGTCAGGGCTAGGGAAAGTTCTGGAGAGGGAGGGGTGGAGATGGATTTAAGGGGGGTTTATTTGTGCCTGTGTCATTGGCAGGCGGCATACAGAGAGGACACAGCCACTAAACAAGAACCTGAGAGAGAGCTGCAAATGACAGCTGCCACTCATAGAATAACCATTACAATGGGTCAAGAGGTTATGACGTCCACAGGGCTCAGCAGTTGAGTCAGCAATTTGTAGAGGTTTGCACAAAATATGCAGGTTTTACATTTCAGCATGTGAAGGATGATATTCTGGGTTATGTCCCTCCAGCACCAATTTTTATAGAATGTGGGATGCGATACTGTTGAAGTATATGGCTATATTTCCCCACCATAGACCTACTCCTTATAGACTGGGGCAATTTGGATACTATGGGGGTGTCCTATTGCTGTCTTTAGTGACAATTTGACAGACACTCCCTCTGTATTTTTGCATGAGTTCTGTTCAGTGGTTCTATTCTTGGCCGTTTCCCAAAGTCAGTACTGGTTGAGCTGATGAGTTCTCATATACAATCACCCAGTCATCTCTGTCTTATATTCCCCAGGAGGCTATGCATGACAAACAACACTCATCAGTTCTTATTGTTATTAACG